>NW_019154094.1:22296076-22303434 GCF_002288905.1 Enhydra lutris kenyoni | reverse complement strand
GAGGGAAGCAGGCTCCCCACTGAGCAGAGAGCCCAACGTGGGGCTCGATCCCAGGACCCTGAGATCATGACCTGAGCCGAAGGCAGAGGCTTAACCCACTGAGCCACCCAGGCACCCCGGTATCACAATTTTTAATAAGGTGGTCAGAGGACGTAAGCCTCAATGAGAAGGTGTTTCTGCGTAACTGAAATGTGTTTCCTTTCATGCTCTCCAAACTCCCTAAGGATGTAGCTGTTCCCACACACCCCAGTCCTCAATTTTCCATGACAATTGCCATAGCAGCTGCCTCCCCACAAGCCCCCAGTGCACTTGACACCACCTTTCTGGTGCCTCTGCGGACGACCTTGCATGGTGAATGCTTCAGCCTTGCCTTTCGTTAGCCACAGTGACAGGGCTGTGGTTTGTCATCTCCCAACCAGCTTTGGGACTGCTGTAGTGATGGGGAGGTTTGTGAGCAGAGCTACGACTCTGGGCAATTTAAAAGAGCCTTTTTAAAAGCTGGAAAATTTTGAAATATGCAATTAAAACTTGTATGTGTGCCCAGAGACCTTTTGAAAAAGGTCTTTTCTCTATAGCTAACCAAAAATAACTTTCTTTCCTGGGTGCCAGGCTCTGGTGCAGGGGTATATGGAGACTTTTTCTCCTGGGTGTTTTGTTTTTGTTTGGATAACACTTTTGGATAGGTAAGAAATAGGACAGATGGGGAGGCTACGGCAGGCAGAGAGCAGGAGATGGGAAGTCTAATTAGGAGAGTTTAAAAAGTCTAAACATGAAATCATGTCCACTGTTTGGGATATCCAGAGAAATTCCAGTAAGTTCCTCAATGAGAAATGCCTAACAAAACCGAAAATAAAATTTGTTTTGTGTACAAAATGTTATTGTGCATATCATCAGGAAAACTCACTAAAACCATATGTAGTGTGTTTGGAAGTTATTTAGCTGTATAGCTATTAATTTATTTTAGATGAGACAACTGAATTCGGACGTGTATAGCTGTTGTTAGTAACTAATTCATTCAGTTTAGATGTTGTGGATTTTTAAAGAAATATTTTAAGCCACACATCCTAAACTTTTTCAAACAATAAATTTTAGTAGTGGACATGTCTGGGCTCTTTTATGAATTGTTAAAAGATGAAAATTAATAGGAAAAATGACTTAAATTTAGAATTCAATTCAAAGTAATGACTCTTCTCATTTGAAAGTAGTGATTCTACGTTTTTAGTCAATCATTCTTTGTGACCGTATGTTTCCTAGTATTTTCTATGTATTTTCAGAATGTGTTTTCTGTTTGATTAGATAACAAGAGTTTTTGCTGTATTGGTTTGACAAGTAGAAGCCAAGCCCAAGGCAACACATTGGAGGTTGTACTTCAAAATAGAAACTATAGCAAAACAGAAGACACAAAGATCTATTTCATCTTGTGTTAATAACTTGTGGCAGCCCGATTGTTGTCAAACTACATGAACTGAAACCAAGAAGTGTTTCAGAGGATGGACACCAGTTCCATTCTTTTCTGTTTTCCTTTGGATCTCTATGCCGAAACCCTATAGGTACCATATCTCCCTTCTTAAACAAAGGGGTCTGGGACACCCCCCCCCTTATTACTGCAATCAAGAGAGGAGTTTCCTAAGACACCTGAAGCACAGGAGCTCAGAGAGTGATCCTTAAGTTGTGTCAATGCTTATTTAACTCATCTTTTCACTGTAGTGACATTCCTTATACCCTTCTTGTTTTCATCCAGGCAAACCCTTTTTTACACGAAACCCTTCTGAGTTGAAAGGCAAGTTCATTCACACGAAGCTGCGGAAAAGCAGTCGTGGGTTTGGCTTCACGGTCGTGGGAGGGGATGAACCTGATGAGTTTCTGCAGATCAAGAGCTTGGTCCTGGATGGTCCTGCCGCCCTGGATGGCAAGATGGAAACAGGTAGAGAAGCCACATGGCCCTCGCATTTCCTGTGCGGTGAGACTGCCACCCAACCCCCGAACGAGAGAAAAACAGCATCACGATTACATGGCTTTATAAATGGTTTTTTAAAACTCTGTGAGTCCGCAAGATCCCTCCACTAGAGAAATGTGGTCCCTGGTAGAGATGCAGAACTTTGAAGCCATTTGAACTTTGGGGCACTGTTAGGGTGCTATTGAATATAGTAAAACGGTTATTTACTAAAAAATTAGATCTGTCTGAATAGAAGAATTCTAAGCTTGGATTTCTGCAGCAAGGATTTTTTTAAAGACGAAATCACAGTGTTGTTTCAATGATCATTATATTCTCATTAGCAAGGAAGACACTAGACGCTACAAGAATGCCTTATTAGCAGTTATAAGAAATAATAGAAGCAGTCTCTTTGTGCCCTGTGACGCCACCCCCAAATTCACTTTTAGTTCAGCTTCCTGTTGGTAGGATCTTATAGTATAATGTTGATAGAACTTTTTTTGGCTATCTTTTTTTTTTTTTTAACCCCGAAACTCTTCTCTTTTGCAGGAGATGTCATTGTCAGTGTGAATGACACCTGTGTCTTGGGACACACACATGCACAAGTTGTGAAAATCTTCCAGTCCATTCCCATCGGTGCCAGCGTGGACCTCGAACTCTGCCGAGGTTACCCATTGCCTTTTGACCCAGATGACCCCAATACGAGTTTAGTGACCTCGGTGGCCATTTTGGATAAAGAACCAATTATTGTGAATGGGCAGGAGACCTATGATTCGCCAGCTAGTCACAGCAGTAAAACAGGCAAAGTCAATGGCCTGAAGGACGCCAGGCCCAGCAGCCCTGCTGACATGGCTTCAAATGGTTCCCATGGTTACCCCAATGACACCGTCTCTTTGGCTTCCTCCATAGCCACTCAGCCGGAACTCATAACTGTTCATATAGTCAAAGGGCCAATGGGCT
Source organism: Enhydra lutris kenyoni (assembly GCF_002288905.1). Classification (NCBI taxonomy): domain Eukaryota; kingdom Metazoa; phylum Chordata; class Mammalia; order Carnivora; family Mustelidae; genus Enhydra; species Enhydra lutris. The sequence goes on along the minus strand of NW_019154094.1, from coordinate 22,300,541 downwards.
TTGGCTTTACTATCGCAGACAGCCCTGGTGGCGGGGGCCAAAGAGTGAAACAGATTGTGGACAGTCCACGGTGCCGAGGCCTGAAAGAAGGGGATCTTATAGTGGAAGTTAATAAGAAGAATGTGCAGGCTCTGACCCACAACCAAGTCGTGGATATGCTGATCGAATGTCCAAAGGGAAGTGAGGTCACGTTGTTGGTGCAACGAGGAGGTATGTATGTTTCTTTTGTTCTATGATTTGTCTTTTTTTTTTTTTTTTTTTTTTTTAACCCAGGATCCATTGTTTAATTTACCAGTCTTCAGGTGACTTTGGGGGGCTTTTTAAATGTCTACTCTTTAAGATCATTTTTATTTAAGTATTGGAAATGTATTCAAAATACCTCCTATTTCTGCCAAACAATAACCTCTATAGAATAAAGGTTGTATTTGTATATTATGCTATACACATGCAGTTAGAGTGATATTTTTAAATGTAAATCACATTGTACTTGTAAAAAATCATTAATATTTTTAAATCTCTGTACTTATTCTTCTGAACCTGGCCTGCACAGTGTGCATACAAAATGTAGCTCTTGGTAACTCTTCCAACCTCATCTCAATCCTCTCCCCTCATCACTGTGGTCTAGCCACCTTCTTTTCCGGAGTGTCTTTAGTGCTCCAAGCCCTGGGTGTCTCAGGGCCTTTGCACTTCCTGTTCCCTCTCCTTGGTATGCTCTTTCCCCAGCTATTCACTTGGCTGGCTCAATCTCACTCAAGTCTCCTCTTGTGAGAGGGCTTCTTTGATTACTTATTTAAAGTAGTCCCCCTCCCCCCCTGTCAAATAAATACATAAATTCTTAAAGAAAAAGAAGAATAAAGTAGTCCCCCAGGGTGCCTAGATGGCTCAGTTGGTTAAGTTTCTGACTTTAGCTCAGGTCATGATCTCAGAGTTCTGGGATTGAACCCCACATCAGGCTCCCCTCTCGGCAGGGAGTCTGCTTGTTTCTCTTCCTCTTGCTCTGCCCCACTCCCTGCTAATGTTCTCTCTGTCTCTCAGAGAAATAAATAAAACCTTTATTATTTTTATAAATTTTTATAAATAAATAAATAGTAATAATAAATAAAATATATAATAAATAATATAACAAATCAAAGTAGTAAATAAATAAATAAAAAGTAGTCCCCCAGTTCCTTGTAATCTTTACTGCAGCACCCCATTTTTTCCTAGTCTTTATCACCTCATTTTTATTATCATCACAATTCATTGTTTTGTGTATTTATTTAGTTATTTTTCTTTGTCACTCTTTTTAACTAGAATATAAGATCCATAAAACAGGGCTTATGTCATAGGCTCATGTCTACATGTTGACAGTTGTATCCAGCATTTAACACAATACTTGACTCGTGCTAGGCATTCATGAATGAAAAGATACTGAATGAATGAATGAATAAATGAATGGGTGTGCGATTATTCATACTTGGTAGGAATGACAGCTCTCCACCAATCATTTGAAAAACATATCTCAGCATACCCTCATTTTAATGAAGTAGTGAAGGATCTCAGAGAAATCTGTTCTAAATCTTGAGACTTTAGACTTTCTTCTTTCCTCTGCCTGTATCCCCTACCTCTGCCCCACCAAGAACTCCCAGGACCTCGCCCTGAGGAATATTTTCTACACTATTGAAATGTCTTGCTCCTGGATATGTACTTGTGACTAGTGCTGATTGATCACCTCACACCATGGGCCTGAGATTGGTTGTTCCCTAGTCTTTGCCAACACGATTTGCTTCATGCACAGCATACTCTGGCCTTCTGAGAAGAGATCAGGAACTAGACTTTTATTTCCTCTTGGTTCCATTACAACAGAGGAGCTCACATGTGTCATGGCAGCTGTGTTCTCACGCTCTCATGAAGTTCTGTGGTCAAAATGACTGGGGTTGTTGGAAGAAAATCCAAAATCCAGAGCAACTGTCTCTGTGAACTGAAATGCTCAGCCAGCCCTTCTTAAACAGTTATAAAAGCCACTGAGCAGATTTAATTTTTTAACCTGTTATCTTATCTGCCATTCTTAACTCTCTGCTTGTACCTAGATCACATGACTGCACAGATCCTTGTTTTTTCAGCATTGACTGATATGTAGTAGAAAGTGACTTGAGCTTCAGAATGATGAAGTAATGGTGATGATGATGATGGTGGTGGTGGTGGTGGTGCTGGTAATGATGGTGGTGGTTGATGGTGATTGTGGTGGTGGTGGTGATGGTAATGATGGTGGTGGTTGATGATGGTGATGATGATAATGGTGACGACAATGACAATACCTGATACTTAAGGATAATCCGGCAATTTACAAAGTACTTTTCATACCATCATATGCCTTTCATCTCACTCTTACCATGTCCTTGAAAGGTAGGAAGCTGCCAGCCCATAGCATCACTGAGAATTTCAGCTGAAGTGTGTGGTTTTCAGTTCTGTGCTCTGTCCGACTTAACTCTGAATGACATTGGTTTTTGCATTATTGCTGGTTTCTGTGGCCAGCAACTTGAAAACGTAAATGGTTCTTGGTCCATCAGGGCCAAATCTGATTTAGCCACTGCTCATCTAACGGTCACAAACCATCCTGCTCTCCTACCTGATTTATTTGCTCCTTCATTTCATCTTTCATTTCATTCTTTTTTATGAGAGTCACTGTAAGTAGACCAAAAAAAAAAAAAAAAAAGTTTCTTTACAGCCTATTAACTTACCACAGTTAGTGGAACCATTTTGTAATGAACATGTCCAGACTACCAAACAACTGATTATATAGAAACATACCCCTTGATTTCAAATGTGTTTTCATTCTCTCTTCTTAATTTCTAAGACCTTTTTGTTAATGCCATTACATTTTATAAGCTGAAATTAACATGGAAAGAACCAGAATATATTGCCACATTAGTCAACATCTACATCGTTTATTCCAGAACCTGAGTAATTTAAAATCACTATAACATCAGCAGTCTTTAAAATACACCATATGCCTTGTGTTTGATTTATGTGTTGGATAGAAAGTTTGCACATCTGCATTTGGCAGGCTAGCACCAGCGACTATTAATCTTTCTAGGAAGCATATAAATATATTTGTTTCTGCCATATATTAGTTATTGGAACTTGGGCTGACATTTTAATCATCACCCCTGTATGGTGGGGGTGTAAATGAGGAGGTTTGGTGAAGCAACAAAGACAGCGTCTAAGTTGAATGAGAAAGTAAATGGCCACTTCGCCAATTCTTTCTAATGAATCTCATTTCTGTCAAAGCTCCTAGTAAGCAGGTTGATAAACTCGTGATTCTTGTGAGTCTTGGGAATTCAGATCTTGAGGATGAGGCTTTCCATGCTTTAAAGAACTGGCCTTTTCTACTTTGGGACAGAATGAACTACGTTTATATTTTGTATTCATTCTCAATCTCTTCATTTTTGAGATCTCTTCCTGTCAAGATTGGGGACATTTTGAGTTTTGGTTTTTTTTTTTTTTCCCCCAAAGCTGGAAATCAAGCAGAGGTTGGAATATCATTTGTCAATTTCTGGGTTTAGACAGTTTTCCTGGACCAGGCATGGAGTTGGTGGGAAATGCCCATCCACATGCGCTAGCAGCTGGGACCATTACTGATTTATTTACGAGTCTCTTCTCTGTGAACATTCCCTTGTCTACTGGTCTGTCAGTGACATCATTTGTGGGGACAGTGCCTTCTTCCTAAGCCTGGTTCCCCATCTTTCCGTGGCACTTCATTTCCTCCTGCTCCCTCTGCCATGCAACCAGGAGAATGCTTTTTATTTTATCTTTACATAGTATTTGCATTCAGAGAGCCTGTTGTCTGACACCAGTGTGAATCTAGAGACATTTTTTGAGATGTTGGAAATTTACGCTAGAAGGTGATTACTATTTAAAAATACATATATATGGTTTTTTTTTAATTTACAGAAAATAATTTGTCCTGTAAAAGTTTTTGTTTTGTTTTGCTTTGCTTTTTTAAAAAAATAGATATTATATGTAACAGAACTGTGTGCCTCTCCGTGTATTTTGTATCTTTGGGTAATTCACACCAGTAAGTAGGTGAAACAGTCTTTAAGATGTAATATTGGGTTGAGTTAGAATACTTTGTTTCAAGATTTGGCAAAACTTTGGGAAAGTGGAGAAAGCAAGTTTTGCTTTTGAGAGTAAGTGTGTATTGAAAAGAAGGCTGACCTGGGGGTATAGGAACCCACCATTATTAGTTCCCCCTCTGCTCCTAGCTGCTCTCGCCTCTGTCCAAGTTCCTGCTCCTGCTCGGAAACTCATCTCCTTATCAACAAAATGGATGTTCTGAGCTAGATCAGCTTCAGAGCAACCTTTTTTGGCTCCACCTTTATACCCCAAATGGTGTCCTTGATGTGTGTAAAAAAAAAAAAAAAAAAAAAAAATTCAACTGAGCCCCTCTCTCTCTCTGCCTCTCTACCTACTTATGATCTCTGTC
>NW_019154094.1:22143542-22296066 GCF_002288905.1 Enhydra lutris kenyoni | reverse complement strand
AAATAAATAAATAAATAAATAAATAAATAAATAAATAAATAAATAAATAAAAATTTTAAAAGGGGCACCTGGATGACTCAGTGGGTAAAGCCTCTGCCTTCGTGGCTCAGTTTATGGTCTCAGGGTCCTGGGATCAAGCCCTGCATTGAGCTGTCTGCTCAGTGGGGAGCCTGTTTCCCCCTCTCTCTCTGCCTGTCTCTCTGCCTACTTGTGATCTCTCTCTCTCTGTGTCAAACAAATAAATAAATAAAATTTTAAAAAATTTCAACTGAGTAAATTTTAAAGATTGTACTGGCTCTTTCCAGTGATTCGTGAATCAGGCAGCATCCCACCTAGCAGAGAGAAAGGAGCTCTGAGGAGCTGTACTTTTGCATGCAGAAAAGTGTAGTTATACAGGCAAAGAACAGGTTGGTTGTGATAAGGTCACCTTCCTTTAGGGGAAGGCAAGTGTGTGTCAGGCAGGTGACCTCACTGGTGCTGACCAGGTAATTCCATATGGAATGGTTGAAGATTTCATTCCTGGGAGAGGCCCAAATGGTAGCTGAGTATTAAGTCTCAGTTTGGTGATATGGTACGTAGCATAAGTGACTCCATGTTGGGCCTGTTGTCTCATTTTTAACAATTCCCCCCTTTTAATCAGACTCTCAGCCTCAGAGATGGGACCAAAGTTTTAAGGCATTAGCCCCACTCCCAGCGACTGCTCTGGGGTTCTCATAGTTTTTGCTAATCTTCTGTGATGGTACTCACAGCTCATGACATCTTTTTGCTAAATCTCTGTGTGGTATTCACAGGTCACATCTTGAGATGCACGTTTTTTAAGTCAGTCATTCTCTTCATTCCTTTTCTGACATTCTGATCTTGGAAGATCATTTGCTTGCTGGTTAGCAGCTGCAAATGTGCCTTTAAAGCGTTTGAGAGAACATAATGCACTGGGGATTAGGATTATTATAAACAGGATAATCAGCCATGTCTGGAATGTACTTCAGAGTCATGGAACCCAAAACCCAGACCAGTCAGAATCAAGTAAGTCAAAGACCCCATTGAAGAAGAGGGGTTGCTTTTCCAGGCCAACTGGCTTATTTGGCGATAACCCAGAAGTGTGAATCCAAGTGCAGCAAGTAGTATCGGCCGTAGGACAGACACCTCCTTGCTCGGCTAAATGCTCGTCGAGGGCTGTTCTATTACCAAGCACAGCTCTGGCCAGAGAGTCTAGAAATTTTGGTTGGGCAGCTGTTGCTTTAGCAATGGATTCTGTAAGACCGGCAAGAGTTAAGGAGAGGGTCCTGATCATAGCCTCAGGGCATTTCCTTCTGGCCAGGAGCAGTGGTCTTCCAAAGGAAGCTGATCTTCAATCTTGAGTGTCTAAGTGGTGATTCCTGTTTCCTCCCTTTTAACAAACTGTTCTTAACAGATCTATAGAGAAAAGAGCGGAGATTCTAGAGGCAGATGATGCAAGTTTAAATCCCAGGTCCTACTTTTATTTGCTTTGTGACCTTAGGCAAGTCATCTGACACCCCCCCCCCCAAGAAAAGGAATAATACTACTTAATTTGCATGTGCATGATGGAGGTAAAATAAGAACGCATTTGTGCTAACTGTGGGCCTAGAAGTAATCACAATAAATCAGTCGTGTTTTACTGGTACTACCTAATATCAGAAGCAACTGGGTAGGGCTGGCTTTTTATTTAAGAAATAAAGGGGTGGGGTGGAGTGTAACCAGGTGGGTGGCTCAGTCAGATCCTGACCTGACTCAGGTCAGGATCTCAGGGTTGTGAAACTGAGCCCCACATCAGGCTCTATGCTCAGTGGGGAGTCTACTTGCCATCTCTCTCTCTCCCTCGCCCTCTGGCCCTCCCCCGGCTTATGCTCCCTCTTTATCTCTCGCTCTCAAATAAATAAAATAAAATCTTTTAAAAAAGAGCTCTACCCAGATGTACAGTATATTAATGACGGTGCATGGCCTCCAGGCATCTTGTATTTTTGTAGAAGCTACAGGGTGATTCTGATGTACAAGTGTTGCAACCATTCTTAGGCTCCTGCCTTCATGGCCCTTTCCCATTTAGATACTATAACCTTCAATTTGGAGGATAATCGGGTTATAAAGTTAAACAGCTACTTTCACTTCTGAATAATCCTCTTCTTTGAAAGTTTACTTTATAAGCAGCGGGTTGCTGGATCTTCCCTAAGGTCCCTCTCACTCAGCTTCATAGTCACACCTCATACCTTTAGAAGCATGATACAGAGACGTTAAGAGCCAAAAAGTGGGTATGGAAGCGGTGGCAGTGACGGTAAGGATCGCATTCCTGCTCTCACTGATCCAGCACTTGCCTGCACCAGCCGGCCGTGTTACCATGGTGTAGACACACACTTCAGTAAGACCTCACTGCGCCCCCGCATTGTGACTGCCTTGCACAGCCATTGGTTTGCATTGTGATTCTGAGTAGCGTCCTCTGGGAGATGAAGACAGTGATGGCTAGCCCCTACCTGCACTAGGAAAACAAATGAAGAAATTATTTTTGCTTTCAGTGTTGCAATGCCACAGCTAAATTTGCTTCATAGAAAGCAAAGGGGAAATTTCTGGTTTGGTTGCGAAAAGTATGTATAAGACTCTTCCTTTCGGGGTGCCTGGGTGGCTCAGTCGTTAAGCATCTGCCTTTGGCTCAGGTCGTATTTGCAGGGTCTTGGATCGAGCTCCATGTTGGGCTCCCTGCTCAGCGGGATGCCTGCTTCTCCCTCTGCCTTTCACCCTGCTCGTGCTTTCTCTCTCTCTAATAAATAAACAAAATCTTAAAAAAAAAAAAAAAAAGGACTCTTACTTGCTTAAACCACTTATAATAAAACAGTAAATATTTCCACCATATGCCAGACATAGTTGGCTCTACACGTCTTATAGATCATTTGGATTTGGAACAGCCCCATGAGGTAAATAAAATCTTAGCTCCATTTAGGAGCAAAGGATGTAGAGGCCCAGAGAGGACAGTGATTTTCCCAGAATCACACAGCTGGTTAGTGGCAAAGACAGGATTTGAACTCAGAAGTTCTGGTTCATAGAGACTGGTCTCTTAACCACTATGCTAAACAGCATCTTGGCTTATAGATGAGAGACTTCAATACTGTAACTATTACAGAGAATATCTTACGTGTAAAGTCATGAATAAGGTCTAAAGTCTATGGGCAAATTGATACCACTTAATTTTTCATCAAAATGTACTGATGATATTTAGTTCATTAAATCCTCATTGATCCATATAGGAAAAGCAATATCTGATCTCCTCATCTAAGCACATCATTAGCATTAGATCCTTATGTGTGTGTTTTTCCATCTGAAGTGATGCAAAACCGTCGTACTTAGAACTGCAGTGAGCTCTGTGCCCGAGTTAAACCCAGGTGATCGGGTGCCCCCCTCTTCTCTCTGCCCTCTGGTCTTGGGCAGGAGAATGAATTGCAAATTGCCCCACTTAAGCGTATGACTGGCAGAATCTCTCAAATTGAGGTGCACAGCCTCCAAAAGGGGAATTCAGGTTAGTTGCAGAGTGATGTCTGAATTGTGATAGAGTTCTGCGCATTCACATCAGCAAATTCTGCCCGCTCTCCCTCTCTGTGTGCCCCGGCTCCTACCGCCCACTACTTCCCTGGCCTCTGCCATCCATCATATGGCACCTAGCCTTGCAGTGGCCTTGCAGCCCATCTGAGAGCTTCCCACGGTCCGTTCTCCGACGAGAGTGATTGAAAGTCAATTGCATCACGTCGGTCCTCATGTCAAAATGACTTCTCATCATCCAGGGTCAGCTCCGAGGTCTGTGCCAAGGCCCTCGCACTTGCCCTGCTCTCTCTCTTCCGGGAGCCACAGGGCTCTCTCACTCATGTCCTTCAGGCTTCGGCTCACGGGTTCTTTCCTCCAAGAAGTTGCTCTGACCTGTCCATAGAAAACACCAGAGAACCCCAGCATCGCGTTCCGCTCCATGCTTTTCCCTCGTAGCACTCAGACGTACTTGTGACCTCCCTGAGAGCAGGGGCTTGGTCTCAGTCCCTCCTTCATCCCCGCCACCTGAGATCATGCCTGGCACATTGTGGTTCTTCAGAAGGCCATATATGTTCAATGAAAATGTGAATTAACATCAGGCCCTTTGTTTTTATAAATGCTGACCCTTAAGGGAACTCTACTGAGGTGAGCCCTGTGGTTTTTCAATTTTATAAGAATTTTTTTCAAGTTTTTATTTTAATTCTAGTTAGCATGCAGTGTTATATTAGTTGCAGGTGTACGATATAGGGCTTTAGTACTTCCATACAACACCTGGTGCTCATCACAGGTGCACCCCTTAATCCCCATCACCTATTTAACCCATCCCCCACCCACCTCCCCCTGGGTAACCATCAGTTTGTTCTCTGCAGTTAAGAGTCTATTTCTTGGGGCGCCTGGGTGGCTCAGTGGATTAAAGCCTCTGCCTTCGGCTCAGGTCATGATCCCAGGGTCCTGGGATCGAGCCCCGCATCAGGCTCTCTGCTCGGCAGGGAGCCTGCTTCCTCCTCTCTCTCTCTCTGCCTGCCTCTCTGCCTACCTGTGATCTCTATCTGTCAAATAAAATAAATAAAATCTTTAAAAAAAAAAGAGTCTATTTCTTAATTTGTCTTTCTCTCTTTTTCCCTTTGTTCATCTTAAATTCCACCTGTGAGTGAAGGCATATGGCATTTGTCTTTCTCTAACTTATTTCACTTAGCACTGTTCACTCTAGCTCCATCCAAATCAGCGAATGACAAGATTTCATCATTTCTTATGGCTGAATAATATTCCATTGTATACAGAAACCACAGTTTCTTTATCCATTCAGCAGCTGATGCATGCTTGGGCTGTTTCCTATACTTGGCTATTGGCAATAATGCTGCTATAAACATAAGGGTGAACGTATAGCTTTGAATTAGTGTTTTTGTATTCTTTGGTTAACTACCCAGTAGTGTGATGGCTGGGTCAGAGGGTAGATCTATTTTTAACTTTTTGAGGACCCGCCATATTGCTTTCCACCGTGGCTTCACCAGTTAGCATTCCCACCAATGGTGTAAAGGGGTTCTTTTTTCTCTGTATCTTCACCAACACGTGTTGCTTCTTGTGTTGATTTTAGCCATTCTGACGGGTGTGAGGTGATATCTCATTGTAATTTTGATTTGCATTTCCCTGATGATGAGTGATGTTGAGCCTCATTTCATGGGTCTTTTAGCCATTGGTATGTCTTCTTTGGTGAAATGTCTGTTGATATTTTCTGCCCATTTTTTAATTGGATTATTTGTTGTTTGGGTGTTGAGTTTTTTAAGTTCTTTATATATTTTGGATACTAACCCTTTGTTAGATATGCCATTTGCAAATATCTTCTCCCATTCCATAGCTTGCCTTTTAGTTTTGTTGACTGTTTCCCTTGCCATGCAGAAGCTTTTTATTTTGATGAAGTCCCAATAGTTTATTTTCGCTTTTGTTTCCCTTGCCTCAGGAGACATAACTAGAAAAAAGTTGTGACAGCCAGTGTCACAGAGGTTAATGCCTGTGCTGTCTTTTTTTATGGTTCTCACATGTGGGTCTTTCATCCATTTTGAATTTATTTTTGTGTATGGTGTAAGAAAGTGGTCCAGTTTCATTCTTTTGCATATGGCTGTCCAGTTTTCCCAATACCGTTTGTTGGAGAGACTGTCTTTTTCCCATTGGATATTTTTCCCTGCTTTGTCGAAGATGAGCTGACCATGTAGTTTTGGGTCCATTTCTGGGTTTTCTCTTCTGTTCCATTAATCTATGTGTCTGTTGTTGTACCAATACCATACTGTCTTGTTCATTACAGGTTTGGTAATGTAGCTTGAAGTACTGAATTGTGATGTCTCCAGCTTTCCTTTTCTTTTTCAAGATTGCTTGGGCTATTCAGGGTCTTCTGTGGTTCCATGTAAGTTTTAGAATTTTTTGTTCTAGTTCTGTGAAAAATGCTGCTGGTATTTTCATAGGGATTACAATAAATGTGTAGATTGTTTTGGGTAATATAGACATTTTAGCAATATTTAATAATATTTTAATAATAATAATATATAGACATAATAATAATAATATAGACATCTTAATAATAATTTAATAATAATAATATAATTATTTAATAATAATAATATTTCCAGTCCATGAGAAAGGAATATCTTTCCATTATTTTATGTGTCTTCAGTGTCTTTCATCAGTGTTTTATAGTTTTCAGAATATAGATCTGTTATCTCTATGGTTAGGCTTATCCCTAGGTATCTAATTGTTTTTGGTACAATTCTAAATGGAATCGTTTTCTTAATTTCTTTCTGCCACTTCATTATTAGTGTAGAGAAATGAAACAGATTTCTGTTGATTGATTTTGTATCCTGTGCCTTCATGGAATTACTTTATCAGTTCCTGCCATTTTTTGGTGGAGTCTTGGATTTTCTGTATATAGTATGGTGTCATCTGCGAATAATGGAAGGTTTACGTCTTCCTTACCGATTCAGATGCCTTTTTTGTTGTTTTTGTCTTGAATATCATATTATTATATTTATTTGTTTATTTATTTATACATATTTTATTTATTTGAGAGAGAGAGAGAGTGCTTGAGCACATGCAGGAGGAGCAGAGAGGGAGAAGCAGGCTCCCCTTTGAGCAGGGATTCTAGTGCGGGATTCGATTCCAGGACCTGGGATCACGACCTGAGCTGAAAGCAGATGCTTAAATGACTAAGCCACCCGGCTGCCTCTGTATTATTATAGCTAAGGAGACAGGCAGTGGGAGTTTGACCACTTCAAAAACACAGAGCAAAAAGATGACAGAGCCTGAATCCCATCCAGGTCTGTTGGCCTACAAAGCTGTCTGTCACAGGTGGCTCTAAATGACAAGGAAATGCATTGATTGGCATGTCCGTAGGCCAGGATACTGGAAAATCATTTCAGTGAGTCGTATTGGTCCAGGTAAGCCTGGTCCTCAGCATCTAGTTCAGTCGTTACTAGCCACATGTGGCTATTTAATTAAAATTAAATACAAAGTCCAATTCAGTTCTTCAGTCCATTTGGCCACATTTCAAGAGCTCCGTAGCTACACATGCTGCTATGGAACATTTCTATCCTCATAGAAGGTGCTGTGCTGTTGGTCAGCTCTGGTCTAGAGGCTTTGATTATGTTACCCTCCATAGGGTATGTTCAATATGCTTTATTTTACCCTTTCTCTTACTCTTATACCTTTGAATGGAAGAAAAATATAGAATTGAAGGCAAGTTCATGGGGAATAGTTATCTTAAAAAAAAAAGATTTTGTTTATTTTAGGGAGGGGGAGAGACAGAAAGAGTGTGTGTGTGTGTGTGTGTGTGTGAGAGAGAGAGAGAGAGAGAGAGAGCGAGAGAGAGAGAGAGAGAGAGAGAACAGGGGGAGGGGCAGATGAAGAGGGAGTCCCAAGCAGACTCCGTGCTGAGCACAGAGCCTGACGCTGGGCTTGATCTCATATCCCTGAGATCATAACCTGAACAGAAAACCTAGAGCCAGCCTCAACCAAACTCAACCGATTGAGCCACCCAGGCACTGTGGGAATGGATATGTTTTATAGAGATAACAATAATAATAGTAAGTCCTATTTATTAAGTCCTTCCATGTGTAGGCACCAGTCTAAGCTCTTTGCATGTGTTAATCGGATGGTAGGTGGTCAGCAGGAACTGTGGCTCAGAGAACTTTAAAGGCTTACAAGCATTAGCACTTAGCACTTAGGGCTGTCTGCACTGTCCCATCGAGACAGCCTCATCAAGTTCTGAGGAGTAATACAGGGCCTCCAGCTAGCACAGAAGTATCTCCTCTTTGAATGCTGTACTGACATTGTCTATGGAGCTTAATCTCAATTGTTTAATAATGTAAAGTATCCTTAATCCAAAAAGGAGAAGACACTTTAAAACACGAGAATATTTACCTTAAACGCTTATATATATAAATTTATATTTATTTATATTTGTATAAATGTATAATGTGCTGGTAGCTATCAGCAACTTACAGTTTGGCAAAACTGTTTCAAAGGGAAGATGTTGATGTCTCCTTGGTGTATCGGGTTCGGTATCTCAAAGTAATTGACCTCCCTGCTTACCTCTGATGCTTAGCGTCCCTCACAGTTTTGGAAGTCGAGTCCTCTTGACGGATCCAGCACCCCGCCTCATACCTCCCTAGCTCTTAAAAGTTGTTCGTGTTAAAATTAGCAAGCTCCCTAGCCCTTCCACAGAGCTGAACAGGGGATATTTGCATTTGCTAGTAAGGAGCCTTCTGGTCTTTATTACTTTTTTACAGTTTTAAGTAGCTATTTTGGTTTATTGTCATGGTTTAAAATCATCAAGGATTTTATTTGAGAATTCTTTATAGAATGTTAGGTCACCTTTATATTCACGGTGACATAGCAAGAGATGAGATAAATATAAAAGTATCTCTATTTTGGTTCGGTCTTTCAATACACAATGCCTAAAAATGACCTCCCACTTTCAGCGTCTTCAGGAACTCTGGATTTTGGTCTTAACATTTTTTTTTTTTTAAAGATTTTGTTTATTTGACAGAAATCACAAGTAGGCAGAGAGGCTGGAGGGGGCGAGGGGGGTAGCAAGCTCCCTGCTGAGCAGAGAGCCCGATGGGAGCTCAATCCCAGGACCCTGAGATCATGACCTGAGCCGAAGGCAGAGGCTTAGCCCACTGAGCCACCCAGGTGCCCCGCTCTTAACACTTTTTAACCTGACTTTTGGTCTTAGAATTTTTAAATCTAAGCAGCCTTCGCTTACTTGTTCTCACACTTATACAGTTTTAGACTTGATTGGATGGTTTCAGTTTTATTCCTGTTATAGTCGTGATGCATAATGCCCCTCCCCCCTTTTTTTTTTGGTAAAGGAGTGTCTCAGCCTCCTTGAAGGTAAATTCAGTGCCCTGAGTTACTTGCTTTTGTGCATTATTTATCACCAATGTGTGTATGATTTATAATTCTCATTAAGGAGTGGTGACATCCTCTCCCCTTTCTGGAAGAGTCTAAGAAATTCAGGTTAGAATTCTTGGCATGGTTAGCAGAGTGTAGAATTATCATTCTGTACTTCTACTGATGGTGAATTTGAATGTGAAATGGTTGCTTTGTTTTCTCTTCTAAGGGGACCCTGGTGTAGGCCCTGGGAATAGAGCAGCACAAACAAGCTCCTGATTTCATGAAACTTTTATTCTAGAGGAAGGAGAGATAGGGCAGAAATGAGCAGAAGAACAGGAAGCGATCAGCCAGAGATAATAAAGAAAACAAAACCAGGTAAAGTGAGTGGAAGTGGTGGGGTCGGAGTGAGAGGGCTCCTTGTGATTGGGCGAGAAAATTTGAGGGACCCCAGTGAAGGAAGCTACAGTACAAAAGGAGCCGCTGTTCCAGGAAGAAGGGACAGTGAGTGCAGGTGCCCTAAGGAAGAAATTGAATGGAGGGCCAGGGTGGCTGATGGAAGAGGAACAAAGGGCATCGGGATGGCCCTCAGAGACTGTAGCCCAGGACCAGGAGTTCAAATTCCATTTTTATTGTGAGGACCAGTGTCAGTGAAGCAGGGAAGAGACAAGCTCTTGTTGACAGTTTTTGACAGTCCTTCTGCATATATGAATGGAGTGTATTTTGTAGAACAGGTGTGGAGGAGGGCGGCCTCTCAGGGCCACTGCAGTGGTCTGAGAAGGGTGTTAGCAACTTGGACCAGAGTGACGCCAGTGGTGACAGAGGGAGCGAGGGATTTAGGATGGCTTTAGGAGAGTCAACAGGGCTTGAAAGGGGGCTGCCAAAGAGAGAGCAACAGACTTCTGTAAAGGGCCAGATGGTAAATACTATAGCTTTATGGGCTTGACGGTTTGTCCCCGCCACTCTACTCTGTCCTTGTAGCAGATGACACAGAAGCAAATGGATTGCTTGTGTCCCAAGGGAACTAATGTTTGGTCCACAGGCTGTAATTTGCTGACCTCTCCTGAGGAAGGAAAGGAAAGGAGAGGAGCCCAAAATGACGGCCAGGTTTTAGCCTGGACGTTTGGATGGACACAAGGGCCATTTGCTAGGATTTGGCTACTGAAGCAAGAGTGGGCAGACCTTGAATTCAGGAATCCAGGGTTCCTTCTCATGCATGTGAATTGTGGGATACTCATGGGACATCCAAGTGAGCAGAAACATGGGCAGTTATCTGGGGTCTGGGGTTCTGTCATGGCGAGATTAGGGCAGGAGAGCGCCACTTGGGAGCTGTTTGTCCTATCAGTGAGTGTACTTCAGAGTGTGAGCTGTGCATAGCTGTTTTTCTTCTCTGTTGAATTTCATAGTTCAAATAGTATTTGTGACACGCTGCTTCCCAGCTGAATCATTCCTGGTCTTCTTAGTCAAGAATGGAGCACATCCTTTGTGTAAGCTCTAAGATAAAGAGAGAGAAAACAAGGGTACTTGCACTGTAATTAGGGAGACAAGATTAACACATGAATTTTACCAGCAGTAACACGCCACAGTCAGAATTTGTGGCACAGATGTGGGTAACAGGTGACTCGGCGGGGAGGGTGACAGTGGAGCCTTTTTTGTCTGACATGAGGCTAGAGCAGTGTCTCAACCTCAGCAAGACTGACTTTTGGGGCCAGATCATTCTTCGTTGCCAGGATCCACCCGGTGCATTGTAGGATGTGTAACAGCTTTTCTGGTCTCTACCTAGTAGATGCCAATAGTATACCCTCCACACCCCACCACACCCAAATTGTTGTTCACAACAACAACAAAATGTCTCTAGATACTGCAAATGACCCCTTGGGGGCAAATTTGCCCTGTACGAATATGATTGGATTAGAGCTCGGAAATATAAAAAGCGTTTGGGGTTGCAAACCACGGGCAGTATTCCGTCTGACCCACTCATGTATTTTTCAGTAGTCTCGCTTTAAATTTCTTAAAAATGTGAGTGCACTTACTTGGCACCAACAACTCCAGCTTGCACAGTCCTCCCCTTTCCCTTTGTCTCCCGTCCGGCCTGGTGCACTCGGGCCGCGCCTGCGCACAGCCCACCGGCCACGGGGTTTGAGACCCAAACGCAGTGAGCGTGAAGACGCCCACGGGGGTGCACAGATTTGCCGTGGACGCATTTTCTTGGAATCGCCTTTTGCCGTCATCGTCTCAAAAATTCTAGAAACTGGCTAGCTTTCCTTTCTTTTAGGTTGACTTTATCCTTTTCTTTTTCTCCCCAACCAAAGAAACAAAGTATCTTCAGACCACTTTTTCTTAACTTTGGAGTTAATTTTCTTACTATCTTACTTGGGTTCCATGTGAAAATTAATGTATTAGTTACCGCCTCCCGTGTGACGGACGGGATCATGGTAGCTTCTCCCTTCGATAATAGTTCTGCGACCTTACTGCATTGAGTTTCTCTTTACTGCAAGAGGCATCTTCGTAGCGTCTTCCCAAACTGTGATGTGGGGCCGAGTGTTTACTCTGGGTAATATTTTTTTCACCTTCCTTCATTTCCCTCAGATTAAATCACACGTTCTTTACCACCATCTGGACTGGAGTCGTTGACACGGTTCGAACTGAACCTGTACCTGCAGTTTTAAATACCCTTACCTGGCATTTCCCCTGTTTGTGTTCCTGCTCAGATATTAGTCACATCCCCTGTCTGTGAACATAATCCAGTTGGGTTCAGAAATCTTGGTAGAATCTTAGTGTCTTTGAGAATAGCACTGGGTCCTTAGGAGTCTTGAGTTTCCACTGGCAACCTGGAACATGCCTCTTTTCGTGCCACCTTGTTACCTGGGTTTATTTCATACTCCTATTCTTACTGTGTTTCGAATATTCTCAATGTTTTTTGTTTCTCACGTTGTGCAGTCAATGCTGTTCATTCTTTCTTTCGTCCGGAGAACCTCAGCCCTGTGCTAATCTCTCATTAGCAATAAATGACAGGCAAGTGAACATTTAAAATACACTGTGGTTAATCACACCCTCCCCATTTTCTCATGGTTAATTCTTTTTCTAGTAATCTCATTGGATAAATTACCTTTGCCGTGAAAAATGCTAATATATATTTTTTTTGTGATTTTCATATTTGCGGCAAAATTGTTTGAAAGATCCTTTCACCCGTGTCATAGAGCAGTAGTGATGATAGTTAGAGAGCTGCAACATGTACTGCTTATAAGACTCCGAAATAGAGGGACTCCCTTTCTGTCCCTCGTGTAGGCTGTCAGTTCGCCTAATGCAGCAACTGCACTTTTATTAGACTTGTATTTCAGTAGTTGGTAGATTCAAGGGCTTTGGCACGCTGTATTTGTCTAAAAAGCTGTGTTTTAAAAAGCTTTTGTATAGTTGCATAAACACTAATCAGTTCTTTAAAATCATTTGAAGATAGCTGAAATTAGGTCAATGCTCCCTGAGATAAGAGATGTATGTTGGTTCTAATTTTAAAAATGTTCTCTGTGATTGCTTGTGCCATAGATACCATGTGCCAAAGTGGGAAATGATTGCATTAAAAAATCACAGAATTGCCCATTGATTAACAGGATTCTTTGTAGTCTGCCCCCCTGCAGAGCAACTTTCACTTGGACTTGGCTATTGAAGAAGGAAGAAACAGTTGTTTTTATAGAGAGCACACACAAGCTGGTGGGGAGGAGGAGAGGGAGAATCTCCAGCACTCATCCTGAGCGCAGAGCCCAACTTGGGGGACTCGATCTCATGACCCTGAGATCATGGCCTGAGCTGAAACCAAGAGTCAGAAGCTTATCCGACTGAGCCATCCAGGTGCTCCAGAAGTGGTTGTTTTTTTTTTAACCGTAGAATTTCTCAAACTATGCAGTGTTGAGGTCATGGACTGGATAATTATTTTCCTGTGCATCACAGGCTTCCTGGCAGCTTCCCTGGTCTGTACCCACTCGATGCCGTAGCAGCCTCTCCTCCACCCTCATGGAAATCTCCAACAGTGTCTTCAGACCTGGCCAGTGTCCCCTGAAGAGCAACATCAGCTTTTGTTTGGGAAGCACTGCTTTTGTCCTTTTGGCACCCGTCTTGTTTTTGCTGTTGAAAATGCTATATTCTTTCTTTTTTTTTTTTTGGAGTGCTAATGAAATCAGTTTGTAGATTACTTTTGGTTGAACTTGGGTGGAAGAAATTTCCTATAAGAATTCCCCATTTCTTCTCAGTCATTGCTTCTGCTCAGGAACAGAAGTAGCAGCGTGGTCCGTTGTCAGAATTGTGCTTCTGTCCTCTTCTCTATCACTAGCTAGTGCATCCCCATCCAGTTGTGGGCCTCTGCATTGCCATCCAACTGTACCTTCCTCAGCATTGTCAGGAGGATGGAGCAAGAGGAGGGCTTGTGGTAGCTGCAGTGCTGCTCTGTCCTGATGGACGCTGTTCTTGGTCCTGCACGTTAGATAGAATTTTAGAGAAAGGAGGTGGAGGACTTACTCAGGTGGTCCTGCTTCTCAATACTTCTGGTGTAATTTTCTGCGATAGAGAAAAGATAAGGGAAGGCGAAAAGGAGGAACGCCAAGGGAAAAAGTAGCTGGGGATATGTTCCTTCCGATCTGTGATGACATGGTTTTCAGAAACAGTGAAGTGAGACAGAAGCGGTGAAATCAGGACAGAACAGTACTTGTCACGAAGTTTTTCCAAGGTGCAAAGCACTCTCCTTTAGAGATCACATCCTTCCTGGGTTGGTTTGTTGGTTTGTTTGTTTGTTTGTTTTTTCCTGCTGAACTATACTTTTACTTATGGAATGGTAGTTGATTGTTATTTGTCCCCCTTTTTAATATTTGTAGTTTGCCAAATAAGGAATTAGCAAATTGTGGTCATTTGCTCAAATCTGTTTTATGAAAATTTAGAGGTTCATGAAATCTCAAATCTGGAAATCACTGATGCACGTCAGGAGGTAGGGAAGACAGGAAAGGAAGGAAGAGGCTCCAAAGTAATGTATTAGTGGGGGTCCGGAATCCAAACCATAGGAAAGACAATGGGAACTTTCCCCTTCCCTGACTATGGCTTCCATGGCCTCCTACTTTAGGGGGAGGCTATGTTTAGGTGCAAGACCAACAGTGGCTCCACAACTCTCCTAGGGCTTGCTCTTCCATAATATTACCTTTATCAGTCAGATTCTTTTTTTTTTTTTTTAAGATTTTATTTATTTATTTGACAGAGATCACAAGTAGGCAGAGAGGCAGGCAGAGAGAGAGAAGGAGAAGCAGGCTTCCCGCTGAGCAGAGAACCCGATGCAGGGCTCGATCCCAGGACCCTGGGATCACGACCCGAGCCGAAGGCAGAGGCTTTACCCACTGAGCCACCCAGGCACCCCTGTCAGTCAGATTCTTCCATGAATTCTTTTGTCCTGAGAATGTTAACTCCAATAGCAAGGGGAAAGTTGGGTGAGCCATGCATGGGGCACCCCAAAATACCCATGGCTGATTTCTTGTATGTGAAAAGCAGTCTCAGAATCTTCACGATAGCTTTAAAAAATCGTTTTCCAGTGTGTTTTCTTGCCTGAAGTTCTCCATCTGAGTTGACTCTAAGCCTGATTAAAGCAGTAGGAACCAGCCAGAGTCAGATACAAGAGGAAGCAAAGGATCCTGGTAGTCCCCACTGTGAGGAATTTTTTGAGTATCTTCCTCCCTGAAAATACTTCCTGGGTGAGGAAGTATTTCATTTCCAGTGAATTTCTGTTACTTACCCTTCCTTGCCATAAATGCATAGTATTCCTTCAAGGTAGGACCCTGTGATATATCCTGTTCCCAGATAAAATATTTCATTAAATAGCCTTGCAATTCTTGAATTTTTCCCTACGTCTTAAATGTACTTAACCTATAAATTATTTCTAATTGAGATTCATCCTGAGTGGGACAGTGTGTGTGTATGTTGGGGTGTGTGTTTGGTGGGGGGGGAGGTGAAACAGATTCCCATATTCTGCCTTTAAGCAAATGCAGTTGGCAAAATGAGTATTGAGTCACCGAAACCTGAAATCTAATAGTTGAACAAGGCCTAAATTTCCGCTACTTCCCAAAGCTATATGGGGCAGCAATTCATTAGAAATTGACAAAGTCGAGCAAACAGCTTTTTTTATTTGTAATTCACATAATCACTTAGACGGGTTCAGATATTGTTTCAGCAAGAAGATTTTAAAGACATCTAATATCGCCAAGGGAGATGAATGGAGCTGTTCATCACATGTCCTTTGCTCTTTGGAAAAACCTGACCCTTCAGTAAATGGCTCTGTAGGTCTGACTTCCAGACAGTTTGAATAATGTAGTGCTGCAGGACTCCCAAGTCGGATCGCCTTGCTGTTATTAACTGTGACCTGTGTTTTCCGAAGCTAATATAGTTTCCTAAATTTAAGAGATTGAGGTAAACTTTGATATGGTGCCGGCTGCCTTCAGTCACAATTAAGCAGTGTGGTAATAAAGTTAATTGAGATGACCAAATTATAGATACCCTTCCAGGGCAAATGGGAAAATCTCCCTCCCATTTTGTAGAAAGTACGTGGTGACAGAAGAATGATTGTCACATCACTAAGTCTGTTAAAACTGCTCAAAAGATTCATGCATTTAGCTGAAGGAAAGGACCTGAAATATTCCATTTTGTGGGGAAGGGGAAGGCATTTGGCGTCTTTTAGCCCAGTGTTGGCATAAAAGTTGCTTTTCTAAGGAAGGATGTGAAGGTACCCTTAACTGAAGAATTACTGAGATTGGAAGAGTCCCTGAGAACAGATCCATTTGCTGGAGCTGAGAGCTGTGGGGTCTGAGGTTTCTTTGCGAGTCTGCAGTTAATTCTGAGACCAGAGCCATCCGTTGTGATGGGAATTTAGAACACAAGGTGGCACAAGCAGGACCTCGCTCTCCGCGTGCAGGGAGGCAGCCATGTGTTGAGCAGGGTCTGGCAGCTCAGCAGTCAATCAAGGAGCTGCCCAAGGAGCTAGAGCTGTTAAGCAGTCACAGCAGCAATGACACGATCCAAGGGAAGACCGAGCTGCCCCGCCCCTTTGCCTCATCAGCCCTTCCTGCTGCCCGCAAGATACAAATGCATTTTGTGAGCTGTGCACAGTCACACGTTCATCCAGGAGGTATTTGCCCACCTGGGGACCGGGTATTGTTTTAAGGCTGGACTCCAGCCCTACAGTCAGATAGACCTGGTCCATGAAATGGAGACAATAAGTAAGTAAATTACAATGATGAGCAATATAGACAATAGACAAGTAAACAGAATAATCTGAGAGAACCACAGGGTCTGTGAAAACCCAAGAAACTGGGCTGTGTGAGTAAAGTGTGATAAGAAGACTCACCTCGGGGCGCCTGGGTGGCTCAGTGGGTTAAAGCCTTGCCTTCAGCTCAGGTCATGATCCCAGGGTCCTGGGATCGAGCCCCACATCGGGCTCTCTGCTTAGCAGGGAGCCTGCTTCCCCCTCTCTCTGTCTCTGCCTGCCTCTCTGCCCACTTGTGGTCTCTGTCTGTCAAATAAATAAAATCTTTAAAAAAAAAAAAAAAAAGACTCACCTCGAGGGCGTCTAGGTGGCTCTGTGGGTTAAGCCTCTGCCTTCGGCTCAGGTCATGATCTCAGGGTCCTGAGATCGAGCCCCACATCAGGTTCTCTGCTCAGCAGGGAGCCTGCTTCCCCCTCTCTCTCTGCCTGCCTTTCTGCTCTGCCTACTTGTGATCTCTCTTTCTGTCAAATAAATAAAGTCTTAAAAATTAAAAAAAAAAAAAGAAAAGAAAAGAAAAGAAAAGAAGAAGGCTCACCTCAAGGGGCACCTGGCTGGCTCTATCCATAGAGCATGCAACCCTTGATCTCGGGGTTGTGAGTTCGAGCCCCGTGGCAGGTGTAGAGATTGCTTAAAAATAAACTCTTAAAAAAAAGAAGAAGAAGAAGGCTCACTTTGGATCTGCTGATGGCATGGTTCCCTGAATGTCTTCTCAGGAGTAGTGCCCTTGGACAAGAGCCCTGAGTGATGAGAAGCCACCCGTGGAAGTCTGCAGGGACAGTGTTCCAGGCAGAGGGCACAGCCAGTGAAGACGTTCAGAGTAATGGAAGGAATTAGTCCAGAAGTGGAGAGTGCCAGGCTGGAGCATGGGCAAGGGGAAGAGTGCTAGGGAATGAAATCACAGGGGCAGGCAGGCGGAGATCGAGGAACGCCTCGTGGGACACAGGAAAGAGCTTATACTTCAATGAAACTGTGTTGGGAAGCCACAGAAACGTGTATCCTGCAGTCCATATAATCTGATTTATGCTTTGGAAAGATGTTTCTGGCTCTGTGTGGGTAATAGATTAAAGGGGATGAAGAATAAAGCAGATACCAATTCTTAGGTTCTTATGGTCATCTAGCAAGGAAAGGGGTCGCAGCGGAGATGGACGGACATGAATGGGTTCAGGATACATTTTGGAAACCTATTGCATAGGAAAGAGAAGCCTCCAAAAGAGCCTTAAATTTCAGGGGTTTACTGTCCTATTAGGTTAAAACAATTCAGGAGACTCTCCTGGATCTCTTTGTTGGTCCTGTGCCTAACTTACATGGCTAAAAATAAAGCAGCCAGGATAAAAATCATCCTAAAAGTCAGTAACCCTGTAGAAAAGGATCCTGGCATTTTTTTTTTTTTTTTTTTTTTTAACCTAGAAACTTCTCAGCACCAATTACAGTGATAGGTTTCCCTTCGGGGCCAGTGGCCTTAAAATAAGGGCCTACCCAGCATCCTGTTTGTCCAACCCAGAAAAGGAATCCTTATTGGTTTTTTCTTTCAATGAGCTATTTTAAGCTATTCTTTCATAATCCTCCCTACACATCCTAAGCAGCTAAAAGTGAAACTTGGAGCCTTACAGGAAGGAACTGCCTTGGAACTTCGGGGTACAAGTAGCATCACCTATCCCAGGGAGACCTCAGTGATCAAGGGGAATAAGGGGGATGGGTAACAGGGCCAACCCTTAAGCACGAACGCAAAGAGCCATTCAGACTTGAAATCCTGGTGTTAGGAAAGTCAAGCTCTCAGTCTGGCAGACAGAGAGTCTGCCTCAGAGGTAGAGGCATTTTCTATACTAAGATAAGACCATACACCTAAACACCCAAAGGACAAATATTTCCAACCAACATGGAGTGAGAGAGCTTTCCTGGAGCCACTTGAGAAACTGACTTAATTCCACCCCTAACAAAGTAGACCTGGATAGGAATATTCTCTGGAGAAGAAAGATTGGCCTCATGGTACATCATGACAAATTAGTGGTCTTTTTCAGTTGACAAGTTCTTTTTCTTTCCCCTTCTGGAAAGAAGACGCCATAACTCACTCTACTCACTCCATCTTTTTCCTGCACCCCATTTTTTTAAAAAGTCGTGTTATTACATAGTGTTGGAATACATATGCAAGGTAGAAAAAGCTGCCTGCCTGCTTTGGAAACCGTACTTCATCGGGCTTGGCCATCAGCCAGCCTGCTAGTTGTGTAGCTCTGAAGACTTGCTTCATTGCCCCTAATTCGGAGACCCATCTTGTTATATTTTTAGTATGCATAGCCCTGAATGATTAATGATTTAGGTACTGTGACTTGGGGTAAAATATCAGAAACCAGGGGCGCCGGGGTGGGTCAGTCATTAAGTATCTGCCTTCGGCTCGGGTCATGATCCCAGGGTCCTGGGATTGAGCCCTGCATTAGACTCCCTGCTTGGCAGGAAGCTGCTTCTACCTCTCCCACTCCCCCTGCCTGTGTTTCCTCTCTGTCAAATGAATAAATAAAACCTTAAAAAAAATCAGAGACCATGTTAAGAACCTGATTGGCTTTGCCTAGACTCCGATGCTATCTCTAGAAAGGGAATTCTGTTCCTAAACCCACATCACAGTTATGGGTTCAAGATACCTTGACCTGTTGACCTGCAGGATGTTATCCATATATCCCTGAAGCTGAAGGCAAAATTTTTATGAATGTATTTTTATGTGTATATATCTTTTCATAATGGGATGTGATCCCAAATGGATTAAGCACCTCTGAATGAGGCTATGTAGTCCAACGTTAAAAAGCACAGTCTTGGCATTACACCAGGTCTCCTCTCAGCTGACCATGGCCATGTTACTGAATCGTCAGTGCCCCAGTTTTCTCATCTGTAAACTTGGGATGATATTAGTACTTAACGCAGACAGCAGTTGAGAAGAATGAGTTTACGTCAGCCAAGGCAAGCTCTCAGTTCTTGTTAGTTCACTCTACTCTCAGCTCTAGCTTCTACAGACTCTGCCCCCCCCCCCTTTTTAAAAATACACAGATGAGAAGAGAAACCAAGTTTTTGACCCTTTGTGGTATTTTGGGGAGAGAACAACAACAGCACTATCCGTGCCGTTTTGTGGACACCGTTTCTGAAGTGACCATTTATCTCTCAGGAGTTGCACCATGACAGTACTTGTGAGTGGCTCCAAAGTATTAATGACTTTGGGTCTCTCCTCACCTGTGCCTGTTCAAGGCTTATGACTTTGAGGCAAAAGGCCCTGTAAACTATTAGCAGCCGGCAGACTTGCAAGCCATTTATTTTCTCTTTGGTACATATTTATTAGACCGTACGTACTGTGTAATTGAAGCCGACTTCTCTGTCCCCATAAAGCTGTGGAACTATGTTCTTCTCACCAGATGCTACAGGTGACACACCTCAGGAGCTACTTATTCCATGGATCTGGAGTCCAACCATCTCTCTAAATTATGATGGCCAGGGGCGCCTGGGTGGTTCAATGGGTTAAACCTCTGCCTTCGGCTCAGGTCATGATTCCAGGGTCCTGGGATTGAGCCCCACATCGGGCTCTCTGCTCAGCAGGGTGCCTGCTTTCCTCTCTCTCTCTCTCTGCCTGCCTCTCTGCCTACTTGTGCTCACTCTCTCGCTCTGTTCAATAAATAAATAAAATATTAAAAAAATATGATGGCCAATATTTCATGACAGCCATTCTTAGGTCACTAAAGGAGAGAACATCTTCATCTTTTTGGAGACGTTGGGTGCGATGCTCTTGTTCTTGGCAGTAAGTATCACATTTGCCTTGAGATATGATACCGCATGGTTGAGCTTGGGATTGGACCCGAGGAAGAAGAAGATAAAAAGCAAGCATCTCTACACTAGAACCATTTTTAAAATTTTTGTTTTATGGATTCAATTTTATGATACACGGCATTTGCAAGGTCCTTCCGTGAGAAGGTACTCTAGTTGAAACTTGGCCTTGAGGTTAAACTGGCGCACTGATTTAGGTTTTTAAAAAAAAAAAAAAAAAAGAACTTTGAAAAAGCTCATCATCATTTTTCAATCAAGCATCCATCATCGCATATTTCCGTCCACCTCCTGACCCTGTGATTAAACGCCAGCCCTCCTTCAGGGCTCATCCCCTCCACCTACTTCTTCACATCGGATTAGCTTTCTTTGCTCATGCTCCCCAGAGCGATCATACTTCTTTCTGGCACGGCGCTTAGCACTGACCACGCTCAATTATCACTGTCACGCCTTTTTTTTTTTTTTTTTTTTTTTGTAAGACAGTCTATGAACTCGTCCAGGTCAGGGCCAAGTCTGATTTACCTTTATCTCTTCAGCCGTGCTTCGGTAGGCATATGGCAGAGCTCAATAAATCTTGTATGGGTGAGTAGTCACACGGATGGTTCCTTCTCATGATTCAGGTCTTAGCTCAGATACTGGCTCTTCAAGAAAGAGGAGCTTGACATCCCCCCCCACCCCACCTAAGGGTAAACTAGCCATGCATCCCAGGCACAGCCTATTTCACATTCCTGCTTTGGTTTTCTTCACTGAAGCTATTCCTCTGAAAATATTTGCTAAGTTGTATATTCTCTGTTTTCCCACAGAATGTGAGCCCTGTGAAAATAGGACCTTGTAGATCTTACTCATTGCTTTAATTCATGCCAGCTCTTGGCACATAGCAGGACTTCAGTACAGTTTGGTGAAATGAGGGAGTGAATTTTCCCTAATTTCCTTCCAGTCCCCAATGGAAAAAGTTAGGGCTGAGTCTTCTACCCTTTTTCAGTTTTCTGGACTGTCCTTAGCATTTTATCAGTCGGGAAGTGCAGTTTAAATTTAATCATGGTTTACATGTTTGGTATTAAACAAACCAAACAAACAAAAAATTGGTAGAGATGATGTGGGTGGCTTTTTATTTTTTTTTTAAGATTTTATTTATTTGAGAGAGAGAGAACGCCTGCATGCACAAGTGGGAGGGGAAGAGAGAGAGGGAGAAGCAGGCTCCCCACTCAGTGGGGAGCCTGATGTGGGGCTCAATCCCAGGAACCCGGGATCATGACCTGAGCCACAGGCAGATGCTTAACAGACTGAGCCACCCAGGCACCCCGTGGGTGGCTTTTGTAAGAAGGGATACTGGCGATTAATGTTTGTTGTGTCGAGTCACTGGTTTGCGGTGAAGTAATCATCACTTCTGCATGGCCAAGGGAACCTTACACCTTCCTGCACCTCTCCATCTGTACCTCATGTATCTCTTAGTATTTTGATCCATCCTCGTACTGTCCCCTTCCCCCTCCCCGCCTATAAAAGCATTACCCTGCTGGGTGTGTTATCCCTTTATGCGGCAACATTTTGCTGGTAGATACCAGTGTTCTGCAAAGTTCTTTAATGCAGTGTCCCTCCTCAAAAAATTTTTAGACGTGCCCTTTAAATCTTCCCAAGAAGGAAGGAGAAGCAAGCAATAAAACTTTTCTCTTTCTTCTTGATCTTTCTCATTACCCTCTCTGCTTGCTGATAAGGTATTTTATACGCTCTGTCCTTATTAGAGACCCAAACAGCAGAAGTCAGCCTCACCCCAGGAGTTGCATCTAACACCATAGCCATATGCTTGGACAAGATGATTTAATCTGGTGGTCATAGAACTCGGTAGAATTGGCTTTGTAGGGTTACTGGTTAAGGTTTCAGAGACTGCTTGAAATTATATGCGAAATTGTTTACTTCTGTTCCTCTTTGCTTGAGAGAGGCTCTAACAGCTTTTTTTATCCTATTTTCAATCGAGGCCATGGCCCAGGATTTATAGCACAGACACTCAAGTAGAAATGGTAGTCATTGAGCCAAAAGAGAGCTAGAACAAATTCCTGTTATTTTTTTAATCTAGCACTGCACTAAAACTAATAAATACTTACCATTGTCCAAGCACACTGAGTAATGCTTCTCTGTTTATAATTATACTTGTATGTAAAATCTGGAAAACTTGGGAAAGACTGAGAATAAGAATATGAATCACATATTAATCCTAGCATTCAGAAAGACTATTTTAATACATGTTCTTTAAGTCTTTGGGTGTGTGATATATGTGTGCAATATATACGTATACCTTTTTTTTTTTTTTAAGATTTTATTTATTTATTTGTCAGAGAGAAAGAGAGAGAGCACACAAGCAGGCAAGAGAGGCAGGCAGAGGCAGAGAGAGAAGCAGGCTCCCTGCCGAGCAAGGAGCCCCAAGCGGGACTCGATCCCAAGACCCTGGGATCATGACCTGAGCCAAAGGCAGTGGCTTAACCCACTGAGCGACCCAGGTGTTCCACATATACCTATTTTTAAACAATGAGCTTATATTCTTTTTTTTTTTCTATTTTTTTTAAAGATTTTATTTATTTATTCGACAGAGAGAGACTTTGAGAGAGGGAACACAAGCAGGGGGAATGGGAGAGGGAGAAGCAGGCCTCCCCACCGAGCAGGGAGCCTGATGCAGGACTCGATCCCAGGACCCCGGGGTCATGACCCGAGCTAAAGGCAGATGCCCAAGGACTGAACCACCCAGGCACCCCATGACCTTATATCCTATGTACAAAGTTCTATCCTGCTTTGCCCGTCTTATGTCCATCACTGCCTATTTTAATGGATTCAGAATTTTTCATCTTGTTGCTATAGCAATATGTTTGGTTGGTCCTCTGTTCTTAGTTCAGATTTTTGTTTCCAAAATTGTTCCAAAAAATTGTTTCCAATTTTTATCTTCTTTAAAGAATACTGTGTTGAACATCTTTTTAGATAAATCTTTTTCTCTCTATTTCCTGAATACAAACTCTTGATGATGAGTTTATTGGGTTAAAATCAGCTGTAGTTTTCGAGTCCAGCATTTAGGATTATGTATTGATGTATTTTAGAATAAGAAAGAAAGTTAGTGGGGTCTGAGATGCAAATGTGCTCAGGAGTAGTTTTATTCTGTTTGGAATCTATGAGTAGCCCCAGACCAAGTTCTTAGTCTTCTTTCCATGGCTTTCAGTGGTCTCCATGAATTAACTACCTGATTGCTTAAATCCGTGAATCTGTCAGTCTCTCTCTCTCAATATAGGTAACAGTTCCCAGCTCCTTGAACGTTGCATTACCTAATTCAACACCAGCGTTGCTTTCAATCAAACATTTTGCAATGCAAACTTCTAAGGAATTTCATGTGTTCAATGATATGTGGATTAGTGACATAGTGTGTGTTGGAATGCTAAAGAAGAAGCTAACATGATTCTATTCAAATGCTTAAATCTAGAGATCAAGTACAAAGCGGAATGAATATCACAAAGAAAAAAATGTGAATTGACGGCACAGTACATTTTCATGACTTGTAGTTCCACTTCGCTTATGGCGGTGACGTTAGACTTCACCCCTGGAAAGCCTTTTGCATGATTTCTCTTCATTCCTTCAGTTGGTAAGGCTGGTTGACATTTTCACTTGCTTTAATCTGGAGGAAGTTAGGTGCAAAGAAGCCTGATCTCTTTCCTACAACTCAGGCTTGTTCTGTTTGGCTTCTCCTAGTAACACAGCTGAGCTATCGATGTCTTCCTGTGTCCCTTGAGTCAGCCTATAAACTCAAGTCTTAATCTCAACAGTGGTACTTAAAGAAGCCATACGTATACATTCATTTGGGGGGGAAGTTATCACTTCTTGGAGGATGTAGAGGTAAGTGATGGCTCTTGAGATTTAAAAGTACGGTAAAATGTTCTGCATTTTACTATATTCATCCTACATAAAAAGGCAGTATATGCTTTTCTTTATTGTGGTATCTATCGGTGTCTGTGTGTGTGTTCATAAATAAATAAAGCTTTTCTTCTTGTAGAAGTTACTAAAATAGGTAATAAAACCATCCATGATCCTGTGAGCCAAAGAACGCACTGTTTTGACATGTAACCTTCCAGTCTTTGTTTCTGAATGCATATATAGTCTATTTTTACTTTTTTCACATAAATTATTGCAGACAACCATTATAAAATTTCACCAAGAGTAACACTCACCATTTAGTTCTAGGAGAACATGTTCAGTAGCATAGTTTATGGTTTTGATATTTAGAAGGAAAGAGTTCTCTTCCTGTTACTTGGTCAGATTCTAGTTCCTAGCATAGTCTTTGCCATTTGTTTTCTCCAAAAGGACATCTTTTTCATAGGGGTTGGGAAATTGAGGTCCCAACATTTCTCACTTCTATAAATCACACTTATACTCACCTTTGAACTGTAAAGTTTTCTGGGACCCCTTTGAAATAGCATTTGCTACCTTCTAGACTCAAAGAGCAGACGGTACCATCCATAGACTTTTTCTTCTGCCTCTTCTGGAAATTGCCCTTCCTTTCTCTGAAGAAAGCAGGAGAGCCCATGAAGACAGGTGCTGTCTCTTCATCTGAGCCTTGTCTGTAGTATGTGACACAACATATATAACACAAGCTTCCTGCCACCCCTGGAGGCACAAAGTGTAATTTGTCCTGGGAAAACCACTGTCTTGCTGGCAAGTGTGGGATCCTGCTGCTTTGTGTCACCCATCCAATGTCGGGTCTTGGAAAATTCTGCTGCATGGTGACCTTTTCTGAATATTTTCCATTAGGTCTCCCAGCTGTTTTCAAACCATCTGAGTGGTTTTGGCTAAAATACGTAATCAGGGGCTTTGTTCCAGCATTCATATTCATTAGATTTTAAGATTTAATGACTGTGTGGACTTAAAGCAGATCCTTGATTTCTCTTTTAAAAAGCACTCAAGTAGAGGCTCTCGAGTTTTGACATTCTGAATACTAATTTGTGGCCAGTTTTGGCTCCCATAAAAGGGCTGGCTTTTTAAAAAGAAGGTAGCAAAGTGGAACAAATTGCTCTTTAAATTAAAAGAAGTTTTTCTTGTTTGTTCTAAAATACAGCTTGCGGTGTCTGTTGATTCAGGATCTTTTGGAATGTTGTATGAACTGCTTCCTCCGAGAAAGCCACTGTAGCTGTCATCCCAGGGTGCTATGGACTCGTTGGTTTTGCGCCGTTAATGGAGGGGCCACTCATGAGTTAATGTTTACTTCTAGCTAGCTGTTTTCTTGCCTCAGCAAGATAAAATTTGGTATTCTTTTTTTTTTTTTTTTAAGATTTTATTTATCTATTTGACAGAGATCACAAGTAGGCAGAGAGGCAGGCAGAGAGAGAGGAAGGGAAGCAGGCTCCCCGCTGAGCAGAGAGCCTTGTGGGGCTCGATCCCAGGACTCTGGGATCATGACCTGAGCCGAAGGCAGAGGCTTTAACCCACTGAGCCACCCAGGTGCCCCAAATATGGTATTCTTGATAAAGACTTACAGATAAAGGCCACATCTGCTTAAACCAGCCCCTCCCATCGCTGCCCCTCCTTGCCGGCTCATCAGTTTGGTGTGGACGGTCATGGGGAGCGGAGCCTGTGCACGTGTTTGCGTGTATTTAACACCTGTCTCCACCTGTAGCAGGCTGCCTGCGCTCCGCATTGTGTTTTGGAGACCGTCCGTGTTACATGTAGAGAGAGCCCATGCCTTTTAACCTCTGCAGACTGCCTTATGGGTTCCATGTTGCTCAGTTTGTTCAGAGCCTCTAGTCCTTTCCAGCTTTCCTTTATACCAGCGGTGTGTAGTGAGCATCCTTGTGTCTGCACCTTTCAGCAGGCAAGTGCTTCTCTCTGACGGACAAAGACAAGGACCTTTATTTTATAAATGAAATCTTAAGAGACAGGGACAAAGATTTATTTATTCATTGAGAGAGAGAGAGAGAAGGGGGGAAGGACAGAGGGAGAGGAAGAGAGTCCCTAGGACACCTGAACATGAGCCTGATGCGGGGCTCGATCTCACGACCCTGAAATCACTCCCTGAGCTGAAGCCAAGAGTCTGACCCTTGACTGACTGTGCCATCTAGGCACCCCTAAGATGGTCAGTTTTGTACATGATAAGCAGAATATAGATCAAAGCCATTTTCCCTGACTCCTACCTAGTTGGATATTCCGGACACATTTTTATAGAGGGTCACTGGGATCCTGGGAGAAGGCAAGTCTGGTAAAAGCTAACTACAGTGAGATGGTGCTTCTTCCAGTCAGCGAGGAGGTCAGTCTAAATTAGAAAAACATCTGGGCGCCTGGGTGGCTCAGTGGGTTAAGCCGCTGCCTTCGGCTCAGGTCATGATCTCAGGGTCCTGGGATCGAGTCCCGCATCGGGCTCTGCTCAGCAGGGAGCCTGCTTCCCTTC
This sequence comes from Enhydra lutris kenyoni, assembly GCF_002288905.1. Taxonomy (NCBI): domain Eukaryota; kingdom Metazoa; phylum Chordata; class Mammalia; order Carnivora; family Mustelidae; genus Enhydra; species Enhydra lutris. Next base: position 22,269,670 of record NW_019154094.1, on the reverse strand, counting down.
CTCTCTCTCTGACTGCCTCTCTGCCTACTTGTGATCTCTGTCTGTCAAATAAATAAATAAAATCTTAAAAATAAATAAATAAATAAAAAAAATAAAAATAAATTAGAAAAACATCTGAATTCAAAGACGTAATAGTATACAATTTTGAAGTCTGTCCAGTGACCGACACTAAATAATAAAATTCCCTAAGGGAATCACATTAATGAACACATAAAAGCACCTAATAATTTTTGAAGAATAATGACACAACCAAATTGCTTAACACTTACTCTCCTCCACAGGTAAAGTATTTCCCCTCCTATGGTTTCCGTATGTTAGCATGTTGGGCAAATGACTTTCTCTAGTTAGAGGAAGGTGACTGTAACCCCTTCCTTTCCAAACGGTGTAAATTCACAAGGTAAGGTGTCATGGTTGACATTTGAGGGCACTACTCTGTGCCAGGTATAAGGCTTTCACATGTGTTGTCCTCCTTGTCCAGATTGTCCTAATCCTGTGACGTGAGCCTGACTCTCTCCATTTTATAAACTGAGGCACTGAGGCAACCCACTGCAGGCTGCCTGTCTGAGTTCACCCAACTTGAAAATGTAGTAGTCTCCTTAGATGTGGTCCTCAGACCTGTCAGAATGTCCTAGAAGATAGCGTTTATACTGCAGACTCCTGGGCCCTCCTCAGGGTGGGGCCCGGGATTCTGCCTTTATAACAGTTCTTCAAGTTCTCTGTATGTCTTCAGAAGTCTGAGAACCACTTGGCCAGACCGTGGTGACCTCGTTTTGATGATGTGATGAGCCTTGCCAGAAGAGTGTCCGCAGTGCCTTTGGGGACGAGTAATCCATGGCCAGTCATGCCTCCCTTGCAGTGGGCACATTAGCAGTGCTCCCCTGATGGCTTCCTCCTACTCACCCACTTCCCTTGCCTCGTGTTACTTGTGCTGAACTTAGCACAGCTCACGGTTTGACAAGTCACTTCCCAAAGCATGGAAATCATCACACTACAGAGGGATCATTTTCTAAAAAAGGTTGAAGTTGCCAGTGCAAAATCCTCAGATCCCAAGTATATCTTTGGTGCCCAGTCCAGATGGAATCCGTATTTTGCATTCTAACCCTCGCTCAAACCCAAAATAAAAAATAAATAAAAAATGAGAGGGCAGCTTGCAGAAATGATTACCTTTGAAACACCATTATATGCTTTTATTTTCCTTTCTAGCCCTCTTTTGCTGCACTCCCCAGTTGGCAGATTTCCCATATGTCTGCTCCTAATCGCTGCTGACTTTTCTAGAAGTGTGAGGCAATCACCAGCCCCTTCCAGCTCTTCCCCTCCCACGAAGGATAGGGTTCCGGAAGAGCCAGCAAGGATCAGTGAATACCTTATTCTCCTCTGCCTTTCTCATCTTCTTGCAGCTCCATGAAATTTCTCATTCACTCCCCAACAATCTCCTTTCCCCTTAAGGGTCTGACACCAGCTAGCTTCCTTTCCAAGCTAAATAGGAGTGTGCTTGGGTGATTGACATGCACGGAGAGGTGTGCCCATGATCCGGAGGGGGTCCTACACCAAGTTGAATTTGTGTTCTCTGCTGGCAAAAGAGCATCCTTTTTTGTTTTTGGTGTTCAGCTCTTCCAAATAAAGAAGGCATTTCCTCTCCTGAAAAGCAGAGGGGGGGAAAAGGGAAAGAAACGATCCAAAAAAAAAAAGGAAAGAAAAATTTAATTTTAACCATGTACTCCTCTGCAACTAAATATACACCCCTTCCTCTGTCCTGATTGGTCCGCTTCGATTGACAAGTGGATCGTGTGGAAAGGAAATATCCTGGACTTAATTGTAAGTTAAGTCTCTCTTAATCCAGAAGAGCATTTGAGATTCTGTCCAAGTGTTCAATTTCCCAGGCCGCTGAGGTCTGTGAATTTCTTTTCCCAGCCTCCAGGCTGCTGCAGTACAAGCCAGCATAGCTAATGCAGATAGATCTCCTGCCTCTCGCTCTCCTCCTCCCTCTGCTTTGATTCGATATGAACAGCCTGGTAACTCCGATGCTGGGGAGAAATCTGACATAACTCTGCAGATGGCTAGGTTGCCATGAAACACCTGGGGATTGTTCTTTAAGGAAAAGGTAACATTTATATGCTAATGATTTCTTCCCCTCTTCCCTCCTTGTTGCATTTTTTCCAGGGTTGCCAGTTCCCAAGAAGAGCCCAAAGTCGGTAAGGACTTATCAGTTACTTGGTTCTTGTTGGGGGGTGGGAGGGGCGGTGGGGCTGGTGGTGGGAAGGGACGCTGTCTGGCTTGACTTCACGAAACGTGTTTTAGAATAGGTGGGGGAAACAGTAGCCCGGACTCATTTTATTAAGTTCTGGGGGTCCTTTTGATAGAGACGGTATTGGGTTTATCTTTTAACTGTCTAGTGATTAGTGGGCATGCTGCAGAAGCCAGGTTAAAGAATGCATGTTTGGAATCCTCTCTGTATAAATGCATTACAACTCTCTTGCAAATGGATGAGTTTCTCCGGTGTTTTAACTTGATACAAATGCTATTGTTTCCTCTGGGAGGGGGGTTGGGGAAAGCTCCACCTGCTTCCTGAGTAGGGTTGCTCTTAACTGGTGTTTCCATCCCTTCACATGGGCAGATTCTCTCCCTGAGCTTTCTTATGCATTGGACGATGAATTATTTACAAAATTAAAAAGGCTGCACGTTTAAAGAAGAACTGCCCTGCCCTGTGTATATATATATCCATGCTCACATGGAACAACGTTCACTGCCCCAGCACTGAGAATAAGACATTTCCTTGCTGTCGAAATGTCCTTTGTTGTTTTGGTAGCTTTCGCAGCATTATGCTGCAGGTATAGGATTAAAAAAAAAAAAAAAATCACTGTTTTGCTGTCCTTTCTAATCTGGTTTCCCTGAAGATGCATTACCTAGTTGACATGTTAGCTAATAGCTTAGAGGCTGTGGTGTTTTGCTTGGTGGTGTGAGCTTCTGCTCCCAGGGCATTGACAACAAATTAAAATGCTACTTCAAAACTCAAAATCTGGAACTACAATGCCTATGAAATTGATCCGGGAGAAAGAAGCTTCCCCCATTCATTAACATTAGGACAGAGAGAGGGTACTTTCACGGGGCTTGGGCTACTGGGGAGAGGGAAAATGTGCAGCTTTCTGCCATCCGGGGAAGGAGAACCTTTAAAACTTTGCAGCTCACTGGGGCTGCAGCGGGATTCTTTCCACCTGTCTGCAAGCCTGGTGGTGAGAGGCAGAAGTTTATTAAGGAGATGAGAGAGGGAGCTTCCTGCATTCTTAAACTCCGTTCCTAAGTTGTCCAAAGAGAAAAACCTGCAATAATTGATGGGATTCCAGTGGCACAGGGCTGTGGCGACCGGAACATGTGACTCTAGGGCTGCTATCCTTGTCAGTTCGCGTTAATGTTTCAGCTGAAAAGTGCTGGTAGGTGTCGACATCGGAACCACAGAGATGCCTCTGTGTGTGTATGTGTGTGTGTGTGTGTGTGTGTACAGGCACACACACGGCATATGTGTGTCCTCGGTCGTAGTCAGAAGCCTATTCAGCCTTCAGAAAAGAAGCAGATCTGGAAGATCTGTCACAGGCGCTTCAGTTAGCCAGCCTTTTTTCTCCCACGCCCTCAAGCACGCCGTGTGATGCACGGACTTCTTCTATACACCCAACGGGAATGGAGTCTTAACAAGGAGCATGGGGTGGGGGGGTGGAGTATGAGTTTTGCACAGGGAGCACGACATCAAGTACCAAGGGGTTCTTTTCGGGTTTGCATCCTGTTTAAACTTCCTTGGCCGAAGGATTTCTTCTGCATCGTTTCTTCCCCAAAGTGTTTGGGGATTCACTGCTGAACTCGAAGGAATATCAAACAGGTATGGAGCCTATATTCACCAAGTCAGTTAAGAGAATTCCCTGTGCCAGTTTATTTTTGTAGAAGCTGTGTCATTAGCAAGCAGCAAGCCAATTACTCCGGCTGCATTCCTAGGAAAAAGCGTTCTTAACGGCTTTGCCCACAGTCTGCTGGCTCTTAATTATCACAAGCTAAGAGACTGGTGTGTTGCTGGGTTCGAGAAGAACAAGCCCCCAGCCTGGGGCTTGTCCTTACCCGATTTCTGTGCCAGGACGGGGATGATGGTTTTCACAGCATTGCTGGCACACCCGGGCAGCTGCCGTACAGAATTCGGAACTCTGAGCCAAGGTCCGTTGTTGGCGGTCGAGCGTTGCTAACATCTGTGATCCGTGGAAGCTCTGGACAGGTGGGTTGAAAGCTGGTTCCCTTCCCCAGTTTGAATTTTGATGATGTCCTGCCAGAGAGACAGATGATAATGGGATTTCTCTGGTGGGGTTGGGGGGAGTCCCTGGGAAAGCTGGATGTCGTGGTCCCAGACAGCCAGTCACACAACGGCAGATAGGGTTAGTTATGCAGGCTACATAATGAATGCACGCGGACAGTGCCTGAGGTTGTGATATGCTGAGATTTACCATTAGTTCTGTGAATATACTGTCTTGACCTGGGACCGTGTTTCTTCTCTTCTCTTCGAGGCTCCTGACATTGTTCCCTTGCTCATGTGACTGACAGCTCCTTCTTGTCCTCATACTTTTTTTTTTAATGTTTTCAATAATTAAGTAGTTGGGCTTTTATTAGAACAAAGGGACTTTTTTTTTTTTTAAGATTTTATTTATTTATTTGTCAGAGAGAGAGAGAGAGAGAGGGAGAGAGAGTGAGCACAGGCAGACAGAATGGCAGGCAGAGGCAGAGGGAGAAGCAGGCTCCCTGACGAGCAAGGAGCCCGATGTGGGACTCGATCCCAGGACGCTGGGATCATGACCTGAGCCGAAGGCAGCTGCTTAACCAACTGAGCCACCCAGGCGTCCCAGAACAAAGGGACTTTTTGATCTTGTTTCCCCTTCTGGGCAGCCTCTACAGCTTACTTTTCATAAGCAGTTTCTTCTTTTAGATTTAGTTTAAATGTTGAGTTTATGGATTCTATACTCACTGGGTACAATGGCCGTGTCTTAATAAAATGTTATTAATTTAATACCTGGACAGCCATAACATTAGGAATTTTCCTGCCAAATGGCAGATACAAAAATAAGACAAAAGTAAAAATAATAGTTGTTATCAGGTTTTAGACCTCACTAGGAAACGGATTCTGAGGCCCAATTTAATCATCCTGGCTGGAAACTTATCTAACTGAGACTCTCGTTCTGAATCACACAGGAGAGTTTTGTAAGAATTTAAAACTCTAGGGGAACCTGGCAGTCTCAGTCAGTAGAGCATGCAACTCCTGATCCCAGGGTTGTGAGTTCGAGCCCCATGTTGGGTGTAAGGGATTACTAAAAAAGAAGAAGAAACGGGGGGGGGGGGACCAAAAAAGAATTTCAAACTCTAAATAGACAGCAAACCCTGCATTTTAAGGCAGTTTTCACTTTTGTTTTCTCACTACATCATTTTTGAAGTATTCCTTCCCTTTCTGCCTTCCTTCATCTGTCCCATCTATCCATCTGTCCATCCATTTAGTTAGCAGTTAGTATCAGGAATCTAGTGTCAGATTTGGTAGGAGGCACTGAAAATACTATGATAAGTAAGTTGGTTAGGTGCCTTTCTTCGGCAGCTTACAAACAAAAGATGTTTTGATTGCTTCTTTCAAAAAAAGGAATCATCGTCTCAAATTACCATAATTTTTATGCGCTTGTTTCAGCAACACGTATTTATTGAGTATCTTCTATATGCCAGACCTCGTGTCTGTATACAATAGGATCTAAGACAGAAAACATTCCTGCCTTCATGCAGCTGGGGAGAGAGAAACGGTACCCACATAAACAGCCAGATCCATACAGATCTGCTTCATGGGGCATAAAGTCTGAAACTTTCAAAAGTTCAAAAAGCAGAGAGGGGTGCCTGGGTGCCTCAGTCCGTTAAACATCCGACTGTCAATCTCAGCTCAGGTCTTGATCTTAGGGTTGTGAGTTCAAGTCCCGCATTGGGCTCCATGCTGGGTGTGGCTCCTACTTAAAGAAAATAAAAATGATAAATAATAAAAATAAAAAGCAGAAAGATCATGTAGAACCAGGGACAAACATTGAAATGAAAATCACTCAGCTCTTTATTGTAATTAAGGTTGACATACTGTGATTGAACTGTGGAATTTTTCCAAGGTCCCCAGCAGCCTGAGCAATGTAGGAAACCATATCTACTTAGCTGTTACTGTCAGATCCAAGAAAGCATACCATATCCATAAAAGACACAGAATTTTCCCAGTTAACTAAAAGACTTCTCATGTAAAGTTTTCATACAGGGGACACCAAAGATGGGAAAGACCAAGGAAGCCTGTCCTCTTCACGGAACTGTTTGCAGCAAATGCAGCAAGGTGAAAGGGATCAGTAGCGTCAGGTTTCTTTTCCATTGTCCTCCATTCCTTTCCCCTGGAAGGGATCCTAAGGACACTGCTGACAGCCAGTTGTTAAGAGATGTGAGGGAGAGATCTTCAGGGAATATGCCTAGCAAGTGACCCCAGCCAGAATCACCCAATTTCGTGGACCCTGCCTGTTTCTCAGACTCTCCTGGTTGTCCTAACACCTCAGAGCCACTTGTCCCACAAAGAGGCAAGAGTACAAGTCATTAAAGCTCCCGCAGGCTCCCAAGAGAAGCAGAGAGTGGTAGAGGGAAGAAGAATTAGGATCGTTTCTATAGTCTCCTTGCCCCTCAACTTCTTACAGCGACTCATACCCTCAACCCCTTAGAGTCTAGAAAATAAATTTTGCCTTTTTATCAGATTTCTTTAAAACATCCCTTGTGAACCAAAATTTGTTTTCATATCCATCGGTACCTTCCTTTCCTTCCCATTAATTCCTCTTCTCTGCCCTTTTAGAAGAGATTATTTGACTTAGATCCATAAATGAGAAAAGGAAGAGACAAGGACCATCCTCTGCTTTGGCTTGGAATCGAGTCCCTGATTTTCGCACAACCTTTAATGACATTGGCCTAATATATTATCAGCACTTGGAGTTTTCCTGTTGTCCATGTAAATCACTGCAGTGGCCTTCAGTCTTGGCGGATAAGTGAACTGTAAATAATTTTGCTTTAAAATGGATCGATTTGTCATTTTTAAGCCACATGAATTCTTTTCATCATTTAAGCTCCTAAGTGCTGTCTGTATTCATTTGCTCTTCCGAGCAAATATTTTCAGCTCACTTTATAAGGACCTTCATTTTGAAATCACTCTGTGAAATACTGATGAGTTGATTTCCCCCCCATTTCCATTTACAAAAACCACTGCATCTTCCCGATTTCCTTGGGCTGTCAATAGTTAAGAAATCATTCGTGCTGGGAGATTGGTACAGTTTCATTTTAAAAGGTCTTATGACGGGGTGCCTGGGTGGCTCAGTGGGTTAAGCCGCTGCCTTCGGCTCGGGTCATGATCTCAGAGTCCTGGGATCGAGCCCGCATCAGGCTCTCTGCTCAGCAGGGAGCCTGCTTCCTCTTCTCTCTCTGCCTGCTTGTGATCTCTCTGTCAAATAAATAAATAAAATCTTTAAAAAAAAAAAAAAGGTCTTATGACACAAGTTTATGGCTAGTGTGTAGCCAACGACTTTTATGGAGTTTTGAAAACTCAGCCCATTTCTTTCATCCTAGTCAACTGATCTGATCTTTAAAAGTAAGAATTGTCCTTCACAAAGATCTGAATAGTGACAAGAGCTAACATTGGAAATATCCATCTCAGTATGTGGCACATCTTTCCAACTAGTTGTTTGAGCTGGAGAGCTGGGAGGTGGAAATCCATGTTTCTAAGAGGTCCTCCCCCTCCTTTTCCTCTTGCCTACCCTCCCCTCAGTCATTCAGGAATGCCTATTGAATCTGCACCAAAAAGTCTTTGATGTCACTTGTCCCTCCCCATCATCACTGCTGTTCCCTAGTGTAAACCACCTCGGGCCCCTCCCATGGACCACACAGTAGCCTCCTGACCGGCGCCCTACTTTTACTCCTGTCCACACCAACCTAGTCACCCCTCAGTAATCAGAACGAACTTTCTAGAAGTCACTTGGCTCCTGGCAATCTCTGTTTGACGTCCATTAGTGAATTTCATCTCCCCTGAGCTAAGAATGAGACCCAAACTTGAAAGTAGCTCACAAACCCTTGCAGTATCTGGTCTCTGAGTTCATCTCACGTCACCCTACTCCCTTGCTATGTCGCTCTGCCTTCTCTCTGTTCTTCAGACCGCCCAAACTCATTTTTGCTTTGAAGACTGAGCACATGCTGCTTCCCTTAACGGGCTGTTCTTCCAGAAGCTTCTCCCTACCACCTATCTAAAGGACAATGCAATATGTTGTTATCAAACTGTTAAGATTATTTGATTACTGTCTATCGCGCGCACACACACACACACACACACACACACACATATCTAAATACGCAAGTATAAATTCTCAGAGTTTAGGTACCATCTTTTTCTTTCTTATCCACTGTATCCACAAGAATCTGGCTCATGGGAAGCGATGAGTATGTATTTACTGGATGAGTGAATAATGTAATGTTGGTAGTTCCTAATAAGGGGGCCTCGTCTGGATGTTCTGTCATTTGGGTGCCAGATGCTTGCACGGCGCTAGTATGTGTAGAATAACAGACTTGAAAATGTATCTCAAACTGCAGATATTTCTCTTTGGGCCTGTTTCTCACTTAGAGAAATGAGGAGAAAGACAGTCCCATCAGAAGCAGCTCCGACCCTGGGCTGTAACTAGCTGAGAAGTGAGTTTGTTATCATGCTCCAGGTCTTCCCTGGGAGATCATCCAGGCTGCTGTAAAGGGGACCAGTTGTCTTTAATTTGAAAGATACATAAACTTGACTTCTCCTGGAGAGTTCTAGGCTCTCATCAGATAAAAGACAACATCATAGCTAATTAGCATGCTCATGGAAAGTCAAAAGGCATATTTTGAACTCTTCTGCAAACAGAGCATAGCTTCAAAAAATTTAGAGTACCAAGATATTAAATATAGAATGCATCTTCAAATTAAGTCATTTCCATAATTGAACTTAGGAAGAAGCACAGAGTGAGGTTAAATCTTATCAGGGGAAAAAATCCAAACAGCTCCCACATTGTTGTGCATTAGCCCATTAGTGTGGGTTCGAATGTGTCGTTTAGTGACAGCTTTTAGTGGTGGCATCATTTTTCGGGCATATTCTCAGGATGCTGCTTTACTTTTCTTTTCCAAATTCGGAACAAAGTTTAGATGGCATTTAAAAGGGATGCAGAAATGCAATTTCAGAGACAGTTTTACAAACTCATTCCACATTCTGTCATTTTTGTGTTAAATTGGACCGAAGTGAGTCATTTATTGGGAGGTGAGAAAGGGTGTTCAAATTTGAAAAGTGGCCCGAGCCATTTCTGGCAGACTTCATTTGCATATATGGGTAATGGCAAAGCCGGGTCTTTGGTTAAACTTGAGATTTCCCTGTCCTCTGTGTCAGAGATGTGTTACAGTGGGACAGTCGTCAAACGGTCTTGGGAAGCTGTAATGTGACAGGCAGAATCCGAGCACATGCATCTTGTGGGCGTGTGGGTAAAAGCACAGGTGCGTTCTCTGCGGGGGGTTAGGGGGGAAGTCCAGCCCTTTATGTGATTCTGGCAGTGGGGCAACTCTGCCAGTAAGAAATTTTTCTCCAGTTCAGGAGGAGGGAGTGAGTGGCCGAGATTATAGTTAGGTTTGCAGGGACAAAAGAGTGACCCCGGGAAAGAGGAGTATGATGTTCTCTCAGATAACCCTGCAGTGCGGCTCCTTCTGGGTCCCGGGGAGGCTTTGGGGGGGCGTCGTCTCAACAAGGGGGAGCTTGAAGCTGTAGGGGTGGCAACTGGCTACCTGGAAATGAATTTAGTGTCAATGGGCCAATCCCCACAATCTGGCATTTGCTACTCATTTGAGGAACCTAGGTGGGCACTTGAATGGAGGGATACAATTCTCTAGGTGAACTCAGAGCTCCTTCACCTGTTGAATTATTTGCTTCTGTATTTAGACTACCTTTTCCTCCTTTCCTGAGAGGGGAACAGAACCAAAACATGACCAAAATGTATAAAAGAAGGACGCCTGGCTGTCTCAGTTGGTGGTGCGTGCAACTCTTGGTCTCGGGGTTGTGAGTTCAAGCCCCACGTTGGGCGGTAGAGACAACTTAAAAATAAAATCTTAAGAAAATATATATAAAAAAAGAGAAAGTAACAGTCTCCATTAATTCTCCTTATCAGGGTTTCTTTCAAAATAGAAATAGCTTTAAATTTTGTCTTGACTATAACAAGCATTAACAATGCATTATAAAAAGTAGACAATACAGGAAGGTATAAGGGGGGAGAAAGTTATCCCGAATCCCATTTTTTTCTTTCTATGCTAGTGTATTCACACCAAAAATGGGCCAGTGCTGCATGTGCTTCTTTATATTCAAGACCCTCATAAAGACCGCAGTGAAGAGAAACACAGATTTCCACCCGCATGGGAAAGAGAGTGGGGGGATGTATCTGTCGTGAACATTTCCTGGCTCTGAAAGTCTTCAGCCTGTCTCCAGGGGAAGCAAGGAGGCAGCTTGAGAGCTTCTTGGGGCAGAAATCAGACAACTGGCCCCAAGAGCCAAGTTTGCTGTCGGGGGTGGTGGTGGGGGGACGACTGCTGGATATTGGCGGAATCAAGGCTCTACTCCAAGTCTTTGATGTTCTGATCCAACCAGGTCCAACCTGAGCATTTCGTCCTCAAAAGCGAGCAGTGGTGACATGGGGGCTGGTGGTGGTTGTTCCCATCCAAACCTCAGTGTGTTTTCCCAGTACCACTGGAGCTGAGTGAATGAAGCCTCTTCTAGTTCTACCAAGACCTCTTTGCTAGTTTAGAATATGGGCCTCCAATTTCTCCTTCAGGCGCACCAAATACAATTGTATGTGGTCTCTCTTGCTTCCTTAACTGCCTGCCTAGTTTTCCTCAGCTTTGAAGCCTTACCAAAATCTATATTCAAATCTGTAATCTGTCATAGTCAGGGGTAAATGGAGTTTTTGTCCTCCTTGGGCTTTACTTCAGATACTTAATTTCAAAGCAAAGACCGGAACGGGAGGGAGTCGAGGGGTTGAGATTTAAACAAAGGGGACCTTGAAAATTTCCTTGGAGATGAGGAGTAAAAAGTGGAGGATACCTGGGGAGAGAGCAAGGAACGGTTTTGATAGGATTGATTGTAAGACCAAGGGGAAGATTTTGATGCTATACTTGAACTTGAAAGACCTGAAATGCTCCGGATCAAAGATCTTCTAAACCACTTAAAAAGCATATGCCATACAGGTTCTGTAAGAGAGGATGGAGATACCCCTTCTTGTCCCTTGACGATGCTCTTAAGCAGGTAAGTCTAGGGACGTAGCATCCAGTGAGGGAGAGGCAGGATTCCCGAGTTTTTACTTTGAATGGGAGAAACTAAACACCTGGGCTTACCACCCTCTTTTATTCAAGAAAATAAGGACTGAAGTTATTTCGTATCCTACCAGGTATTTTTCCTCCCTCTAGGTTTTGCTCTGCGTTCAATCAACATTCAAAGAAAGAGCATTTCATAAAATGAGAAGGGTCTTTTGCTGAGCAGGTTTTAAGGAACAGGAACCTGCTTATTCTCTTGAAGTTTAATGAAACTCTTTCCCTTTGAAAACTGCTTGGACTTCAGACAGGTTGCACATCTGGCAAGGCCACCTCCTGAGGTCAACCCATACATAAAGTTTGGTCTTGGTTTTTAAGCAACAGCAGTGTCAGGAGATCAAGAGGTGAAATGCGATGCCTGCAAAATTGATTAGCTAAGAATTATGGAAGCTCTTCACATGAAAATTACTTATGGGCTTATAAGTACCAGTGCATACAGAATGCTAGGCATGATTTTTTGAAAGGTCTTATCCCTTTTCCTTATAGTGTAGAAGAACTTCTGGCAAATCTTCAGGTAAAAACTGGGCATTTTATTATTGAAAGATGCAAAATGCGAAGTCCCCAGGAACATTTTTAGCCCTGATTGTATTTCTTCTGGATGTTATAGCCTTACAGATAAATCACCCCTGGTATTTTGTCTTAACATATTTTGTCAAAAACACGAGGATGTGGAAGTGATTGATACATATTTTATCTCTCCCCTGAACTTCAAACTCATGTATCCAGTTGCTAGGCCATCTCCAGATGGATGTCTAATAGCTCAAATTTATAAGTCCAGAAATGAACTCTTCCATCTTCAGAGACCCAAGTGATCATCCCCTCATCTCTGCTGTATCCATAAAAGGCTACTGCAGTCTTCCAAGAAGTTAAAACAGCATAACCGCCCCCCCCACCTCCATTTTGAAGCCATCCTTGATTCTTTTCTCTCACACCTTCCATTCAACCTATTAGCCAATCCCTTGGCTCAACCTTCAGGATATAACCGGGATCTGACCGCTTGTCTCCATCTCTGCCCCATTACCCTGGGCCAAGCCATCATCTTCTCTCACCCAAATAATTACAGCAGTCTCCCAAGGTCTCCCCACCTCTAGCCTTGCCCTACGACCTTTTAAAACAGCAAGGGTGACCACAAAATAAGGATACTAAATTGTTACATCTTGTAATACGCGCACCCAGTGTCTTAGCTGGGAACCTGTGATGAAAATTGGATTTGTTTTCCGCCACAGCCCAGAGAGCAATATGGTTTGTGATTATGTCTTTCCATCTGGCCCACCCCTCTCTCTGTCTGCCAATCACCTGGGGATTTATCTGCATGCAGCATTAGCTGGAGAAAGATGGAAGCCGAAATGTTGTTGATGTATTTATGTATGTGTGCATAGACATGCTGACCAAAAACAAGCCAATGGAAACACCCACTCAGAGAACCAGTAACAGTCTCCTCTTCTTGCTCCTCTCGCTCGCTTGCTTTCAGCAACCACTGGAAAGAAAAGACAGCCAGAACAGTTCTCAGCACAGCGTCTCCTGCCACCGGAGCCTGCACACGGCCTCCCCAGGCCACAGCACCCAGGTGCTCCCCGAGTTCCCGCCTGCAGAGGCCCCCACTCCAGATCAAATCGACAGCTCTGGGCAGAAGAAACCAGATCCTTTTAAAATCTGGGCCCAGTCCAGGAGCATGTATGAAAACCGACGTGAGTAGCACCCTGGCTCCTGTGTCTTCCCAAGACCCCTGCCCAAGGCTCCAGCTGTCTCTTGGGGCTTCTTGAAAATTGATTTTTCAGTGTATAAACAGGGTAGAGGTAAATCCCAGTGAGAGGCGAAAGCTTCTCAGAACAGTGACAGAATCTGCTGGATGTTCATGGAGGTCCGTTATGTGTTCTGTTTGGGGTGGACAAGATGTGGGTGGTGGTCAGATAAAGGGCCTGGATAAAAATGGATTTATTTTTCCCTTCCATTAAAAGAAGGGGTAGATAAGAGCTGCTATCTCATTAACTCTTCCCTGTGTAGAGACTATGGCATGTTCTTGTGAAACAGCTCTGATGTACAAGAGAACACAAATATGATTGGTTTGGATTGCAGGAGTCATGAGAATGAGATTAAATGCTTTCTTAGTGGTCTCCTAGTTTTTAAGAATACTGGTAATTTTTTTTTTTTATATCATTATCAGTCTTTGTAAACATTCCCCTTAGAAAGGAAAAAAGAAAGCAGCAAGTGGTTTGCACTTTAATTATTTATACTGTGGTTAAGTGTGTTCCTTTGGCTTCACCTTTTCGATAAATATGAACTAGGGATAGCATACGTTGTAACTTTTTGGCCCTGATAAACCTAACATTGCCTTCTTGTTTCATTTCTTACTTTTTATTATGAAATGATTCCAAGGACCATTCCCAGTAAATTAATCATCATTTATCCTACCATTGTCAATGAAAAGCTCCCAAGGTGCTTTAATCTTAGGGGATGCAGACTAACCCATTTCGGTGGTTACTTTACTGACGGTTTCTCGTGGGCGTGGTTGGCCAGGATGAAGCAGCTCTGGAGGAAGGACGTGCACTTGTTCATGTTCTCTTTGGGGCGGGGAATTGGAGAGAATGTTTAATGAGGTCTGGCGAAGGGTCTGAGTAAAAGTGGAAGAGAAGAGAATCACTCTGTCCATCCTCTTTGTTACCCCCCTCCCATTTCCCAGTCCTGGCACAAGTTTTCTTTATAGCCATAGCTGTGGTGGTTTCTCAGGCAAAGCCCCCGTGGCCCCAGCCTCTTGCCCACCCACTCAGACTTGGCTCTGAAGCCTTTCCTTTGCTGGCTGGAGCAGTTCCTCTGTGACTCAAACAAAACAGGGGAGCGAGGCCAGCATCCTCATCTGAGAAGGAAAGTTGGCCACATTGCGGGGTGAAATTGAACAGTTAGGGGGCACAAGGCAAGTGTGGAGTCACGATGATTACCAAATTTTGGAAGTCACTCAGGAATCCCTCCATCCTTTTCCTCCTCAAGGGAGAAATATCATTGCCTTCTTAGTGTAACAGTGTGGGGAATTAAATGAGCTGTTTTGGCTAAGGGTTCACTATGCTGACAAAAGCCAGATAATTTGAGTAGGAATTTATTTAGTCCTCAGTCTAGAAAGACCCCCCAGAGTCTCCCTGAGGCCAGTCCAGAGGAAATGAAGTTCCATGTGAAACATCCCTCGTAAGCGTGGTTGCGAAGTCTGAACCTGCAGTCTGTTCTCCCCATGTCTTCTCACTAATTGTAGTGATTTCATTGAACGAATGTTTCCCAAAGAGGAATATTTTCACATTCTTTTTGCATTTCTCTCTAACCATGGGGCTCCTCCAATCAATGGCCCAACTTCAGTTGATGTTGAGATATTGCTTTATTGACCAGGCTTTGGCTTTTCTCAATACAGGACACGTTTATGACTTTCTCATGTGTGAATTCTGGGATAAAATAAATCGTGTTCTGAAATCCTGGTCGGCATCAAGGATTGACAGACCACCCTAACACATCCATTTAATAGGAGACTTCGGCTCAAATGCCATTTTCACCTTGATGGAAGCAGAATTCCTTAAGAAATTTAGTATTTAACAAAAATTTGGTGTTTAATCAAATTTTCCAAAAAGATTTTTGTTTTTTGTTTTTTGTTTTTTTTTAACCCAGAAGTAAATAGTAAAATATATACTCTTACCCTACAGCCAGCTGCTTATTTAAGCATTGAAATTATTCAGGTGGCTGTCAGATGGAAATATTTGGAATGGGGCCAGTTTTGTCTTCACTTTCTGTAACATCTATGGAATAGGATCCAGCAACCCAAATGAGAATCAATTTCTTTTTGGTGATTGGAGGTTCCATAATTGAGGGATCGTAGCAACCTAATTGATGTTAAGATTCACATGGATTTCTCCCTCACCACTCAATGAGGGTAATGGTGAGACTTCTCCCCCCAATGGTAGTTGTTTGGTCTGTGTCACAGATTTTCTAATTTTCACAATACCTGCAAATGAATGTACCTCAGTCTTGTCTTTTTATTTGTATTTTGTTTTATCCCAGATCTTTTTCTCCTATTCCCTTAGATTGTTTTATATCTTGTCCTTTGGGGTGGGGGGGAGGGGTTGTGGAATAGAATATGTAGCCTTGTTAGATGGGATTCCCTGCCCCTCCCCCAAGACATACTCAACATCCTACTCCAGGAAAAAAACAGGGAAGTGGAAGTCAGGAATAACACTTCAGTTGGACCCAAGTTATCCTCTTTTTGAAAATATATTTGTTTTCTATTTCATTTTATTGTGAAGGGCAGTGTGAAGATTAACATCATCCCTGATCAGATTCCTTCACGTGGTCTTAATGCTGTGCAAAAACACCGTATTCTTGAAGGGCCATCTGTCACAACACCAGTGTCAAAATGAATCCGTCTGAATTGCAGATGTGTTAATAAATCCCTTTGAAGGGCTTAAATGTTTAATTAAAAACAAAGGCAAGCATGGAAGTCCTTTAAAGCCATGTTGCCTGCTTTTCCTTTTCTTTAGGAACACATCAATTGCTCACATGTCTTGAAAAATGACACTGATGCAATCTTATTAGTACATGTTCAGGAAGACCAGCTAGCATACACCAGTGTGTACTACAACAGAAAGTCTAAAGCTTGCCATTGAAACAGCACCTGTTCACAAAATAGTTTAGAAAGAAAAAAGTCAAAAGCTATTGTACCAACATTGTAGACCTGTCCTATTCAGGAGAAACATGCTCACACATTTGGAATTGGTCAATGAGATCCTTTATTGTAGTGAGTTTAAGGACATTAGTCGTACTTCTAGATTTTAAGAGCTGTTATGACAGTTCTTATTTGTGTTTTGTTCACTTCTTGGCCAGATCTGATGATTTGTGTCTCCAAATAAAAGATGACTCTGGGGGCGCCTGGGTGGCTCAGTCGGTTAAGCGTCTGACTCTTGATTTCAGACTGGGTCATGAGATCGATTGAGCCCTTCGCTGGGTTCTGCGCTTGGAGTGTGCAGCCTGCCTGAGATTCTCTCTCTTCCTCTCCCTCTGCCCCTTCCCCCCACCTTAAAAAAAAAAAAAAATTTTTTTTAAAAAAGACTACTTTGGTTGAATTGCCAAGAATTCATCTGAACAGGTATTAGTGCAAAAATGAATTCCATTCAGAATCTTTAAATAAATGCTTTGGTGTGGCAGTAACAGAAGTATACTTAAATTTTTTTTTTCCAAAAGGAAATCAGGGCTTAGACAAACCTGAAGTTAATAACTTGATTAAAACAAGGTCAGACGAAAATGCATACTTGAGGGTATAACTAAATAGGAAGAGTCTGAGATGGTAACGGTAGTTGTATGAAATTCTCAGTGGAACAACTCTAAATACCAGCTTTTGACAAGAAAAGCGCTATGAAAAAAGATGGGGGGGAGCCAGAATCAAACTATAGTCTTTTAAAATCCACAGCAGCCATGACCTTTACTGTGAAAGCTTAAGTGCACGTTCCTTATCAATCAAACCTAAATTAAAATGAACTAAGAGAAAGCACATACATTAAGCTTTGCAAAACTGTGAAATTAATATTGCAGCTATGTCACCTTCGCCTGCATCGGGATTGAGCAAGGGGGAAAGAGAAAGAGAGATCAATTCCACGAGTTTTGGAGAATGTCAGAGTAAGGATCCGCTGAAAACTTTTATTTCTCCATTATTATTCATACTGTCTGATGTTGCCATGGGTGGGCGTGGGGTTGCTGGGGAAAAACTCAGAAACGGGAGGGAAGAAAGAGAACTGCTCTGAACAGAAGTGTTATGGCACTCTTGTTGACCACGCACGGACCAAAGACAGGATGAAATAAAACGTGATGGGCACATTTTATCTAAGTCTGGAACTTTGTGTCTGTAGTAGTGGAGACACCAGGAGGTTTCTCTGCAAACCTGGTGATTCCATTCTTTGTAATCATCAAAGGAAGTCTTTTGACTGCTTTATTGAGTTTTCCCTGGCATTACTAAAGGAGGTAACTGCAGACATTGTCCCTTCTGCAGGGGCTTACAAAGGAAGAAAACTGGACAAAGTTTTCTTAGTTCTTTTTGATTCAGTCTCACTCAAAAAAGAAAAGAAAAGAAAAGAAAAGGGTGATATTAATATCAGAAAGATAATTCTTCCCTGCTGCCTCCTGAAAACTCCATTCTTATAAAATCTGCCCAAAATAAAGAAAAGATTAAAACATTTGTTGGGGGAAGGGGTGGTCTGGAATCTTCAGTGCCCCTGAGAAGACGTAGCAGCAGAGAACACAAAAGAGAGAAATCCTGTAATTCTGTAACACGGTTCCCCGCTGCTTTATTCACCTAGGTTATAGATTTGGGTACATGGAAATGGAATTTGTTTGGTGGAAGAATATAATGATAAAATGCCAAAGTCCAGGTGCCAAAAGACTTTCTTTGTAACATGTCTGCGTTGGTGTATTGTGTTTGTGTCTGTGTTTTCTTAGCTCATCATTGGTATCTTCAACATCTTTGGTGTCCTTGGACATCTTCCTTTTCAACAGGAAGCTCTTCAAATAAATTTGCCATTTCCCCCATTGATTCCCAGATGCAAGCGCTATTTTCCGATGGACTAAACTGTATGATAAGCCTACATCTTTTGGCCACAACCACCCATACATAATCATGACATCTGACACCTAAACGAGCAAATGAAGGCAGAAACTCGCTACCTTTGGTGTCCCTGTAGCATGAGCAAGTGTTCTTGTGTTAAATGATGCTGAGAAAAATGGATAGAGGCTGGAAGTCTCTGCAGAGATCCTTCCCTTGTTTGCAAAGGGCTCAGCAGACTTAAGGCAGACTCTGCCAGGAACCTAGTGCTGGCCGGAAAGCACCCGTGTTCTATTTTGGAAATAATCCTCCTGCCTGAGTGAACCCAATACAGAGTCCCAACCTGATTTAATTTGTTGTTTCAGTGAGGCTATTAGAGCAAATATCCTGTAGCCAGCTACTCGAACAGAAAGAAAATATCATTACCTTAGCGTGCTCAAGAAAATATCTTTCTCCGATTGTGTTGAGGGGAGTCCTATGACATAGCTAACTGCACGTTCCGTGGGGTCTTACAACTTAGCCTCCGCAATTACAATAAAAAAGCAATGGGCATAAAGCACCCTGTAAAGCCTGGCGCATTAAGATAGCTCAGGCAAAAATACTGGATTCAACTTCTCTAACTTGTACTTACCTGTTCATTTAGTTTCTTCTCTCTCTGTGTATTCATATACCGTACATTTGAAGGCAGTGGGTGAGTCACTCTTGCCAACTTGAAATCCCAACAACTGCCTTCTTCCCTACCTCACTGCACAAAATTGAAGAAGATGAGAACTAAACTTTCAGGCCTACACACTCCTTCAATCCCGAACCCAATTAATTAAGTAAACCAGAAAGTAGGTAGAACAGTATTTGAAATTCTCCTTTAGGGTTCACTGCCACAGAACCAATTTTTTCTTTAAGTAAAAGATGTATCATTTTAAAGACCATAAAACACACTCTTGTATACATTAAAATATGAAAGAAGAATTAACGAGAAATAACTTTTGTATTACCTTAGTGAAGTGACAGAGTCGTGGTACATAGAACAGATTCAGGTAAATTTCAGGTAAAGTGAGCATCGTCTTACAGAAATGATTTTTCTTCTAATAAATGAGGTTTTTATTTTATAGCTCAGGCCCTTACTGAGTTTTCAGAGTAAAATACCAAGCTATTGGATATTAAGTGAAACTTACAATTTTAAAATATCATAGGCAAATTCTGGAGCAAAGCACTCATTCCAGCGATAAAATGAGAAAATAAGGAAATTTGAGATTGAACATTTTTGTAGTCACCATTCGTGTTGAGAATATGGAAGGCTGGCTCCTTTTTGGTAATACGACTGAAATCATAATAAACATTGAAAACTGGAAGTATTAGGATGCCCAAGAGTAACTTTTGGCAAAAATGATCTAACAAAATCAAATTATTGGGTTGCCGATCTCGATTATTCTAAAGCAAGAAAAAGTGACGTCTTTCAAAAGCTGAAAACTCTTTTTCGCTCAGGTTGTTTTCTTTCACCCGCTACTTGGTATAACATCAGATGACTTATCAGGGCTTCTGAGTCCCCAGAGCGAGCTTCTGTTTCCGTGGTCACTGTGACTCAGCGTGAGCTCCCTCCTCAGATGTGAGCACCCACTTTGTGGATCAGCACAGGGTGATTTTTAATTTACTTAAATTCTCTGGCAACAATACCAAGGACAGTGGACAACACTGACTTCTGGCTTAGTCCGGGATAATGGCTTGGGCTTGATTAGGAATTATCAAACTGTGATTAGTCCTTTGAAAAAACGTAGGGCTCGGTGACCGCTCCCACTGTTTGTTTCCGCCTAGTGTCCTCTTGTAATTTTATCCACCCAGATTTTTTCGCTTCCTTCTCTGTTGGAAAGCTGTCATCTGCTCAAGCATCATCAGGATTATTCCTATAACTGTGTTCACCTTAAGGGTATGCTTCCTTCGATCAGAGAAATCACCTCCCTCTTCCTTCTTTCTTCTCTGCAGTTCCGGACTACCAAGAACAGGACATCTTCCTGTGGAGAAAAGAGACTGGATTTGGATTTAGGATTCTGGGTGGAAATGAACCAGGGGAACCTGTGAGTCTCTTGTGTACCTCTGTTTTCTAAGATAGCGACGCAAATTGGCAGCAGTGGCAAATGACTAAGATTTGAGTCCAGCTAGGTGCAACACGGACTGTGGTTGCATTTCAAGAAGTGTGGGTGAGCTGTCGGGTTTTGTGGAGCTCCTTTTGTCTTGAGGAAGAAGAGACTAGTTCCCTTCTTTAAAGTTTGTACTCGTGGCAATATTAAAAGTGGAAGCTCCAGCACTTGGAGCTCCCCACCCAAGAAAATGAAAACAAAAAGCAAAATAATAGGCATCAACTAATAAAACAACTCCATTGTTTTATGGAGTTGGAAGCCCGAGCCTTCCAGCCAGATCTGTTAAATTGGCCAGCAGGGAGTGGGCTTTGAGTATTGAGGAGCTAATGCATAGAGAGTGCTTGAGGAGACCTGAAAGATCAGAGGCCGTAGGACCACTGTCTTCACAAAGGTGGACAAAGAACCCTGAACAAGAATCAGCAGACATCCTACCTCCCTGGCCCTCCGTTCCCTCACCTTGAGAATAAATCTGTGTCACAATCCAGGAATGTTGTAAAAGGAGAAGAGAAAACTAAAGATAAACACTGTTAATTTCCTTATCATAAAAACAGCTGTTATTTTTTTGAGCACTTACTATGTGCCAGACCCCACGCTAATGGCTTTTAACATGCATTTTCTCATTTCTCCACCAAGTCCCAGAATGTAGCCCCAGGTTCCAAATTATCAAATAAAGACACAGAAGAGTTAATTAATGTACTCAAGATCATAACCTTAGTAAAGGGGAGGGACAGGAAAGGGTCTGACTTCAGGGTCTACATTCTTAACCACTCCTTTGTCAAAGTTCTTTGTAAACTGTAAGTACCATCTAAAGGTAGTTACAGCATTATTATCTAGTGAGGAGGCAAGGAAAACACAAATATTTTCACTAAGGTTTAATGAAGGGTGAGTGTAATAAGACACTAACTATAAAGACAGCTCTGCATGCCACTGCTGAAAGTACAGAAATGGGATGTCAAACCAGACTTTGCATGATTCATTGCCTCATTGAGCAGTATTTACGGTACATTCCCTATCGCTAGGCATAGAGCTGGACCTGTAAAGAAAAGTAGTATTACTATTACAATTTCCAGAGTTTTCTGGAAGGAGGGTTCTAAGGCAAACAGAGAAGGAGAAGAGATTTTTGCAAATGCAGGAATAAAGCAATGTATTTCTGCAAAAGGGAAAAAGACTGAGTCCTCCCCAGACCCCAGATAAAGGTCAAGGAATCAACCAAGAAAACAGTGTTACTTTCGGGACGCCTGGCTGACTCAGTCAGTGGAGCAGGCAAGTCTTTATCTCGGGGTCGTGGGTTAGAGCCCCATATGGGGTGTAGAGATGACTAAAAAGAATAATAATAAACTTAAAAAAAAAAAAGAAATAGTTGCTTTTCCACCATTTAAGAATTACTGTAGCACCTATCACCATGACCTGGTACCCAGTGGGTGCTTAATAAATTTAGGGCACAGAGGCAGACATGAACGAATGAGTTGACTTGTTCTCAGAAATGTGAAGGCCATCAGTATAATAGTAAACCAAAAGGTCAACGTTTCATCCATCATCCAATTACTCCACAGATTTATATCGGTCACATCGTACCGCTGGGTGCTGCCGATACAGACGGCCGTCTGAGGTCTGGAGATGAATTAATCTGTGTGGATGGGACACCGGTAATTGGAAAATCACACCAGCTTGTGGTCCAGCTTATGCAACAAGCTGCCAAGCAAGGCCACGTCAACCTCACGGTGCGGCGTAAAGTGGTGTTTGCAGGTACGTTTTCGTTTATCCCGTTAGACAGCGCTTGGTCGCTGGGTGCACAGAAGAGGCCCCCTTCCTGCGTCTGCCTCCTCCAGCATCTATTTTAGCAAATCTTTGCAAATGTGATTAAGCTCAGACTTTCCAGATGGTTTGCTTCTCTCAAATCCGGCAAAACTACTGTCATTCAGAAGTACTTTAAAGTGCCATTCATGCACATTCAGCAAAACCTTCTAGAAGAGGACTAGTTGAATATATCCTCCCTGTCCTCATCTCCCCGCCAACCAGAACGTAGTCACCTCTCCATTTGATGTTAATTCTCAGCCAAAAAGATCATTATAAAAGGCAGGAATGCTATAGCTTCAAGGTACAAGAACAAAAATTAGTTTTGTGCCACCAAGTAAGTTTAAAAAAAGTTAGTGATGCCTTACTCTGCTGTTGCTGTCATGGGTGAGAAGCCAGTATTTGTTTCCTCTGTAAGAAAGCTGTAGAGATGGCTGGTTCTTGGCCATCTTTGACCCTTTCCCCCGGCCCGCAAGCATTAAAGTACTTGGGTTCTCAAAACATACACACCCTTTCCAGCTCAACTCAAATAAAACCTTCCCTGTGAAGTTCGCTCCTCCTTCCAAGTGCCTTCCAGTTTTGGCATTCCTTCCTTGCCATTTTTGTGAATCATGGTTTCCTTTTGTATCAGAATCTGCCATTTTGAGACAACTCATTGTGTAACCGTCTCCCTCCCATTCACTCACCGACGTCTTGAAAGCACATGCCACATGGGATGTTCACTGTCGGCAGCCCCCAGCTCAAAATAGTCAAGACAGAATGCAGAAAAAGCAGACTGTTGTATCACTTGAATTACTGAAGAAATATGACATGAAATATTGTCATTTCTTCAGAGCTTTAATATTTGTGAAACAGATGTTTACAAACGAAATGAACTGGCCCTTTGTTGAAAAAAAAATTGTCTCACTCACTTACGTGGCATATAATTAATTATAGAATTAAGATATCAGATTCCAGGGTGAGAGTCCTACCTTACTGAAACCGTGGAAAACGGTGTTGTTAATAAGTCATGGATTATGCCCAGAGAGCTCACTGATGGCCTCAGAATATTTCTTAAAATGGTATTCCACGCAGTCAGTAGCAGTCAGTTAGAAATGGCTTTTGAGATAGGATGAAAACGTTCAATTTCACTGATCCAAATAAAAATAATAGAGCTGTGTGATTTTTGTTTGTTTCAGATTTGTTTCTTAAATGTTAAATATTTGGGGGTTTTAGTGCTAAGTCAAAGGCATGTTAAATCTGTAAGAGACATTAGACTGAATTCAATAAGCCGGTCACAAAAGGGCAAACCTGGTGTGAGCCCCTTATATGATAGACCAAGAGAAGTCAGATTCATAGAGACAGAAAGCCAAATGGTGGTTGCCAGGGGTTGGTGGAGGGAGGGATGGTTTGTTAGTGTTGGATGGGTACAGAGCATCCTTTTTGGAAGATGAGGTTCTGGAGATGGATGGTGGGGATGGTTGCAAGTTGCTGTGACTGGACTTAATGCCACTGAACTATAAACTTAAAAATGGTTAAGGTGTTAAATTTGATGTTGTGTATGTTTTACCACAATAAAAAGAAATAGATGAAGGGAGAAGCTTCGAGAATAAATGTCTTAACACAAGACCCACATTTTGTGTGTGGCATCAGATCTGGGTCACTCCTGCTTATTATTATGGCTATTTTGGTGTGCTTTATCCTGTCACCTGATGGAACAATAAAATGGGGACTCTGAGGAAGGCTGACGTACCCAGGAGTGTGATCAGAGTAGACAATGACATCTGGAAAGTAGGAAGAGAACCTAAGTGTACCTCTGACGGGTGTTGTCAAGAATCCCACCGTAGGGTAACTTTAATGGTCCAGTCAACCTGCCCAGTCCGGTGTGATGGAAAAATGGAAAGCAGCACTGTTTGGCAGGCTGAGCAGCCATGTGACTCTTGAGGGCAATGACAGGTGAACGTGCACTGAGGTCTGTGCTGTAAAAGTGGGGGTCCTTACAGGTGCGGACCACACCCACGCTTCTGCTCCCCTTCCTCTGATTCTTGCCCTGGGAAGCAGTTCAGAGGGGCTAGTGGCAGCCACGTGGAACCTGAGAGCGGAAGCTGACATTCAGTATGCTGTGGTCCCCTGGGCTGCCTTCCCGTGGGCTCCTGGCGGCAGCTGCTGGACACGGGCTACTTAAGGGAGAAGGGGTGGGGCCTCCTTGCAATGCTGTGGCGCGCAGGCAGCAGGCAGGCGGAGCAGGAAGGGGGGGTGGCTGAGTCCGGCCCCCCACCCTCTCTCTCTCCTGCAGCCCCCAAAGCCGAGAACGAGGTGCCCTCGCCGGCCTCCTCCCATCACAGCAGCAACCAGCCCGCGTCGCTGACGGAGGAGAAGCGCACCCCGCAGGGCAGCCAGAACTCCCTGAACACGGTGAGCTCCGGCAGCGGGAGCACCAGCGGCATCGGCAGCGGCGGCGGCGGGGGCAGCGGCGTGGTCAGCACGGCCGTGCAGCCCTACGACGTGGAGATCCGGCGCGGCGAGAACGAGGGCTTCGGCTTCGTCATCGTGTCCTCGGTGAGCAGGCCCGAGGCCGGCACGACTTTCGGTGAGTGTCCCGTCCACTCCCCCGGAAGCTTCCCGGGCTGCCCGCGGGGAGCACAAGGGCGTTGTGCTGCAAAGGAAGGAGGGCCAAAATCTCATTAACAGAAATGCCTTCATGCTTTTCGCTGCAGGTAATTAAAGTCTTAATTGGGGATGGAGAGTCTGTTCCATAGCTTTTCCCCTCCTAAAGGTTGGATTTCTTTCCTTTTAACCTTTCGACTTCCATGCAGAATGCGTGTTCACACGCACACAACTTCAAGCATAAATGAAATTTGCTTGAAATTTGAAGAGCGACCCCTTGACAGTGTAGAGTGAGAAATCATGGGCAAAGAATGCCTTTGTGAGGTTCTGAGTAGGATAGCTCACCAGGCAGAAGTTTTCTGAATAAGCATATGGCTATAAAAATGCCTAGGGAATAGTACCAATAGAGAGTCAACATCAGCACATGAAGTGCCGGGTCCACCTTACTGTGTCCTTTCGATACTCTGTCCACATCTGACATTTTTAAATGTTAAAAAATAATACTTTTACCATTATCTGCTTAAGAATCTAGTTAAGATCTGAGTTAAGAGCCATTTGTCTTCACTGCCCTTGAATCCCAGCAGGCTGATTTTTCAAATCTTATCCAGATGTTGGGGGTTTTAGCAGAATATGGAGAAATGCAGTTGTCACCCTCTCAGAAGGTTAACTAGCAAAGGCAAACAGGACCCACATGAGTCCAAGAAACTAGAAATCTGTGAATCTATTAACAGATTATAAAAATGTACTCTAAAAATGATCCATCTTCCTCATTAGATAAAAAGTCACCTGTTAATCCCCCAAGCACATTTGTTCATTAATGCCGAATAGGGTGGGAGATGGGGAAGGGCTATGCAGGCTTTGAAATTTACTCTGCTGTTTCCCAAATGACTTGTCCACAAGAGTCTGATAACCAGTGGCCCAGGTCACTGGTGACTAAGATCAGGCAAGGTGCTCCTTCCCTTCAGCTTTCCGATCCGGTAGAACTCCCTTTACCGTCATGTAGTCTTTGTATGTTGCTTCCTGCTAAAGCCATTTCCCCTGAGGTCTGTTCACTAGGAGACTGAGTCAGTCCAGTCTATGCATGTGTAGCTACAGTAACAAAAACCATTACTAACAGTGCTTTTGGGAGCTCCATTAACAGAGTTATCACGGCATGTCATGAATGGATGATTGGACACCAAGGCAAGGTTTTGGGGGTTTTGTTCGTAAATTAATTTGGGGGACTTTTCTGCTTAATTTAAAAATCTAAAGAAAGGCAAGGGGGGAAGAATTCCCATTGCTATCTTCAGAGCTACGATTTGATTGTCCCCGTGCACCCCCTATGTCCTCAGGATTTCTGAATGGTCGGCTTCAATTTTACAATGAGATAGATATGTCAGGTGGGAGGCTCTGTTATTTAATGAATATAAGTGTCTTCTCACAATCTGGTCTGTGATCGTTTTCCTCTGGCTCTTCTTAAACAAATTCCACTTTCCCTAATACCTTGCATGAGACTTCTGTTTCAGACTACGCAGAGCTTTCCTCACACCTGCTGTTTGATACCGTTCTCACGGGGGTTGTCCATGGAGAGGGGTTCCACTTAATCTGGACCTTGGATTTGAGTATGGAAGCCTACCAGACCTGCCTTTTGGATTCCAAAAGACCATTAGCTTCCTTTTTAAAGATTCTGTGGCCTTGACCTTACATGCAATGATACACACTCAGGCAAAGATGCTGAAAAACCAAAGAAATTATAATCCCCTCTCCCCCCATTTTATCCTCAAGGTCCAAATTATGACAGAAGTGCCTGCTTGGTTAGTTTCAGTGTCTCCCACATTCATTTTATCATCCTTTCCAAAAGGTGACTCTCCTGTATAACTAGCTTCACAGTCCTCAGAAAGATGAATTCTCAAAATAGGTAAACATGCGTTTGATGGTAGACCCTATGTCAGGACTCAAAGCCAGTCTCCCTCCCCTCTCTAGAAGTTAGCAGTACTTGTGGTTGTGACATGGGGTGCCTCAGAGTGCATGGAAAGCTTTCCTCTTCACATGTATTTTTCCTGGTTTTCACATCATAGATGTGCAATCACTGATCAGGAAAAAGGAAATGATCAAAGGAGAGGGCCGAAGAAGGATTTGAACCTAGCTTTGGATCACTGTCCTTAGCCTGAGTAGATACCAGGTTTTCAGAGTCCTAGGAGGGGATTTTTGTGAGGAAGGAGGAGTATTTCAGACCTAATGAGCCATCTGGGGAGGGGGGGCTACCCTGAAAGCATAGGGGATGGGCTGATTGAACAAAGGTCATAAAAGGAGAAATAGGGGTCACGCTTGGATGGCTTTGTTGGCTTATGTCTTGTAATTGTGCCTTTTTCCTAAAGCTTTCATCATTCTGGATAGAAGGCAGCAAGACTAAGTGTTTGTCCATTAGGTGTTTTCAGGGGGAATTTTGGTGGTAGCAGACGTTCATGCCTCCCCAGACGCCTAGTGATTATTTTTTTCTAAATGGAGAAAGAACAAAACATTGGCAGAAGCTTAAACAGCAGCTGGCAAAAATGAAGTGACGCGAACACGGAATGTGTAAAAACATCCATCCCAGAGCCGGGCTTCACATTTGCAGACCCAGAATAAGCTGATAGCGAATTATTTTGGGGCTTTTGAGAATCTCTGAAGTTGCTAAATATCACCAATTTTGTCAGTGATCGAAGGAGGGAAGCTGGGGTTTTCCCCACATTTGGAGCGGGGCAGGGAGCACAGTGGGGAGGGGCCTCCGCAGGGCGGCAGCCCCTCCCACGCAGGCCCTGAGTGTTGCCCAGGTTTTGACCATCGGCACAGAGCTCTCCTTTAATAACATTTGCTTAATGCTTTAATTAATTAACACTTAACCTTCTCTTTCCCTTTTCAACCCTTTTTCTCCTCCCTTCGCTATATTCCCACGTAACTTAAAAAAATAAAATAAAAACTCAATACCAAAGCAGGCAATGCATGTGTGGCTATGCCTCACAAAATAGGTCGGATTATTGAGGGGAGTCCTGCAGACCGATGTGGCAAGCTGAAAGTGGGAGACCGGATCCTGGCAGTGAATGGATGTTCCATCACCAACAAGTCCCATTCAGACATTGTCAACCTAATCAAGGAAGCAGGAAACACAGTTACCCTCCGCATCATTCCCGGGGATGGTAAAGTATATGTCTTGTGTCTCTCATTCCCTCTCGAGCTCTTTCTGGGTCTCTCTTTCTCTCTCTCCCTCTGTCTCCCTGTCATCAGGATCCATGTAATAGAAGAGTGTTGACTGAGACGCAGGCTCACCCCTCCCTAAGGATCATACCCATCCTACAGATGTAAGCCACCATTACTAAACCTCACCGCCCCCCTCTCTTTTACGTAATCCTCTGCCTGTGACCCTGTGTTGCTGCAGATACAAACATTGCAGAAAATCTTAACTTTCCCCGTCTTATTTTGGTTTTGGTACCCTTGTCCTTACAATGATAGAGTAGTTTGAATACAGGCGGTAAAGATCCTCTGATGTTCTATCTGGAAATCATTAAAGTTTTGTTTTGTTTTGTTTTAAATCACTGAAATTTAACTGTATGAAGGGTGCCTGGCTGGCTCAGTCAGTAGAGAATGCAACTCTTGATCTCAGAGTCATGAGTTCAGCTTACTTAAAGACAAATTAATAAATTAAATAAAATAATTTTTTAAAGATTTTTTTTATTTATTTGACAGAGAAAGAGATCACAAGTAGGCAGAGAGGCAGTCAGAAAGAGAGAGAGGGAAGCAGGCTCCCCGCTGAGCAGAGAGCCCAATGCGGGGCTCGATCCCAGGACCCCGAGACCATGACCTAGCCAAAGGGAGAGGCTTAACCCACTGAGCCACCCAGGTGCCCCTAAATAAAAACTAAAATTTAACTGTATGATATGGTGACACCACAAAACCTACATGGGGACAATTCAGAGCCAATCCCTTTTTTTTTTTTTCCCCCCAGAATAAGTGAATATATGGAAGGTTTTTGTTGAATAAGAGATCCTTAGGGTTTGTGCCTACTTGGTTTGTCTAATTTTTGCATGTGGGTGAAAAAAAGAGTAAAACCTCTTTTTTGATAGGTTATATCTGCATTAAACTAGGACTGTTTTTGTTTGTTAGTTTGCTTGATCATTTGGTTAAATTGAAATCTTGTTTCTTTTATACCATTGGTGATTCTGCCCCCGAGGGGACATTCGGCACTGTCTGGAGTGGGTGCTAATGGGGTTTAGCAGTTAAAGGCCAGGGATGCTTCCTAACCTCCTACAGCCTATAGGATAGCCCCACACAATGTGAAGTTATACAGCAGAAAGTATCAATGCTCATTATTCCTATCTTTTTTAAGATTGACTTATTTATTTTAGGAGGAGAGGGTGTAAGAGTGAACGGGAGGAGCAGGGGTCAGAAGGAGGGGGAGAGAGAGAATATCAAGTAGACTGTGCTGGGCACAGAGCTGACACAGGATTCGATCTCACGATCCTGAGATCATGACCTGAGCCAAAATTGAGAGCTGACACTTCACTGAGTGAGCCACCCAGGCACCCCACTCATTATTCATATTCAATAAAGATGAAGTTGATACACTGATGTCGCTAAATATACATTCATCAGAGAATTAAGTCCTGAATACGGACTCAACCTAAGCAGACTTTGCCTTTGGGAGGAAAGTGCTACTTGTCTCAAATGTTTCCATGTCTTTTTGTTTGTAATTACTATATGTGTTATAAAATAAAATACATATTCTAAAAGTCAGTATTCTTCAAGAAGAAATGTAGTTTGAGGAGATAGTGTGATAAAAATTCTATGTCCTTGGGCCACCTGAGTGGCTCAGTCGGTTAAGCATCTGCCTTCAGCTCAGGTCATGATCCTGGGGTCCTGGGATCGAGCCCCAAATCAGGCTCCCTGCTCAGCATGGAGTAGGCTCTTCCCTCTCCCTCTGCTCCTCCCCCTTGCTTGAGCTCTCTCTCTCTCTCAGATAAATAAAGAAGACCTTTAAAAAAAAAAAAAAAAATCTGTCCTTGATCTGTAAAATAAGAAAATCAGAGATTTTATCTGAAAGTAATTCACCAAATGAATATTTGTATAGTTGGTAGAAAGCAATCCCTATTAGTTTCAAATTCAAGTGGTGTAAACTGTGAAAAGAAAATAAATCCTAAACCAAACAATAAATATTTGAAAATTGTCGGTTCCAAAACCAGAGAATTTTCTCTGAGCCAAAAATACCCCATACCAAATGTGGAGGAAAAAATAGCTCCTTGATTGCTGTTCTCCTTCACCCTGCCTCAGATGCATGGTAATTTACCATGTGGTTTGAGGGTCCATTCCACCAGTTCACCACTCTGGAAGGCAATTGCAATTTAGGAATGTGATCACAGGATGATAGAACATAGGTTCCTAATGGAAAGGATGAAGGAAGCCAGAAAAATTAAGTGAGAAGTGGTTGAGAGAGCCAAATGTAGTATATAAATTTAGGTACATCTATCTGCATACCGTACAGAGATTTCAAAAAATGAATCCAGAGGAATGCAACACAGGCATTGAGTTGCTATGTCTATATTGGTCAGTCTTAATGTGGGAAGGATAATGTCCAAAGAAGGAAGGAAGGAGGGAAGGAAAGTAACTCCTTGAGGGAAGGGCTTAGAAAAAGAGTTTGAAATCAGGAAAGATACAAATATGCAAAAGCAACTTATACTACTGTGCACATACTAAGTATTGACTTAATTTAATAAAATGCAATGGAAAAGTTTTGGAAAAATCTGAACACCAAAAAAAAAAAAAAAAAAAAAAAATAGTGCAAGGTGAATTATCCAGTAGCGGTTGTCAGTAAAAAGGCATTTTTTTTTAACTTCAATACTTAAAAATTATGAAATTCCGCTAGACACATCATATACTCTCTTGGCGAGAAGTAAATGTGACAGCTGATACAATGTAGTTGAGGACCCATGTGCTACCCAGGATGTGATTTCATCCCCAGATTCTGCAGTAGTTCATTGCCATGATAATAAAACTCATCATCAATTACTCTGTAAATTTCAGAAGCCAGGTAAAGGAAATCAAGTTTGACAGAGGGTGGATTTCTGATGCTCCTCTTCTTAATGGGGCCAAAAATGGCTGCCTTGGAAATTAAAATTGAGGCAGGGGAGTCGGATTTCTGGAGAAATGTTGGAATAATCCAGGAGAAGTTTGCAAACACTTAGAAGACAGAGTGACCATGAATGAAAGTCTGATGGAGGGAAACACATGGCAGATCACTTCCTTTCTGCAAAGGTGTGATAGAAGTAGAGAACTGTAGAATAAAAGGGAATTTCTGTTAGGGACCTCTGCTTTCCTTCACACCTTTCACATGAATGGTTAATTCATCAAGTAGCCCAAAGACAGTTTGTGTTGTGGTCCTTGCAAGGAGACTTAAGTTCTTAGAAACCCATGTTATCCCAAGTACTTTCGTCAGAAACCCTGGGAGGCACTTTAAGAAGATGGGAAAACACGCTGTCTTTTGGGTAGAGCACAGAACCCACTCAGGATCCACTTCTTTCCCTAGCTCCTGGTACCTAATTCTTTTTTTCTTGTCATTGTTGTACTTTCTCAACTTATTTCTGTATTTTCCCTAACTCTGCTTCTCCCATTTCTCTGTGGCCCCTTCAAACAAAGATTGGGAAACATGACTTTTCCTTTATTTGGCTTATTCTGTTCCTAGAAGGCCTGCCTTCCCACATCTTGGACAGGGCTAGATCGAGGGTCCTCACCTTGTCTGCTTTTAACTATCTTTGGGACCAGAGTGGGAGGTGCAACGGAGGCAGAACATTTTGTCCTATGAGATGTGAGCAGAGGATAATAACTATGTAAAGGCAGCACAGAAAGGCCCAGAGGAATAGCCAAACATACTGAATCTGAACTTGACATCCGACAAGTCAAGCCACACGTTTCCTACAACTCACTTTCTGTAGAAATAGTCTGTGAAATCTGGGTGGGAATGAGACTTTAATCAGACAAGGCAAACCCTTGGCTTATTCAAACTAACACAGAACCATCCATATGAATCAAGTTCTAGATATTTATAAGCTTAAAATAAGTTACTTATATTAAGTCTTAAATTCAGACCACTCTGATTCAAAGTATTTGTTATATAGGAGGTAAGGGCATGGCAACCCAAACGTGGCTATTTCCTTGGCAAAGGCATAGAATGGTATAAATATCTCAATAGAAGGCTCTGTGGTTCCGATAGCTTGCAAAAGGGATAGGGTAAAAGGAAGAGGGTTCCAACCATAACACATGTTGGAAGTCTCCCAGAGCTTCAAATATTTATGGGATTCAAATTTTCAAACACTTCCTTTAGATATTTATTACATGTGTGTTTATGCATTCAAATATTTATGAAAGAAATGATTGTATCCCTTGTTGATTTGTTTGGCTCTGTAGTGTGGATTCTGTACCGCACACTTAAGGTATTAACATGGGGTCTAGGTTGGAACTGTAATCACTTGTCATGGAGATACTGAAACCCAAGGTAGAAGCTCCTGTCAGAAGTTAGTGCCCTGATTTAGCACAACACCATGATACTGCCTTGAGATCCAGCATATGCTTTGCTTCAGACGTGATTGATATGGAAAGTGTAGTAATATCTATTTTCATTCCTCTGAGAGAACTAAAGTAGGTGTAAACACTGTTTAATAAATGATAGAGGACATTTTCTGGAATTTATCATCAAAATAGCCAATCTGTCCATGTATCTTGAAGTTTTAAAAGTCAAATACATTGACATCCATTCATAATAACTGTGCTGGAGGAGGCTCTTTTATCTGGCCCTTGTTTTATGGAGCAGGTTTTATTTGGGGATGGAGCTGTAGATCTGTGATAATGGCCTTTATCTCTGTATTTTAAAAAGCTAGAGAGAATTTCAACACATAAAGTCTTGGTATAATTCTAAATGAAGACTTGAAAGTTTAATAAAAATAAGTATAACTTTATTGATATAAAAGCATCCTGGAAATCCGGGGTATGCTAAAAATTATTTAAGTGCTTAGAAGATGGCTCATGAAATCTTGAGTCAAAGCAGAGTATTTTTTTTTTATTTTTTTTTTTAAGATTTTATTTATTTATCTGACAGACAGAGATCACAAGTACGCAGAGAGACAGGCAGAGAGAGAGAGGGAAGCAGGCTCCCTGCCGAGCAGAGAGCCCGATATGCGGCTCGATCCCAGGACCCTGAGAACATAACCTGAGCCGAAGGCAGAGGCTTTAACCCGCTGAGCCACCCAAGCGCCCCAAGTATTTTGTTTTTTAATTAAGCTGTGATAGTTGGTGGTATTTATGCAGTAAGATAAAGGCACTGCTTCTTTGAAAGGAACACACCAACCAATTAGATAGGATTTCCTTGATACTGACACACAATTCCCTTGTCAGTGGGAATAAGACTCTGGATGACTTTGGGCATGTTACCTACCCTTCCTAAACCTAAGTGTCTCTATCTGTAAAGTGGGGGAATAACTGCCCCAATTTCATTGAGTTGTAAGAATGAAAAGGAAATGCACTTAGCACAAAGCTTGGCACTTCGTAAACTATCAAGAAATGGTGGTGGCTCAGAGATTAAGAAATACAGCAATAGGAGGAAAATTCAGTGTGCTCAAATAATCATTTGCATATAAATGTTAATTTTTTAAATGCTTAAAGTTAATCTTCAAAACAGATTTGCATATAAATATGCAGAAAATAGCAAGCGAAAGATAGGAGGAACATTAATAAAAGAATTCTATTTATATGTGTATTGAGTGATTATCTGTCATAACTCATCAACTCATGAAAGCACAGAAATTTAAAAAAAAAAAAACAAAAAACCGTTTCAGAATGGGACCTGATCTGCCTTGAAAAACCCTAGCTACCGAAAACACACAAGAACTCAAAAGGGGAACTCCTGCACAATTCAGTAATTATAATCACTTTAATTACAAGGAAACGTACTTTTTGGTATCCTGATTATGATTTCCCCACGGCCCGAACAATCTTGTGATTTCCCAGAGAGTCTCCATAAAATTAATTACAATGAGCAATATTAATTTTTTTAAAGGACCAATACAGGGGTTGATGAAACTTCTAGTGAATCATATTGATAGGCAGTGCGGCCTCTGAGTCTGTTGTTCTGACACAGTGGGTGTACTTTATGGAAAATCACATAGATTTATCACTTGGTTGTGCCAGTTAACTGCACTCATCAAAATGTACTAATAATACGGTTTTAATATTGTAATAACAGTAATAAATACATACTCCCAATAAAAAATGTGCTAATCATCTTTTGCATCGTTTTTAAGTGCCAGGCACTATTCCCAACACTTTGCTCTCAGATGATCTTTACACGAATTTTCTTGGCTACTTCTGTTGTCCTGCAGGGACAGACGAGAAAACTGAGGCATAGGAGGTTTACGTGACTTTGCATAAGTCCCAGCCTATAAATGACTGAGCTGGGGATGCACACTGTCAGACATTCTGAGTCTGGAAGCTGACCTCCTAATGGGACATTATGCTAAGCTGCCTCCCATGAAGCCTGAGGAGCACCACCTCCCCAGCTCAGGGGGCGTTGCAAGGTACATTGGCATAGTATAGGCTCTGATTATGCTTGTAGGGAAAACAAAATACAGACACAGAAAAACACTTCCCTCTATTTCGCCCATTATTTCTCATCCTTAATTGACCACAAGTTCCTTTCCCGCAGAATCTGTAGGTTTAAACAGACCACGGGAAACTTGTCCTAAAAGATGAATTGGATTCACTTTACAGTTTACTTGATCTAGTTACATTTAATTATTAAACTTGTGCCTTAGCTCTCAGCATCCTGGACTTTATGGGTGGAATATAGATTGTTAAAATCATAATTCAGCTTTCTCATTTTGGAGAGCATTTAAGTTCCCATGATAATAAATCAAAAGTAGAAGAGGCAGCAAGGGCCATAGGTACAATAAAGGTGTATGGAGTGCTTATGGTATGTCATACTCTATGGAGCTTTCCATATACTATTATCAAAGAGGAGAGCTATGTTATCATCCCCTTCCATCAGATGAAAAAAATAAGGCATACAGCTAATGAATGGGAAGGGGGATTGGATCTCAAGGCCATGATTTTAACTGTGTAATGCAATAAAATAACAGGAAGCAAGACCCAAGCTGAGTTAATATCCTTAGGAAATTAAAATGGAAGATAGACCATAAGGAATTGGGATTTCAGGGATGCCCTGTCACTCAGGATTACAATGGAGAAGAGATGCAGTCCAGGTATCCCAGGTGGGACTACTTAACACATTTTCCCATAGAAACTGTTATGCATTAGGGTGAGTATATGTATTCTGCAAGCATTAGAGTGCCTACTGTGAACTGGTGGACTCCTAGGAATTTGCAGAATTCACTGCACACTGTGATTTAAATAGGCATTCATAGACTAATCTGAGAACCTAATGACCACATTTAGTATTTTTTTTTAATTTTTAAAGATTTTTTTTATTTTTTTTATTTGTCAGAGATCCCAAGTAGGCAGAGAGGCAGGCAGAGAGAGAGGGGGAAGCAGGCTCCCTGCTGAGCAGAGAGCCCAACGCAGGTCTTGATTCCAGGACTCTGGGATCATGACCTGAGCCAAAGGCAGAGGCTTTAACCCACTGAGCCACCCAGGCACCCCTTTAGTATTTTTCTTGATAAGAAAATGTATGCCAAGTTCCAAACAGTCAATCTAAAAGTGCAACTTACTCATAATTGCGTGCTATCTGCCTTGATCTTAATGGAGAAATAATTAGTAAAAGGCTATATAACCATTACTATGTAAGCGATTACATTTTAATATATGCTAATATATGCATGTTGGTGTGCAGTCTATAGGGCACGCTTGTGAGCGTTTTCAAATTCTGGATCTCCACACTTCTAGAGATTAATGAAGTTGCTTATGAATGTGGTTAGTGGAGAAGAAAGTCCATTTCCATAAGAATGTAATCATATTCATGACATTAGGGTGGCTTCATGATTTATACAACTTATATTTACAAACTCTGGCTCTAATGCAAGTTTTGGAATTCATCTTCCATCAGTGATGCTAGATGAGATCTGCGAAGAACCCCACATTTCCAGTCGTGCTTCATTAGAAGCAGTGAGGAAGAAGGTAGACGTGTGTGCGTGTGTAGTTAACAAGATGTTAGCACACTTCTGATTTTAATATTCACCCGAGGAAACCAAGCAGACTCACGAAACATTGCTGACAAATTGCGGGAAACATTAGTAGAGATTTACTATTTTTACTATTGTTTTTTACCATCAACCGGTACCGTTCTGGGGAGAAGCCGTGCGGGCGTGGTGCAGCATTTTGACGGGACTTTGCCATTTTTAAGTGTCAGGGAGGGAGAGACATGTCCTCTGGGCACAGTTCTACAGTAGCATGTTCTGGGGCAAACACTTCAGTTCATCTGTGGGCATATCACTTGGGAGGAGGGTAATGGAGACCTACATGCCTCATATCACAGATCTTAGAACGGTTCTTTTAGGTCTTCATTGTTTAGAAGTTCAAGTCAGAACAGCTTCAAACAGTGACAGAGAAACCAGACTTGTCTTTCAGATATGGGACTTCTGCTTCCCTCCTGGTTTGATCTCTTCTCCCCGGCCCTCATTCTGTTATGCTCTGTCTCTCCCTGCAGAGTCTTCAAATGCCACTTTGCTGACCAATGCAGAGAAGATTGCCACCATCACCACTACACACACCCCTTCTCAGCAAGGGGCCCAGGAGACCAGGTCAGACACAACTTTAGTTGCTTTTGTTAGCTTTAAGGGAAAAAACTAACTCCTGGCCTGACGATACTCATCCCTGATATTTTTTTTTCCCTTCCTGTTTCCCCCATGGTTTGCTTTTACATTTATTTCTCTCCCTTTGGCAGGAATACCACCAAACCAAAGCCGGAATCTCAGTTTGAGTTCAAAGCACCCCAGGCAACACAGGTGAGGGCCATTCTTCTTTTTTCTCTGTTTGCTTCGCACATTTCCTTCCAACTTTCTGAAGCTATGTTTATGAGATATCTTTTATAAGATACTCTCAATTAAAATAAATAACCTTTTGTGAGAGGATGTACTAAATATGTACTCACATTTAGTTGTCTAGGAAATGACATTTTATTTTACTACCTTTGAAAAATATTCCTAGATACCCTTTCCTAGGTGGGGAAAAAACAAAATCAAAAACCATAATTGCCTCAGGGACTGGCCAGCAGAGAAAGACAAAATCGTGAATATCTACTCATGGTATTCATAACTGTGTTTATGCCAAGAAAATGTCTTTTTGTTGTTGTTGTGGTTAAGGCTTTTCTCAGCCTTGTGAGTTTCGGGTGAGACGCTCAGAGCTAACTGCCCGTCCCGCAGGGTGGTAATAGGGAGCGCACAAACATGCAGGTGAAGCAAATTTGGGAAATATTGGGGGATGATTAAACGGGTTAATTTTGAGTGGCCTTCTCAGAGCCTTCAACAATCCATTCATGCTTCTCCTCAGCCAGGGTAGCGGCCCCTCCCCAGGTGTGAGGAGATCGTTGTTGGGGTCCTAGTGAAAGACACTGCTGCCATTTTGCAGGTGTGGGGCATGGAGGCTGAACTTCCAGCACTGTGCAGGATGGTATCATGTAATGACCTTTCCTGCCACAAATACGATTTGTGGCCTCCCTGATGAAATTTTAGTATATGCATGTTGGTGTGCAGTCTGCAGGCACGATCATGAATGTTTCCAAATTGGCATCTGCAACCTTCTAAGATGGATGACCCTTACTAAACCATGGGGAATCACCAAGAGAAGGGTAGAGACCATGCCTTTTTGTCACATCACCCTGACAGAGAATATTTGGGAAGAGATGGGAAGAAATATGGACAGATAGAAAGACGCTTACCTCAAATGACTGCATTTCGTTTTTTTTTAAATAGGAGCAAGATTTTTACACTGTGGAACTGGAAAGAGGAGCCAAGGGATTTGGCTTCAGTCTTCGAGGGGGCCGAGAGTATAACATGGACCTCTATGTCCTGCGCTTAGCAGAGGATGGTCCAGCAGAAAGGTGTGGAAAGATGAGGGTAAGTAGGAAGAGGATTCTGGACAAAAAAGTCATCTGCAGCGACTTTTTGACCTTACGTGGCTAGAACCTTCTTGTTCCTAAGAAGTGCATTTTCTACTGTTCTCAGGACACTGTAGATGCATGACTCCCACCCTAGGATAAATTTCTCCCTAAAGCATGGTTGGTGGTAGCTGAAATGAAAGATTGAAATTACTTGTAAGTTAATTGAAGTAAATACTTTCCCAATCCCAGTCCCACAGTCCTTATACTTAATCTCATAAGGCAGGGACATCACTTCACAGGAAATCCAAGGTACACCAGGATGCTTACAGAGCAGGAGGGGCTTATAGTGCTGTTGGTTTTGGGTGGTGAGCTCCATTCAGGCTCCAGCTAGTCACGAGCTGTATTACCTGAGCCTCAGGAGCAGGTCAGTTCAGCACAGCATCTCCATGGCATGAATGTCTCTATGGTAGTCAAAGCAGCAAATTTCAAATGCCAAAAGATCACTCTGTTCCGTATAGGTATCTACTGTCTGTTACTGTGTATGCATATGTCCCTTTCTGGGGGTGGGGGGAGGGGAGGGATTAGGTGGTTTAAAAAAAAAAAATTGTGTCGTCATTATAGAGAGGCCACTTAGATTGAGGCATATGCACAGGGAGCAGTTTGCTACAAATGAAAAGAAAGCAGACAGCCAGGTCCAGAAAGGAAAAAAAGTGCATGGAATTGTTCCAGAGCGACGAGGGGAAAAAGTGACCAAGGGTAGGGAACTTAATATTTGTACTTAAGGCATAATATCGCTTTTTAAATTTTTTCAGATTGATTGCTTTTGAAGGACTGTATTTATCTATCTACCTGTCTATTTATTGAGAGAGAAAGAGCTGGGGAGGGGCAGAGGGAAAGGGAGTGAATCTCAGGCAGACGTCCGGCTAAGTGCCCAGCTTGACACAGGGCTCGAGCCTGAGATTTCACCTGAGCTGAAATCAAGAGTCAGACGCTTCATCGACGGAGCCACCCAGGCGCCCCCAGATTGAATTTTTAATGAGTTTTTTTTTTTTTTTTAAATTGAGAAAGTAGACCATGAATATGGCTATAAAAACTTAGTGGAAAATGATCCATATTTTAAAATACAGTTTCCAAAGTCAAACCGGATTACCAATTTCTTACATATTCTTTTATGCAATTATATGCAAGACTTGTGCACAAAGGACTAGAGACACTATATATTGCTTTTGTTTAAATTTTAAACACAATGGGGTATGCTTTTCCATGTCTTTGCTTACTGAAAAAAGTTTCTGATTTAATGGACTGTCATTATCATGGTATTTTGTA
Source organism: Enhydra lutris kenyoni (assembly GCF_002288905.1). Classification (NCBI taxonomy): domain Eukaryota; kingdom Metazoa; phylum Chordata; class Mammalia; order Carnivora; family Mustelidae; genus Enhydra; species Enhydra lutris. The sequence goes on along the minus strand of NW_019154094.1, from coordinate 22,230,795 downwards.
TTATATAGTTCACAAGACACATTTATGTGACTTACCCAATTTGGTCCTCACACCTTGGTAGGGATGGGTTGTTAACACCCCCTTTTATGGATGAGAAAGTGAGTTCCAGGATTTTAAAGGATTTGAGCGAGATCAGTTAGCTCGTAAGTGATAGGACTCCAATTTAAGGCTTTCATCTTCAAAGCCAGTACTTTTCCTCTTCTGCTTTTTGGAAAATAAGCTCCATGAGAGTAACAATCTTGCCTGTCTTGTTTACTCCTTTATCTCCAGTGCCTAGAACAGTAGCTGACACATAGTAAATGCCACATCCATGCATCAGCCACGGTTGTGGTCTCATCAGAAAGCTTACCTGGGGAAGTGTTTGCTTCTAAGCTCACTCACAGGGTTGTTGGCAGGATTCTGGGCCTCTTGGGCTGTTGGCCCTAGCTCTCCCTCATCTCCATACTATGACCTCTGAGGGGCAGCTCACTACATGCGTTAGAGTGAACAAATGGGAAAATAAAAGAGGGGCATATAAGACAGAAGCCAGGATTATTTTGTAACCTCATCTTTGAGCTGACATCACAACACATTTACCAGAAGCAGGTCACTTCTTCCAGCCCACATTCGAAGGGAAAGAGATGACACAGGATATGAATATAAGGAGGAGAGCATCTGCCTACCACATCTTCTTTTCCTCAACAATTAATATTCCTTTTACTGCTTCATTTTTTTTTTCCCGTAGCACTTATGCTTTCTAACATACACATATGTCTCTAACCTTCTTGTTAATTTTCTTCCATTAGCATGTCATCTCCATGAGGACAGGCATTTTTGTTTCTTTCACTGCTGGATCCTAAGCAACAGGAGATTTTCTGGAATATACTTAGTAAATAAATAAATAAATATTTAGTAAATCACTCATTGAAAGAATTTTAAAGCATAAAGCACCTTGACAGCTGGTCAGATCCTTTGTGATGTCCTCACTCTGTTGTCTCTTGCTTTGGCAGATTGGTGATGAAATTTTAGAGATCAATGGCGAGACCACCAAAAACATGAAGCATTCTCGGGCTATAGAACTGATTAAGAATGGCGGCCGCAGGGTCCGTCTGTTTCTGAAGCGGGGAGACGGCTCGGTACCAGAATATGGTGGGTCAAACTATGAAAACCTTCCTTCCTTCCCTGGCATGACTCCATGAATTTGTCTCCAGAACTGCAGCAGGAAAGTCTTTTTGTTTTCCCCCTGTTCACCAGTGTCTCACCAGCCTTTCGCACCATGTGATTATTTGCCTCGCTTGTTCTGAAATCTCTACACATTTCATCCTTTTGCTTGCTTACGTGGACCGGGGCGTGGCCTAAGACAAGATCTTTGTAGCCCCCTTTCTGATAATCAGAGAGAACATTTTGTCTAGTCCAACCAAGAGCGAAGGAATGTTTGTTGGAACTGTGCCAAACTGTTTCTCAGACCCAATTGTTAGCACAAACTGACTATACTCCTTTTCAGAAGCAGGAAAGCAGGTTTCCTGAGTGATATGTTGAGGCACAATTCTCCTTTATTTTTTTTCTCTTTTGGTTACTTGATGATTTTGCTTAAGAGGCGTGAACTTTTTGAGATGATTTGGGGGCCTTGCTGACCTCCTTTGTGCGCTGTATATGACACTTCTGCATATCCCCGTTGCTGGTCCCTATCCCCAGTCAGACCACCTGAGCCCACTACTAGAAGACAAACAAAACTGTTGATATAGTAGCCATATGTTTTTAGATGAAAAAGGATGAAATAGATTCCCAGTGCTCATCATGAGGGAAACATGTTACTATACCTTTCCTATGGGGAAAGCCAGGTTATACATAGAGTTCCTTTGTCATATGTGTAGACATGATTTGAGTAAACAGCAATGATCTTTACGTAGCGTAGTCTTCTGATGGCAAAATATTGTATATTATAATGATTATGTCCTATTTATTTGAGGTCTTGTTTAAAATTAAAAAAGAAAAAAAAAAGCTATGCCCTAGATGTAGGGCTTTTCTTCCCAACCAAAGGTCTACAGAAGTTTCTATAGAAACTGTGATTGAATGGTCCTCATATACGTTGGTCCCCTTTATTAGGGATTGATCTGTTATCACCCCCTTTTCCGAAAGTCATTCTGCACAATTCCCAGTTGCATTTTGGACTTGGTGAGGTCCTTAATTCAGATGCAGCTCAAAGAGAAGGATAACCCTTTTAAAGGACAGCCTTCCCAGGTGTTGGACCCTCATATACAGGTGTAAAATACGAGGGGCCTAAAGTGGGGGGAGGGAAGGTCATCAGATGAGGCCCCTATAGATATGGCCAACCATGGGGGAGGTGTTTGGACTTTGAGATGCCACAGCTGTGCACTGTACTAAACCTCTGACCATAGGTGTATCAATGCCACTGAAACTGTGTAACATTGTCTCCCTTTTCTGTCTCCCCTATGCTTCTGTTGGATGTGATATTTCATTTGAGAGTCATCGTCAGTAACCTGTGTACCTTCTCAAAACCTATGTCTGTTGCACTGAGGATGAAAATCCAACACTAACAAATGTTCTTTGGGCTAAAAATAAAGATCCTTTAAAGTACTCATTTTTTCCAAGAAGGGTTGAACATGCCAGAGTTGTGCTGCTGTAATGTCTCCATGTGTCATTTGGACTAAATCTCTCTAATTCTATCGATTAGAGTCACAAATGGGTTATAATATGTTAAGTTCCAATATTTTTCTGACTTGATTGGAACCTGCTTCTCTGTGAGGCTATTTTTGTAATGAGTTTTTTGTACTTAATTTAACTGCCGCGGTCTTCAGGGGTGGGGGAGGGAGGGAGCTTTGGTCTTTTGTTGTTATTGTTAATGCTCTCCTATGCCGGTTTGCCATTGTTCCAGTTGTTTGAAAAAAAAAAAGAAAAAAAAGAAAAAAAAGAAAAAAGGATGCATCCATTGTCTGGGTTCTCGAGTCACCTTATATGGCTGTCTAAGAAAATGTCACTGTTCTGATTGCGGTCTCTGCAGCCTTATTTGAGTGTTGCCTTAGACTGTCTAACTGGACAAATAAACTCTCTTTGCCCTATGTTAACAAATGCAGATTTTTTTTTCTTTCCTCTTTGTTATAGGGAATCTAAATGTTCAACTTTTTCTCTTTCTCTCTTTCTCTTTCTCTCTGACTGTTTTGGTGCTGGGCCCTTCCCTTCTACAGCGATGATACCTCCTAATCTCGCTGCATGTATGAGAAATGAAAAGCTCGGGGAGGCTTGCTTCTACCTTATGGGCCATAATCAAACTACGGTTTGTAGCTCAATCAATACTAGGTGTTTCTGTGCTGTGGCCTAATTTCCTCATTGCTTCTGCTTAGCTCTATTTTGATATGTTTGGCAATTCATTCTGAGCACACTGCATTCTTTGAATTGTAAGTACACCACCGACCCTACTGAAGTCTTACTGTCCCTTATTTTAAAAAGTAGGCGTAAGAAACCCCAAGGTTAGATTTGTGAGAGTGATCTAAGCACCTATCCTTACCCAAAGCTGAAAGCGACTTTGCAAGCTCCTGTTTGTGTTAATTCTAGGACCCACCATTCAGAAAGAGCAAACCTCCTATCCCAGAGAGTCCTCCCCCAGGTGGGTAAGGCTTCGATAGAAAGGTGACGTGTCCTACTCAGTCAGCTATCTCTTGGGACACTACAGCCCAAGGGCCAAATCTTGTCCACAGCCTGTTTTTTTTAAGTAAAGTTTTATTGGCACATGGCCACACCCATTTCTTTTCTGAATTGTTCTACAGCTGCCTTTGCGCTCTGGTCCAGTTAAGTAGTTCTCACAAACTACACAGCTGGCAAAGCCAGAAATATTTACTCTTTGGCCCTTTGCAGAAAGTTTACAAACCCTGCTCTAGGCTATCTTCCTGTTTTTAATTAAAACCCACCCTAGGTTTTGGGAGATCATTCACGAAACAGATTGTTTAATGTTGACCTTGTTGCCTCATGAAAGATCCTTAAAGAGTTCCTGGGATTCCTTCGTCTCCATGACCGTCACCCGGGTTTGCCCTTCAGTCGGCAGCCCATCATTTCAGGTGTCTTGCCGGGAATCGTATAATGTGTCTGGCTGAGCATCCCTGCCTTGAAAAGCCCTCTCATAATGTCAGGATGCCACCTAAAACATTGGCCATGTCATTTCAAATAGTTTAATAATAAATAGGACCCCTCTATCCCCCCCCCCCCCCCCCGTGGGCTTCTCTGCTTTGAAGTCTATAGGTATCTTGATGTTGTAAGAAGAAGTGCAGGGAGCCCTTGGCTCCTGGAAGCAGCTGGGGCTACCTTGTGTAGCATAAGGAAAGCTGCCTCGGAAAGACTTTATCTGAACCCCATCTAATGTCAGACATGCCCCTGACAACCTCTCTTCCACTCCCTTTTGTCAGGAAACTCCATGTTTTGCAAATAGTTTCTTAAACTCACCCCAAATTAGAGAAAGTTGTTGAATAAAATCCACAAAGGCAGAGAGGATGTTTAATGGACCCTCACATACATGTCACATTTGGGAGTCATCCATATCTGTCCATGTTGCCTCTAGAACACCCTTTGTCCACCATCCTGGAGTTTTTTTTTTTTTTTTTTTTTTTAAGAAAAGTGTTTTTAAAAAGGAGTGTAGTTTGCATAAAATGCTTAAAGTCTGAGTATACGGCTCAGGGTTTTTTTGTTTTGTTTTGTTTTGTTTTGTTTGTTTTTTTTAAACCTCTGTAAATCCCCATTTTAATCACCCAGATCAAAATATAGCCTCTTTACATCCCCCAGAAAGTTCCCACATCCCCCTCCAGGTCAATAACCTAGATTACTTTTAAGCGAATTAAAACAAGTATTCTTTAAAGAAAAGAATGTTTTCTTTGGTGGGGGTGCAGGGCGGGAGGAAGGGTGGACAGGAGGGAGGGCTTGGTGGGTGGGAGAGAAGAGCAGGAGGTAGTTGGGATGGGGACTTCTCCATACTTCTAGATACACTGTTTGGGTTATGCCTTTAAAGACTAAAATCGTGACTTACACTGTAAGTTCCTTAATGATCTATGTCTGGGGTGTAGCCATCGGTAGCTAGATGCGGAAAGCCACAAGTACTAAGTTTTTCATCTTCGCTAGTTGCAGTTAAACTTAACCAAGATTCAGTCGGCTTTGATTCTGACTGCTTTAATAGTTGTTTGCTTGTTGTGACTAATGAAACCTCAGGCATGGGAGTGGGGACAGGAGCCAAAGACCCTCGATACCAAACCGTGGCTCTCCTTTCTTTTCCTGGCAGACCCCAGCAGCGACCGGCACGGCCCCGCCGCCGCCCGTGCACAAGGTGTTTCGGAAGTGAGGGCAGCGCCCCCCGACCGCCGACAGCATCCATCATTGGAGTCCAGTTACCCACCCGATCTTCACAAATCATCACAGCATGGGGAAAAGCGGGCACACGGGAAAGACCCAAAAGGCAGCAGAGAGTATAGCAGACAACCCAATGAGCATCACACATGGAATGGAACTTCTAGAAAACCCGACAGTGGGGCTTGCAGACCCAAGGACAGGGCACCAGAGGGACGGAGAGAGGCGCCCCCAGAGCGGATGGTGACCAACGGCCCCAAGAGGAGGCCCCCGGAGAAGCGCCGAGAAGGCACCCGTAGCGCAGACACCACTTTGGAGAGGAGGGAGAAGCACGAAAAGAGACGAGAGCTTTCTCCGGAGCGGAGACGCGAGCGCTCGCCCACCTGCAGAAGGGACAGCTCACCCAACCATCGCAGGAGGTCCCTGGAGAGACTCTTGGATCAGAAACGGTCCCCAGAGCGCAGGAGGGGGAGCTCGCCAGAGCGGAGGGCCAAGTCCACCGACCGCCGTCGGGCGCGGTCCCCTGAGCGCAGGCGCGAGCGGTCCTTGGAGAAGAGGAACAAGGAGGACAGAGTCAGCCACCGAGAAAGGGAAGAGCCCAGTGTGAAACAGGATGCCGGCCGAAGCTCCAGACATGCCCCAGAGCAGAGAAGGCGACCTTACAAAGAATGTAGCACCGACCTCAGTATCTGAGACGCTGAGGCACATTCCAACCTTTACCGTGTCAAAGGTTCTAAGAGGAGGGTCACAAACCTGAAATAATTTAGTTTCTTACCTGGTGAAGCGTCTAATACCCGATGATCCTATGAAGAGCAACAAACATTTTATGCATTTGAAATCTTCTAAGAAAATATATATATATATGAAAAGTGTTGTGCCTGATGTATAATATTAAAGAAAGTATTTTTAAATGCATACTTTTTTGGAAATTATTTGCCAAATGCTGCCCCGAAGGGATATACATTTTGTTTCTACATAAACTGTAGAATTGTCAAGAATTGTTCCCTTTTGGGGGGCAATCTTTTTCTCTCCTGGTTAAATAGGGCTGTTGATCATTTTCTCTAAGGGAAATTATTAAGTTTAATTAATTTGATGTAGATTGTTATGTAGTGATGTAGTGCTATACTGTAGTTAGGAGTTTTTCTTAAAAAAAAAAAAGCAAAAAGGCAAAAGTTATATTTGTAAAAGCTGAGGATTCTTTGGGATGGATTAGGATTGCCGATGATCCTAAAATTAAACTGTATGAAGAGACTACTATTGCAAATGAAGGATATTTATAGCTAAACTACACAGCACAAAGAAATGTTCCCTTCTCAAGTCGTAGTTGGTTCAGAAGACAGTTCCGTACTCTCCCTGGCCATAGAAAGGCATGGACAGGAGAAGGTTGGCTGCCATTACCCAAAAGTAGCCCAAGCACAGATGGTCAAGTTCATTAGCATCACCCACATCTAATAAGATCTCATTAAGGCAGTGCCATCACAGCTTTGCTCAGCTACTAAAAGGAACAGACGGACAGTGAGCACCTTCTGTGTTGTCTTGTCTGATCACAGGCAGAATAGTGGCTGGAATGGGGAACAGTGTGCCCAGTGCAAGGGAGCTGTGAGACTCCTTCATACAGAAGGTGTGTTCCCCCTTTGTAGCATAAGCCCAAGGTTGCCCTTTGCCGAATTGGGGACCAGGGAGTGAGTGTTGGTGGAAGTTACCTCTCTGTTGATATTTCAAGAAGTGAGGTCTGGGGGTGCTTAATTCCTAGAGATGCCGATTTCCCTTTGAAACCATAGTAAAAGTCTCCAGGATGGTTGAAAGGGAAAAAGACACAGTCCCAGTGGTTCTAGATCAAGTTGGCAAACCTCTGCCCTCATGATAGTGTCCTTTGAGTCTTTGGATAGCAGAACAAAGCATAACCATTTTTCTTTTTATAAACGACCCATTCTTTTGCAGTCCCACAGGAGGTGTGGTTGGGTCGGCTTGTAGCCCCAGGATGTGGTTGGAATGGATTACTGCCTAGCTGAGCCAAACGTTTGCTTGTACCTGTTGGACCACTACAGCAAATCGCTGCTTACAATGCATTGTGTATTTCTGTAGTACTGTTTTGCATTTTCCATACAGACACACAACTTTGCAAGTCAATCACTGTTATTCTCATGGTACTGTTAAAAAAAAAGGAAAAAGGAAAAAAAAAAATGGAGAAAACCAGCCAATCATTGTGTGTACAGAGTTAAAAATTATAATTAATAGAGCCTGTTTAAAAAAATTAAAAAAAAAACAACTGTTGCCTTTTTTTCTTGTATAAAAGAGAATTTATGACAAAAAATTTAGCTGTGAGGAATGTGATATGTGTTTATATTTCTGAATATGGAACAAATTGATTCATTGGGATATATTTTAATGTAAACTAAATCAGGTATGTAAAGCTGTTTTAAAATGGGAGACTCTATAAGTAATTCTCTAAAGCTTTAGTTGGTTTGAATATCATCATTTCCTCCATGGTGAGCCTGCTTTGTGAATTATTAAGCACTTGTTCGCATTCTCTGTTCCTCACTCATTTCTTGCCGTGTGCTATGGACTTAATGCTCTTTCTGTATTGATGAAAAGCAGTATGTGGGCCAATCTTTTTATAAAACACTATGCATATATAAATATTACATTGTTCATAGCTTTATTTGATTTCTGGATTGATACATAATGTAGACGGAGTTCCTACAGGTGTGTGGACAGGCACAAAACACGTTCCCTTCCTGGAACAGAGACAATGTACATTCTGTAGCTGAAAAGGAGGAAGAGGGTCTGTGACTGCTACTTCTATTAGAGTTTTCCACACAAAGCCTCCATTGAGCTGTAGTAGTAAGGCTGAGGGAGAACACAACAGAATAAGGACATTGGTCTTCATCAGTTTCCTTAGGAGCCCACTTGGGGATTTTATTCCTCAGGCTCCACTGCTAGGAATGTTCTCACTATTTCTAGCAGAATCGGTGATATTAAATGATCGATGCTCTCACTTGTTTTAAATAAATGAAATCAAGGTGGATTTGGGGAGTACATCATGAGGATAACATCTTAATGCCTTTCCTGTTGTCAGAGGTGATATCTGACATTTTAAAATCTTTGTGGTACCCACCGGGGCTTGGCTCAGTCCGCGAAGACTTGGTGTGGCAGTTTCCTCTGAGTCCCACACATCAGATTGGCTTTGGAAATATTGTACTCTACAGGGACTATGCATCAAGCAGAAAGATCTAGTTTTCTCTGAACTACTGTAACCTTAAATTGCAGACTGATTCTTGTGAGCCTACTTTCCCTAATCCCCCACTTCATGTAAATGTCTTGATGAGAGATGATGGATGAGTATTTTGTATGATTAATCAAACCATTGAAGAATTCCCCTCCCACCCATTACACAGTTGATGCCTGAAAGAATGTTGGGGGTGGGGGAGAACTCAACACCCTACTTGTATTTTTTAAGTTTCTTTTGTGAAAGATTTTTTAATGCATTTTTACTGTAAAAATACATGGAAATGTATGCATTCCATAACCACTATTGCTTCTCGATGGATATCTTTCTTGTCTCTGCGTTGTCTCAAATCTATCAGGGTCACGTAATCAAGTGAGAGTGTCTGGCTCCAACCCAATTCATCAGCATCCAATTCTGTCGAAAGAGAAGTAATTATGCCTATGCAGCGGTAGTACAGTGCCCTGCTACTCAAAGTGTGGTCCGTGGACTGCCTGTCTCATCATCACCAGAGAGGGTATTAGAAATGCAGACTCTCAGGCCCACCCTAGACCTACTGTGTCAGAATGTGCTTCTAACAAACTCCCTAGCTAATTCAAATGCACCTGATGTTTGAACAGCCCAGGATAGCAGGGAACCCTGGTAAAAAGCAATACTGGCTAAGCCAAGTGCCTCATCACTTCCCATATGATCTTGAGCAAGTTCCTTAACCTCTCTTTGTAAGCCTCACTTTCCTTGTCTTTAAACAGACATATCTCAGAGTTGGTAAGAATAAAGTGCAAAGTGCTTAGCATACCTCTGGCAATCAGAACAATCCTTAGCCAATGATTCTAAATTTTTTTTTTTTGAGGAGGAGAAGGAAGAGGATACTCTGCCTGACAATTGTCCCAGTCTATTTTCCAATGAAAATGAAGAAATATATTCCCACTCTTTTAAAATGGGGAAGAGGGCCTCCTGTTTTAATTATAAAGTTAATGAACAGTGTGGCTCCTGCTACTTAGTCTAATTAAACTTACCAGTGTTTTGAACTATAAAACCAAGATGCTGTGCTGTGAAAGTTAAGAAGAAAATGGTCTCAGAGCAGAACTTTTAGAGATGTACGTGGAGTTAGACATGTGCCTAACCAGTCCTGGTAGATAGAAAGGTTAACCAATTACTGAGTGGCTTAACACATGTCCTGGTTGATCATGTCATTTCTAATGACTTTCCAATTCCCTTCACAGTTTTTGGATTGTTCCTGCAGTATCATTTAGTAGTTACAGCTTACGTATACAACCTAAGTTCCTGGGCATTCAAAAAGGTATTGTGTTTAATAATAGGCCTTCCTACAGTCTATCCCTTTTGCTGTATTTTCCTTTATTTTGTCACCAGCATGGTAATTACAGACACTGCTCATTTCCCCAGTATCTCTTTTGTTAAAGATGGCACCAAAAATGGTCCCTGGCTTACCCGATAATTGAAGCTATTTGTAAAGCCCATATGCCCTCCCACGTTCTTTGCCTGCCCTAAATAGCCACACTAAAAAGAATATGCTGTGACTCAATTATATTGAATAATATAGCTGGACTCTTCCTGCTGATGGGCAACCCAAGAGCACCTTTGATGGTCTGCATGAATCTTGAAAGGAAGAGCCCTTTCAAGTTCCTCAAGGGGATTTTTCTTATAATCAGGCCACATCATCAGCATTGTGGGTGTTCAGCACAATAAGATTCCAGTGTTTTTGAAATATGCATCATTCCACGCTTCTAAGAGAGGAAATGACAAAACTGGGCCCTTTCCAACACAATTATTGTGGGTGTTTTTTTGGCAGGAGAAGGCCTTCTGTGAGAAGTTTTTGACGAGTTCCATGCATCAGTGTGTTTCCGTATTGGGCTCTTCATTGGGAGCAGGTCGTATGTTTTTTTCTTCTCTAGCGCAGGTATTAGAGGAATGCTGGATCCAAAATAAAAGATCTTTTTGGATGCACGCGCCTTGAAGCAAGGCGGCATTAACAGGAATACGCAGGTGCTACATGTGACTGTTACCTTCTAGAATAGCACTGTTCTTCCCAACTGGAAAGTCTTCATTGTCACATCCTTTGGAGAAATAACAAGTTGCTCTTTCCAGCCTGGAGGGCTACACACCAATAAACACTTATTTAAGTATATTCATCCTTTAGGAAATGAAGTCTGATCTCAAAGGATCATAGGGTTGCTGAGAAAGTAGCTCAGAAAGGCTGCTAATTCTTAGCTATAATACGCAAGGGTTTTTACTCATTTATTCCTCCGATAGTGAGGGTCATCTCTATGCTCGGTGCATGGTGGGGCTAGAAATACCTGCTTCCTTGTCTCCAGAGTTTATAGCTGGGTGGGAAAGGCCAACAAACAAATCCAAATAAACTACCTACCAAGCAGAAGTGCAGGGTCTATGAGAGTAGTTAATAGGGGATGTAGCCAAATTGAGAAAGGTTATGATTCTAGAAGGAAGAGAAGGAGTTAACTGGTGAAAGAGGGAGAAGTATAGCCCGAGGCAAGGGAGGGAGTGTGGTCCAACCTGGAAGAGGAAGAGGCCACCAGGAAGGGCCAGGCAGCTTTGTTCCGAATTTTAGCCTATAGAGTAACAAGGGTCCTTTGAAGAGTAACAGCTCCTGGTGAGCTGTGTGTGCTGCAGGCCAGGGTGGAGGGGAGGTGATGTGAGGTAGGTTTGAGCAGCAGGAACATGAACTTGCGCAGGAGGGACAGTTGTCTGAGGAGGGTGGGGGAAAGTCTGGGGCTCTAGCATGGTCCAGGCAGCAATCATTCTAGATACTGTAGGATTTTTCTGCTGAAAAGTCCCCAGGCCCATGTTTATCATCCTATTACAAGAATTCATTTTCTTGGGGCGCCTGGGTGGCTCAGTGGATTAAGCCCCTGCCTTCGGGTCAGGTCATGATCCCAGGGTCCTATCGAGTCCCGCATCAGGCTCTCTGCTCAGCAGGGAGCCTGCTTCCTCCTCTCTCTCTGCCTGCCTCTCTGCCTACTTGTGATCTCTGTCTGTCAAATAAATAAATAAAATCTAAAAAAAAAAAAAAAAGAATTCATTTTCTTTCCAACCCAAATCCTTCCATATCCCCTCTTCCCTATACCTTTGTAAATACCTACAGAACACTCAGTATCTGGTTTCTTCTATTAGAGGCAGTTGGTTACTAGTTCACCTGGTTCCCTCTGAGTTTACAAATTCCCACCTCCCTACCATTTATTTTTTTCTCTTCAGACCCTGGTTTCAAACCTTGTTATCTTGTTTTTACTTTTTTCTTTTTCTTTTTAGATAAACCACATTTTTCTCAAGCTACAGAGCCCTATTAAGTATGATACATCCCTTGTGTTTGAGTGTTGAGAAAGGAACCATTCCTATAATAGCCTACATGGAAAAGCAGTGTTTTTGTTTTTTTTTAATTTACAAAACTAATTCATACTTAATAAAATATTCAAGCATGTCAGGAGAGTATAAAATAAGAGGCAACTTCCTTGCTTAGCCTCTGTCAATCCCAGTCCAGAAAAGTAACTATTACTAACAGCTTGGTTCATGACATTTATGATCTTTTTCTATTTATATGTAACTATGCATATGTTTATGTAGTTTGAATTTTTTTAAAGGTTTTACTCATTTATTTGCTAGAGAGAGAGCATGAGCAGGGGGAGGAGCAGGGAGAGAGGGAGAAGCAGACTCCCCACTGAGCAGGGAGCCTTACTCGACTCTGACTGGTGCTTGATCCCAAGATCACGAGAAACTGAAGAGCTGAAAGCAGATGCTCAATCAACTGAGCCACCCAGGCACACCTGGGGTTTTGTTTTTATGCAAAAAAAACAAAAAACAAAAAACAAACAAACAAAAAACGGACCAATAGGGAGGGAGAAGGAGCAAAATGGCGGAGGAGTGGAGACCTAAATTTCATCGGTTCCAGGAGTTCAGCTAGATAGTTATGAAACCATTCTGAACACCTACAAATTCAACAGGAGATCGAAGAGAAGAAAAGCAGCAATTCTAGGAAAAGAAAAGCAACCACTTTCTGGAAGGTAGGACGTCCTGGGGTGACGGGAAGAGAGACCGTTGGGGAGGGGCTGGCTCCTGGGCAAGTGGCGGAGCAGCAGAGCACAAAACCAGAAATTTTAGAAGTCTGCTCCACTGAGGGACGTCGCTCCAGAGGCTAAGCGTGGGGTGTGGTCCTCTCGGGGTCAGTGTGGTCTCAGGACCTGTAGGGCACACAGAAAGACCAAGGGTGCCTGAGTGTGGCAGAGCCCCCAGGTATCAGAGCGGGGAAGCCGACTACAGAGATGGAGCCGAGGAAGGGGCTCTCGGCTCAGAGTTACCTTAAATCATGATCCAAGGCACAGTTGGGCTATTGCTCTTGAAACAGGGACCCCACAAGTGGCACATCCAGGGAGACTCACCTTCCTGTGGGAAGAACAGCCCAGGAACGTGCTGCAGGAATCTGCTGGGTTTGGAGACTCCAAACGGGGCTGTGCGCCAGAGATAGAAACGCTCGGTCACAGGCCCGGTGAGCTCGGAGCACAGCCAGAGACCAGGGAGACGGGAGGGAATGAGCGCTTTTCTCTGAGGCTGCACTGAGGAGTGGGGCCCCGAGCTCTCGGCTCCTCCGGTCAGGAGACTAGGAGGCCGCCATTTTCATTCCCGTCCTCCAGAGCTCTACGGAAAGCGTTCAGGGAACAAAAGCTCCCAAAAGCGAACCTGAGCAAATTACTTAGCATGGCCCCTGGCAAGGGCGGTGCAATTCCACCTCAGGCAAAGACATTTGAGAACCATGGCAACAGGGCCCCTCCCTGAGAAGATTAGCAAGAACATCCAGCCAAAACCAAGTTCACCGGGTGCCTGGGTGGCTCAGTTGGTTAAGCAGTTGTCTTAGGCTTAAGGTCATGACCCCAGAGTCCTGGGATCAAGTCCCTCATCGGGCTCCCAGCTCCATGGGGAGTCTGCTTCTCCTCTAACCTTCTGCTCTTTCATACTCTTTCTCACTGTCTCTTTCTCTCAAATAAATAAATAAAATCTTAAAAAAAAATTCCATTGATCAATGAGAACTGAAGAATTTAGAGTTAAGGGAAGGTAACACATAAAATTCATGGCTTTTCCCCCATGATTCTCTAGTCTTTTAAAGTTAAACTTTAAAATTTTTTTTTCTTACTGTATTTTTTTAAATGATTCCTCTTTCCTATCTTAACCTTTTAAAAGGTATCTCACAATACCTTTTAAAAAAAATCTTTTTAAATTTTTGTTGTTATAGTCATATTCTATCCCTTCGTTGTATTTAACCTTATTTTTTGTATACATATAGGTTTTTCTTTCTTTCAAATTTTGGGATACGGTTTCTTCTAACAGATCAAAATATACCCTAAATCTAGTGCATGGCTTTGTTCTATTCTCCAGCCTGATCACATGCTTTCCTCTTTTTTTTTTTTCTTTTTCAACCAAGTTCTTATCAATTCCTTTTTAAGAATCTTTTCTAATTTTCATCTTTACAATCATATTCCTTCCATTCCTTCATCATGTTTACCCTTATTTTTGTATATATGTCTTTTTCTTTCTTTAAAATTTTGGGAGGCAGTTTCTTCTAACAGACCAAAATACACACAAAATCAAGTGCATGGCTCTGTTCTATTCACCAGTCTAATTTATATATATATATGTGTGTGTGTGTGTGTATGTGTGTGTGTGTGTGTGTGTATTTCTCCTTTCTTCTCCCCCAGTTTTGGGTCTCTTCTGATTTAGTTAGTGTATATTTTCCTGGGGTTGTTGCTACGCTTTTAGTATTTTGTTGTCTCATTCATCTATTCTTAACTGGATAAAATGACAAGGCAGAAAAACTCACCTCAAAAGAAGAACAAGAGGCAGTACCAGCAGCTAGGGACCTAATTAATATGGACATTAGTAAAATATCAGAACTAGAGTTCACAATGATGATTATCAAGGTGCTAGCTGGGCTCGAAAAAAGCATGGAGGATACTAGAGAATTCCGTTCTGGAGAAATAAAATCCCTTTTTGAAGAAATGAAAGAACTAAAATCTAACCAAGTTGAAATTTAAAAGGCTATTAATGAGGTGTGATTTAAGAAAATGGAGGCTCTTACTGCTAGTATAAATGAGGCAGAAGAGAGAAATAGTGATATAGAAGACCAAATAATGGAGAATAAATAAGCTGAGAAAAAGAGAGATAAACAATTACTAGACCATGAGGGGAGAATTTGAGGGGTAAGTGATATCATAAAATGAAACAATATTAGAATAACTGGGATCCCAGAAGAAGAAGACAGAGAGAAAGGGAAGAAGATATATTGGAGCAAAATATAAAAGAGAATTTACCTAATACGGCAAAGGGAACAATCATCACAATCCAGGAGTCACAGAGAACCCCCTTCAAAATCAATAAAAATAGATCAACACCCCATCATCTAATAGTAAAACTTACAAGTCTCAGTGACAAAGAGATAGTCCTGAAAGCAGCTTGGAACAAGAGGTCTGTAACATATAATGGTAGAAATATGAGATTGCAGGCAGACCTATCCACAAAGATCTGGCAGGCCAGAAAGGACTGGCATGATATATTCAGAGCATTAAACAAGAAAAATATGCAGCCAAAAATATTATATCCAGCTAGATAGTCATTGAAAATAGAAGGAGAAATAAAAAGCTTCCAGGACAAACAAAAATTAAAAGAATCTGCAAACACCAAATCAGCCTTCCAAGAAATATTGAAAGGGATCCTCAAAGCAAAGAGAGAGCCTAAAAGTAACAGACCAGAAAGGAACAGAGACAATACACAGTAATAGTTACCTTACAGACAATACAATGGCACTAATATCATATCTTTCAATAGTTATCCTGAATGTAAATGGGCTAAATGCCCCAATCAAAAGACACAGGGTATCAGAATGGATTAAAAAAAAAAAAAAAAAAAAAAGACCCATCCACATGCTGTCTGCAAGAAACTCATTTTAGACCCAAAGACACTTCCAGATTTAAAGTGAGGGGGTGGAAAACAATTTACCATGCTAATGGACATCAAAAGAAAACTGGGCTGGCAATCCTTCTATCAGACAAATTCTATTTTAAGCCAGACTATACTAAGAGATGAGAAAGGACACTACATCATACTTAAAGAGTGTGTCCCACAAGAAGATCTAATAATTTTAAATATCTATGCCCCTAACATGGGAGCAGCCAATTATATAAACCAATTAATAACAAAATCAAAGAAACACATCGACAATAATACAGTAATAGTAGGGGACTTTAAAAGATCATCTAAGCAAAAGATCAACAAGGAAATAAAGGCTTTAAAAGACACACTGGACCAGATGGACATCACAGATATATTCAGAACATTCCATCCCAAAGCAACAGAATACACATTCTTCTCTAGTGCACATGGAACATTCTCCAGAATACATCACATCCTAGGTCAAAAATCAGATCTCAACTGGTACCAATAGATTGGGATCATTCCCTGCATATTTTCAGACCACAATGCTTTGAAACTAGAACTCAACCACAAGAAGAAAGTTGGAAAGAACTCAAATACAGACAGGCCAAAGAGCATCCTACTAAAGAATGAATGGGTCAACCAGGAAATTAAAGAAAAATTTAAAAAATTCATGGAAACAAATGAAAATGAAAACACAACTGTTCAAAATCTTTAGGATACAGCAAAGGTGGTCCTGAGAGGAAAGTATATAGCAATACAAGCCTTTCTCAAAAAACAAGAAAGGTCTCAAATATACAACCTAACCCTACCCCTAAAGGAGCTGGAGAAAGAACAACAAAGAAAGCCTAAACCCAGCAGGAGAAGAGAAATAATAAAGAGCAGAGCAGAAATCAGTGAAATAGAAACCAAAAGAACAGTAGGAAAAATCAACAAAACTAGGAGCTTGTTCCTTGAAAAAATTAATAAGATTAATAAACCCCTGGCCAAACTTACTTAAAAAAAAAAAAGAGAGAGAGAGAAGGACACAAATTAATCACGAATGAATGAGTAGAGTTCACAAATAACGCCAAAGAAATACAAACAATTATAAGAACATATTATGTGCAACTATACACCAGCAAATTTGACAATCTAGAAGAAATGGATGCAATCCTAGAGACAAATAAACTACCAAAACTGAGCCTGGAAGGTATAGAAAACCTGAACAGACCCATAACCAATAAGGATATTGAAGCAGTCATCAAAAATCTCCCAACAAACAAGACCCCAGGGCCAGATGTCTTTCCAAGGGGATTCTACCAAACATTTAAAGAATTAATATCTATTCTTATGAAACTCTTCCAAAAAATAGAAATGGAAGGAAAACTTCCAAACTCATTTTATGAGGTCAGCATTACCTTGATCCCAAAACCAGACAAAGACCCCATCAAAAAGGAGAATTATAGACCAATATCCCTAATGAACACAGATGCAAAAATTCTTGTTTTATTTCTGGTGACATTATATTATTGAGACTCTGCATGCTTTCATTGGGAACAGCTGTTTTTAGCAAAGTGCTTGCAGGCTACAGACCTCTGTCTCATCAGATGAGAGTGACTATACCCAACATAACCACCAAGCCAAGAGCGGACAGCCTTGACTGCACAGCAGAATCACCTGGGAGCTTTAGAGATGCTGATGCCCAGGCCCCACCCCAGAGATGTTCATGTAACTGGGCAGGGACGTGGCCTGGCTTTTTTAAAGTTCCCAGGTATTCCCAAAAGGCAGTCATGGCCTCCATCTGCTTTTTTTTTTTTTTTTTAAGATTTTATTTATTTATTTGACAGAGAGAGATCACAAGTAGACGGAGAGGCAGGCAGAGAGAGAGAGAGGGAAGGAAGCAGAGCAGAGAGCCCGATGCGGGACTCGATCCCAGGACCCTGAGATCATGACCTGAGCCGAAGGCAGCGGCTTAATCCACTGAGCCACCCAGGTGCCCCCTTCCATCTGCTTTTACCCTACAGACAGTGTGGGATGGAAAGGGTCCGCTTTGGTCCTCTCTTCTTCGCAGTGTCCACAGGTCGCCTTCTTTAGTCTGTGGTGTAACATAACAGCAGCTCAAAGGAAGGCTGGCTAGAGAATGTTTTCCCAAAGTAAACAAAGAAGCTTTTCAAATTGCAAAAGTCATTAGCCAGAGCACTTTCATGTAAACTTGTCTGAGAAATATTTTAATGCTTTTATTAAGTGGGGCACGTGGTATGTGAAAATCTAACCAGAAAGGCAGATAATAATGAATAATTAGGGATTAGCTTTCATAAGGATGAAGATTGTTTTCTTTCTTAAAAGATTTTTTATTTATTCATTTGAGAGAGAGAGAGAGAAAGACAGCATGAGAAGGGGGAGGGGCAGAGGGGGAAGCAGACTCCCCACTGAGCAGGGACCCCCCCCCGCCCGCCAAAGCAGGACCCAATCCCAGGACCCCAGGATCGTGACCTGAGCTGAAGGCAGTAGCCCAACCAACTGAGACACCCAGGTTCCCAGAAAGATTGTTTTCTCACAAATTCTTTTAAAGTATTTTTTTTTAAGATTTTATTTATTTATTTGACAGAGAGAAAGATCACAAGTAGGCATAGAGGCAGGCAGAAAGGGGGAAGCAGGCTCCCCACAGAGCAGAGAGCCCGATGTGGGGCTCGATCCCAGGACCCTGGGATTATGATCTGAACCGAAGGCAGAGGCTTTAACCCACTGAGCCACCCAGGCACCCCTCTTTTAAAGTATTTTTGATGCACCCCTTCACCCCCAACACACACGTAACTACATTTAGCAGGCAACTTTGGGGCTGAAAAGTAATTATGCCAGGACTGAATAAGTGGAATGGGACATTTCTATGACCAAAACAACATACATGCCTTAAAATTTAAGGGGAACAACCTTCTTGGGACAATATTGCTAGGCCTTATTGCAACTTACCTAGAAGCTCTGGTATCCGCGTAAGAAACTCTGACACTGATCCAGCCCAGGGGTGCAGGACCCAGCACTGACATGCCAAGCCCCAACTCAGGACCAGGGTAAACTCAAAGATGTATGCAGAATAGTCCCAAAATATAGAACTAGGTAATATCCTTCTTCATTGGCTGTGGAATATGGCAAGAACAGTAGAAATGTCGTCTGTCTCTCCAACCCATCAATCTGACAGCCCTCCCTATAACCACTTCTTCTAGAAGGAATTTTATGAGGCAGATGCTCAATTTATCCTTGGAGATTATGTCTTAGTTGACTTTAACTCCTCCCATTATTTCCTGAAAATATAGGTTAGTTCAAAGCGGTCTGTTAGCAAATACGTACCGAGGACTATTTTTCCAGGCATGGTACTGGGCACTCGGTGTCAAGCAAATGTCACAAAAGCCCAGACTTCCTGAAGTTTAGCACCTAGCCAGACAGACATTAAATCATTGCATTAAATTGTTGTAAAAGCTGTGGAGGTGTATGTGGTGCCCATGAAGGTCTGTAAAGAAGGGAACTTGGTCTGAATGGTGCAAAGAAAGGAAGGGGGTGAAAGGCTCTCCCAGACTGGGCAAAAGGAGTGTAGTTTATTCCAGGAGTGGGGCTGAGATCTATGGGACTAACAATCTAGGAAAGCAAGGAAGGAAGAGCTAGAAGCCAGACCTGGTCAGTGTCTATGAGCCTTAGAGACAGAGACCCACTGCCTATTCCCAACGGGAGAGAAAAGAGAGACAGAAGGAACAATTTACAGGGGACCAAGTCACATCTCCTCCATTGCAAAATTATTTCCCACAATGAAAAACAGTGAAAACTGCCCACATTCAACATTTCTACAATCCTAAAACCCACTAGGAAAACTACAAGTATGGGAAGAGGGAAAAAAATCACATACTGGTCTCCTTTTCACAAAGGAACAGATATTTTATTTTTTTCTTCCTTCAAAAGCCAGCATTTGGATTTTAGAAAGTAGGCTTGGGCTGGGAATACTTCTTCTGTCAGTCACTTTCTGTTAACAGGCAGGTGTTATTGGAAACTCGTAACAAAGGGAAACATTTCCTGTAGATAGATGAACAAAATTATTGAGCAGTGTCACGAACTCCATGAAATCACCAGTCTGGCTTCTAATGTCTTTCCCCTCAACCTATTTCAGTTTTATTTTAGCAATCTATTTCATGGGGGGTTATTTTTATTTCTTTGGTGTGTTTCATCTGGATTGTTTCTGTTTCATTCTTCATTTTTATTAAGGATTCGCTTTCTCTCTCTTTCTGAACGCCACTGAAGTGCATTGAATGAGAAATCCCACAGGCGCATGCCTAGAGAATGAAAATGTCTTTATTGTCCTTCTTATTAATGAACTTTATTTTGGATTTTGAGGAAGATGGTATTCCTTTGTGCTCCTCCCCCACAACACATGGAAGGTTATACTCAAATGTTGGGAAGTGGTCTGGTCCATTTATAGAAGTTAGACCCAAAACAATTCCATATGCTCTACCATTTTATGCTACTTTTAGGAGGGGCTGGAAGTGGGCATCACTAAGGACATGACTCAGACTTTGAAAAGACTGGAAAAAGTAGATGAGACAAAACCCCTTTTATAAAATTTGTTTCATGATACAAGTAATACACATTACATTAGCTTTGTTTAAAAGATCCAAACAGTATCAGATGAAAGTTCCTGTTGACCACACCCATCTCCAATCATAGTGTTCTCTTGGAGCTAGGCACTGTTAGGGGCTCTTTTTTTTTTTTTTTTTTTTCTTTTCAGCGTAACAGAATTCATTGTTTATGCACCACACCCAGTGCTCCATGCAATACGCGTCCTCCATAATACCTACCTCCTGGCTCCCCCAACCACCCACCCCCAGCCCCTTCAAAACCCTCAGGTTGTTTTTCAGAGTCCAGTCTCTCATGGTTCATCTTCCCTGTATGTGTGCAAATGCCTGAAAGCATGTAGACATAAATTGTTTTTGTCTATATAACAAGTGCCTGATAAGGTACATATTGTGTGGCAGTGTTGTTTTCTCCCACTTAATACATCATACATCTTGTAGATTTCACCAGGTTAGTGAGAATTCCCCTTTCTTTTTTTCTTAAATTAATGAAAAGTATTCTAGAGTGTCTTAGTCTGCTCGGAATAGCACAGACCTGGTGGCTTAAACAGCAGCAATCTGTTTTTTCATTGTTGTGGAGGCTAGATGTCCAGGATCAAGGTGCCAGCATGGGTGTGTAGTGAGAGCTCTCCTCCGGCCTTGCAGAGGACTGCCTTCTCATGGTATCCTCACACGGTCTTCCCCTTGTGCAGGAGCGCTCCTGGTGTCTCTCCCTCTTCTTAGGAGGACAGCAGTCCTATTAGATTAGGGCTCCATTTTTATGACCCCACTCAACTTTACCTCCCCAGTGGCCCTATTTCCAAATATAGTCATATGGGGTTGGGCTTCAACATATGAACTGTGGAGGTACACAGTTCACTCCATAACGAATAATAGGGATGTGCTATACTTTATTCAGTGACTTTATCGGCCATAGGGTAAATTCCTTTACATTTCCTTTTAAGTGCATGATTTTGTCCTCTTGATGTAAAACAGACCAAGATTTCCTTCGCCTCTGGGGTGTGTGGGAAGGCTGGGGAGAGGGCAAGGAGAGGGGGAAGGATAGGAGAGTGAGAAATTGATTTCTAAACGGCTGATATCCAATTACTCATTCTCACTAGCCCACAGAGTTTTCAGCTGCTTCTTTCCCCGCTAAGAAAGTGGGAGAATCTGGCATTTGAGGGTGCAAAGTTGGAGGAGGCAGCCAAGGCCAGAAATGTCCTGTGTGGGCTGCAAGTCTTCCCTGGAAATTAGCATTGCCAGTAGAGGCCTGGGAAACTAAAAATGCTCCAGGCCACAGGCAGACACCCCCAGCGCAGGTTCCAGCCACTACCAAACAGAGCTCTCAGGGTGGGAGGGAGTGATGTTGGGGGTTGTTGCCTCCAGTTGTCAAAATGCAACATTCACCATTTGCACACCATTTAGGAACCCTGAGGGTGCAGGTAGACCCGAGGCCCCTTCCGTTATGGGAAAATCTGGAGTTCTTTGTTCATTGAGGGCAATTTATTTTTCCTGTTAAATCTACGAGGGCCCTCTGGATGTGTGCTGTACTGGAAAGATATACTTCAACCTCTTTTCTAAGCCACTGGTTCTCACCCAGCAGGTGTTCTGCCCCCCAGGGCACAGCTGGCAAGGTCTAGAGACATTCTGATGGTCACAACTAGAGGAGGCGGAAGAGGTAGAGTGCTACCTGCACCTGGTGAGTGGAGGCCAGGGATGCCACTAAACATTTTACCTGGCACAAGACAGAGCCTACAACAAAGAAGTATCTAGCCCAGGGCCTCTTGGCTAGCTCATCTGGTAGAGCATTTGACTCTTGATCTTGGGGTTGGGAGTTTAAGCCTTGTGTGGGGTAGACAGTTTACTTTTTTTTTTTTTTAAGATTTTATTTATTTATTAGAGAGATGGAGAGAGACCACAGGTAGGCAGAACTACAGGCAGAGGGAGAGGGAGAAGCAGGCTTTCCGCTGAGCAGGGAGCCTGAGGCGGGGCTCGATCCCAGGACCCTTGGATCATGACCAGAGCCAAAGGCAGCCGCTCAACTGACTGAGACACCCAGGCGCCCCAACAGTTTACCTTTTAAAGAAATTAACTAATTAAATTAAAAAAAAAAAAAGTATTTGGTCCAAAGCATCAGTAGTGCCAACCTTGAGAAAAGCTGCTCTAAGCCAAATGATAAAATTTGCTGGGGTCTTGCCACTGCGAAAATAATTTCAAAGAATATTGCCATCTTCGTTTTGCCTAAGATATAATTCATGGGTAAGCCTGCATGTCTCCCAAATTGCCGATTTGAACGTTTCTTTGAAATGGTGGGTATATTAGTAAACAATTTCGTTTTATTGTTTTCAGATGACTACCAAAGCAGTTTGCTCAATTTCAGAGGCGTAACACCCAGAATTCTTGGAGAATGGTTCATGACTCCTATAGCCAAGCTGAGTTTGTTACATATTCAGCTGGATTAGTTCTCATTATAAGGTGGCCTTGATTTAAATTTCAGTCCCCCATCCCGTCTGTCGACACTGAAGCCTCACCTTGAGTTAAATAGTAATATGTGCTTCAAAAGGCATTATAAGTTAATTTTTGTAAGGTGCTTTAGAGATTAAAAAAAACCTACTTGGAGTGCTAACTACTACAAGTAGGCAAATTAGGCACTTTTTAGCCATTACTGGTGGCTTTGATCCTGCCTGCCTTCTCACTTGCCCAAGCAGTTAGTTCACTGGAAGGAAGAAAATTGGAACAAGCACTGGTGGTCCGCGGTGGAAAGATGCAACGCTCATTTGTGATGGCTATTTTCAGATTCTCTTTCAGTGGTAAGAGGAGGAGAAAAACATCCCCAAGGGTAATTAAAATTCCTTTAGGAGTGATGGAAGACTTGAAGGTATTACCTCTGAAACACCAATAAGTAAATTAGGGAGATGCTGTGTCTCCTCATTTATGTTCATCCATTCTGTGCGTTCCTTTCTAAGCCACCCGCACCTCTCCCCTTCCCCCCCCCCAACCCCCCCCCCCCCCCCATCTCAGGAGAAAAGCATGCTTGCCAGACTCTGCTACAAATCTCCCAAGTAAACCACAACCTGTGTTAGGAAATCTTTGTGTTCTGCGTAGACTCTGTCTTTTAACCCCTTTGGAGTTGGCTTCCTTCTTCCCTTGTAACAACTGTCATTGTCACCTTTCTCCTGTATTTGCATCACCTTTGTCCTTTGGAAAAAGTTGAAGCCAAAACAGGCCAGGCACTCCCCTAGGGGCTTCATGATCCATGGATACCTCACAACATCCCTTGAGGTAGGTATGATTAGCCCCAATTTACAGATGCGGTAACTGAGGTTCACACAGGCTGCCCACTCCACCATGGACCCAGAGCTGGGAAGCAAGGATGCCAGGACTGATTGCTTCAAAGTCATTGTTGTATTCTTTCTAGAACTTCAAGCTTAAAGAAATTTCTCCGCACTCTCTTTTTATTGGCTTTTGTCCTTCTCGGAGTCTAGCAGGAAAGACACCATCATCCGTTCTTCAGATAAAGCGTTAAGAGGTAATGGATTTGCCTCGGCATACCAACAAGTCCGTGGGTGAATTCACCTTGCTGATCTCTCACACACTCCCTCCTCAGCCCCCACAATTTGGCTTTCCCATGGACCCCCTGTGACCCTGAGCCCACAAAGCCATCTGTCCTATTAGATGAGTCAAGTGCCGATATACTGCTGTCCGCCTCCTCCCTTTCTGGGGCCCTGAGCACAGCTGACCACTCCCTCTTTGTTCTCCACCTTTCCCTTTGGTGTTTGCTGCCTCCCCTCTGACCTGTGCCTCATCTGCCCTTGTTGTCTCCTTGTCCCGATGTGCCTTTCAGACACCGAGGGCTCCCCGGGGGACCGTCTTGCACATTCTTTTCCACTTTGGTGATTTCATTCATTTTCATGGCTTAGATCAGTGGTTCCTAAACTTTGCTGCGTATCAGAATCACCTGGGGGGGGGGGCTTTAAAACCTCCTAGCGCCCAGATTGTACCATAGACTGATTAGATAGGAAACTCTGATCATCAGTGTTTTGGGTTTTGTTTTGTTTTTGTTTTGTTTTGTTTTTTAAAGCTCCCTAGGTGATTTCAAAATGCAGCCATGTGTGAGAACCAAAGGTATGAACCATCCTCTCGATGTGATTCTCAGGCATGCACTTCTAGCCACCACCTCTCCCCTTAAGATGAGATGTCTGTGTCCACCTGGGCCCTCTGTCCCATGGACACCTCCATCTCAGGACATCCAATAGAGGACGGTCGTCAAATGTAGCAAGTAAAAATACAGGAGGCTGCATTACATTTGTATTTCAGATAAACAATGGATAACTTTCTAGCAGAAACAGGTTCTAAGCATTGCATGGGACACACTCATGCCCCTAAATCATATGTTGTTTATCTGAAATGCCAACATAACTGGATCTCCTGCATTTTATCTGGCAACTCTATGGAAGAGCAAATGACCTGTCTTTGAATTGCCTCTCCGGCTGCGGCCCCAGAGCCTTCTTTGACCAGTTCTTTCTCTTTCCGCCCCGCCCCACGTCGTGGCTCTTTTGACTCTTGCGCTGCTGTCCTGAAATGCTTCTTGGATCTTTCCTTGTCACTTCTCTGTCGATGCTTCTGCCCTCATCCTCTCTTGCCTTTGAGATCATGTTCTCTTTGTAACCTGGCCCCTTTACTCTTTCCTCTGATCATCTCCTTTCCATAATGTCCAAAATGACCTTGTCAAACACAGATCTGCTCTTGTCACTCTGCCCTGTGCAAGCATCCAGTGGCCACTCGCGGCCAAAGGCAGGGTGGGGTGCACCTCTCAAAGCCAGACCCCCACCTCACTTTCCAGCAGCTGCCCCCCGACCCCCCAGAGCTCCCATGCACCCAGACCAAAGGACATCATGTCCTGGCACTTGCCGATGCCTTGGCTGCTGCTTGACCTACAATATCCTCCCCTTCCTAAAAACAAAAACAAGCAGAGCCATTCTTGTCACTTTCTAACCCATTAGTAATTCCTATAGGCTTTCTTATAACCCTCACCACCTGTCAACCTCTTCTCTTCTTCCTCACCACTAATGCTCTTTCCACATACCAGCATCTTGAGCCTGGACTAAGGTAATAGATTTCCGATTAGCCTCGCTGTTTCTACACTTGCTTCGCTTCTTGTGTGGGCCTTTATTAGAAGTAGGTCAGATCTTATGCCTCATCTACCTGATGGTCCCTCCCTACTTCATCACACCCAGTCCCCTCGCTGCTTATGGCCGTGCACAGTAGCTGGACTTCCCATGGCCAGAGCCTGACCTTCGGTGCATGTGAACTTTCTTTGGCCAGTGGAGCCGGTTCTTATGGTGAGCAACAGGCTGGCAGTGCCAGGGAATTAAAGGTCCCAAACCTAGTGATCTTCAACCAATACTTCTCAGGCTTTTAGTATATGACCAACACTGTTTCTTAGTGTTCCCAGCAGGATTAAGCATCAGTGTATTATACCGGTCATTTGCTTAAGCCACCATTCTTTGGTTCTTTCTGGTGTCTGTCTCATTTTCCTACTCATACATTGGCTCTGCCTTGGGATCACCTCCCAAATGAACTATTTGCCTTGGAATCCTTGACTCAGGGTCTGCTGCTGGGGATTGCCAAAGAGAGCAGTGAACTCTTAGTAATCTTTTCTCAGTGTGTTAGGTCATTAACAGCCATTAGTGCATGATGAGTAAGAGAACATAAAAATCGAGGTACTGTGCAGAATCAAGAGGTTTTTCAGAATGCCTTTTTATGATACCTCCAGATCAACCTATTTCCTTGTTCTCACTGAAACTCATTGAAACCTGGGGAGAACTCCTTTTTTCTTTTTCTTTTTTATTTTTTTTAAAGTAATCTCTATGTCCAGTGTGGGGTTTGAACTCACCATCCTGAGATCAAGGGTTACATGTTCCACTGACTGAGCCGGCTGGGCACTGCTGGGAAGAATTTCTATTCTAAGCATATTGGGGCTAACTCCCTGCCTGTGTAACTCTCTGCAACCTCTTAAGTCCCCTTTAGGTCACAGGATTAGTGCCTTAGGGCTCCATGTTTATTGTTTTTAACCCTGGTCACAGATGATTGGACCAGGGGGGCCTCTGACTCAAGCTGGACCAATAAAATCCACTCTGTCAGGAATGTGGACTTAGGACTTAGACATTCTAGTTCAGTCTGAATTAAAAAAAAACAAAACATTGCTGTAATGGGACAGCCATTTTCCACCCCGTCTTTCCTAACCACGTGAGGTAGGTAACAGAAATCCCTCATCTGAGGAGAGAGGCTCACAAGTAGGCAGAGATGAAAGAGAAAGAAGATGATCTTGCTTCCTGGTTCTTCTCCAGCCTCTTCCAGAAGCCTGACTGCATCTCTGTCCCTGGGTTCTAAGATGCACCCTGCATCCTTATAATGCCGTGTTGTTTTTAATGCCTTACACAGCTCATGGTGGTGTCTGGTATTTGCAACCAAAGGGTTAGAATGAAAACAGTTTCCATAGAACTTGCTACAAAAGAAGTTAAACGTCTTTGATTTACTTTCCAGGTGGAAGATTTTTTTTGTCCAGATCACCCAGGTGGCCAAATACAAAGCCCTTTATGCCCACAGGAGGACTTTCTAGATGACAGCAAGGAACACAATGCTTTGTGTTTTTGTTTCCTGATGATAACCTTTTTGTTTTTTCCTCCTTTATTTGCCTACCCAAATAGAATATTTTGATGGCATTTTATTTCTTAAGGCATCCTGTCTCTGGTAAGTCCTAGATTTGGGGGAAAAAGTGTATCCTGTGGTGATTACCCTTGTAATTAGAAATTACTTTTCCCATGCATGGTTAAAGAGAGGACAGAAGCAATGTCATCTTTCAGTTGTTCCAAATACTTGAAACATTGGGGGATGCTTGGATGGCTCAGTTGGTGGAGACCGTGACTTTTGATTTTGGGGTTGTGAGTTTGAGCTCCATGTTGGGTGGTGAGATTGCTTTAAAAATTTTTTAAATCTTTAAAAAAAAAAAAGAAAAATTGATATTCAGAATACCAGTTTTCAAAGAATCTGAATCAATCAATTGATTTTTCCTACTCTTCCCCTGTTTGCATGATACCATGAAGGGCTCCAGTCCTGAGAAGGTATGCCACTAGTAACATGGTATTGGAGTGGCCATCATGGTAGACAGGCTGCCCCAGTCTCTCTATATTCATCCCTTTTGCTCTGAAACCCTGTAGTCCCATTTCAATATGATTCTGGACCTGTGGTTTGCCTCAGTCAAAAGAATATAGTGGACAAGATGGCCCAAGAGTTTCAAGTCTCAGTTTTAAGAGGTTTTGCATTCATCACTTGTTTTCTGGAATAACTGGTCTTGCTTACTTTCAGACTTCAGCCATGCCAAGAGAACCAGCCCCAGCTCATGTTCTGAAGAATGAGAATCGACATGGGGAAGAACCAAGTCATTCTCATGGAGCCTAGGGGAGACCAGCCAGCCCCAGACAACCTACTAGCTGACTGCAGAAGGTGAGCATCCCTGGCAAGATCAGCAAACTAGGCCCACTTAGCAGAACCATCCAGGTGATCCATAGATTTTGGAGAGCTGATACACTGTTGTTGTTGTTTGAAGCTACTAAGTTTGGGGGGGAGATTTGTTATATAGTCTCATTGTAGTAATAGATAGAGCTGGTGTATTTCCAGAGTGCTACTGGAATTACAAATGCTTAAGTCTCTAACATAAAACTCAAAAGGAAAAGATGCTGTAGTTCAAACTACATGTTACTATAAATTTTCAACAGATCTGGAGGCTATATTCTAATGAATGCCTTAATATGAGCTGTCATGTATACATGAAAGTCACTCTACAGATGACTCAGTGTCACCTGAAAAAGATTAATTCTGCAGAGCTGAGCTTGACTGACTGCAGCCTATGGGTCCAAATCCCACCCATGGCCAGTTTTTGTATGTAAAATTCTGGGGGGGACGTATCCCACTCATTTGTTTGCACATTATCTATGGTTGCTTTTGTGCCACAGTTGTAGGGTCGTATCATTTCAACAGAGACCGTAGAGCCTGAAAAGTCTCTACGGTATATATATATATATATATATATATTTTTTTTTTTTTTAGGTAGTCAAGAACAGGAATTTTTTTTTAAAAAAATAATAATTTCTTCGAAATAATTATCAATAATAAAATAATACCAGAACTTTCTAAAACAGAAAAGAACAATAAAACCTTTGTGAACAATTGTCTGTTGCTGAATATTCACCTCTATGAGCTTAATTATGTGCCCTCCTATATTCATATGTTGAAGCCTGAACACCCAGTACCCCAAAATGTGACTGTATTTTGAAAGAGGGCCTTTAAAGAAGTGATTGAGTTAAAATGAGACCATTAGAGTGGACCCTTTTCTCGTTTGATGAGTGTCCCTATAAGAGGAAATTTGGACACACAAAGACACCAGAGATGCATGCACACAGGAGAAAGACCATGTGAGGACACAATAGGAAGACAGTGGCCAAATGCAAGGCAAGGAGCTAGGCTTCAGAAGAAACCACACCTGCTGACATCTTGAGCTTGGACTTTGGCCTTCCAAAGGCCTGTGAGACTGTGAGAAAATAAATTTCTGTTGTTTAATCCAGCCAAGCCTATAGCATTATTGTTATGGCAGCTCCAGCAAACTAATGCACCCAAATATGGTTGATTCTTGTTATTCACAGAAATTATGCTCTAAAAAGTTGCTATGAACACTGAATTAGAGAATCCTAGACCATTAGTCTTAGGGGAATTACAGGGTCAGTTTCCTGAATGCCTCTGTTCATTACATTTTTATCAACTGGTCAGTATATACCATTGTTTTACATACATTTTTGTGTAGAGAGACCCATTTTAATATTATTGTTGATTTTTTAACAATTAAGCACATGGCCAACAGCACTATAACTCATGCCTAAATAAAGCTCATCTAACGTGTATTATCTCCGGAAGGCCCATCATGGCTGTCTTGCACTTTGGAACACTGGATAACACTTCAGCACTATGCTTTGAGACATTTCACAGTGAAATCACCAACAAAAAGCAAATAAATGTGAAAAAAGTAGCACTAAATAGACTATGAAGAGGACACTTGTTCACAGTATGAAAGCTGAGACAGGAATACAGAGCTTCCCTTTGTTTAGCCTCAGCTTGCAATGTGCATACTGGGTGACAAATATAAATATATATATATATATATATAGTATAAAATATATACCACGTGGCCCTTCATAGAAAGTTTGCCAACCCCGGGTCCATAGAATCTAAAACTAAGGTTCCATGTGCTAATAATGGGAAAGAGATGTGCTGTATGGACAAGGGCAGAGAAAAAAAAAAATTGCAAATAAGAGGCAAACCCTGAAGTTGCAGAGGTATGTGCCCCAAATAGCAGCCACCCCCTTGAGTGGAGGTGTTTTGCACACGGACCCTTGCACGCAGCCTGCGCCACAGAGGGAGGCAGCAGGGGTGTATTTAATTAATGACCAATAGCAATTTCTCTTCTCAACAACAGGGAGCCCAGCTTGTTCTAAATATAAGCATCATCCTTAAACTCCTTGAAAAACCACTCTTCTCTGTACTCAACATCTCAGAGTCTGTGATCCTTCTCTCTGGGGTGCAACGTTTTTTGGAATATAAGAAACGATAGAGAAAAATATTGTCAAGAGATTGATTCCAGTTAACTCGGCTACTGATTTACTGTCTAACAGATAAATACAGGGACAATTATGAAGATTAAACCAGCTTCTCACAGGTGATGGATCCCAGATACACAAGTAATTCCTTCTCTCAATGATCCCATTTTATCACGAAAATGCTGGGAACAAAAATGTGTGGGTGAATGACATGGACAAAATTGTCTTTCCAAATTTGTCTTCATTGAAATGTATAAGGGAAGGGCATAATCTAAAGGAACACTTTATAAGACTTTGTAAGGTAAATAATTCTATACTGTGATTACCTAGGTGTGTCTGCTTCCCCTCCCCCACCTTCTTCTCACCCCATGTGTTCAACTCCTGCTATGTGTCAAGCATTGTGCAACGCCCACCCCCCTGACTTGAATGCTGAAGAAGTGTGTCAAGGTCAACATATCCAAGTAGACACTATTGATTTCTCTACCCAAACCTGTTCTGCCCAGTCCTCCCCAGTGCAGTATAATGGCAGCATCCCCACTAAGTCTGCCCCTCACTACATACTTTGGTTTCTGTTCCCCTTATTTCTCCCATCCAATACATCCTGGAATTATGGCGTTCTTCCATTGAACTCTAACCTGTATCTGGCGACCTCTACACATCCCTGTTGCCATCACCATCACCACAGTCTCTGGCCCTGGCATCTCCCCTAGTTGCCTGAGCATCTATGAGTGGTTGCATTGCTTCCATTCTACCCTCTAGGATCCGTCTTCCTCACAATGGCCAGAGTGATCTTTTCAAGATTTCAGTCAGGTCAGATCCTTTCCCTGCTCAAACCAATGGCTTCTCTTGCTCCTCAAATTCCAAACCTTTCAGTGCTGTCTCTAAGAACCTGCATGATGGAGTCCCTTATCATTTCTCCTCTACCTTCAACCCTCAGCCATCTAGCCATCTGGACTTCTTCCTGTTCTTTCACACCACTGGCTTATCCTACCTCCTCAGTGCCTTTGCACTTGCTCTTCCTTTGGCCTGGAGGACTCTGCCCACAAACAACCCCATTGCTCTCTCCCTTACTCTGCTCTGGTAGTTCTCACATGGGGGCAGTTTTGCCTCACAGGGACATTTGGCAGATGTCCAGAGCCATATCTGATTGTCGCAATGGAGGAGGTTGCTACTGGCATCCAGTGGGTAGAAGCCATGTGTGCTGCTAAACATCCTACATACACAGGACAGCCCTAGGACGTGTGGTTACCCAGCCCCCAGTGTCAGCGGTATGAAAGATGAGAACTCCTGCCTCACTCAATTCTTTGCTCAATTGTTTCCTCCTTAGTGAAAACTATTTTTTTCTCTTTTTTTCTTTTTTTAGGGAGAGAGAGAGAGAGAGAGAGCAAATGTGAGGGGGTGGAGGGGAAGAGAGAGAGGGAGGGAGAGAATAGTAAGCAGGTGCCAACCTCAGTGCAGTGTCCGACTCAGGGCTCAATCCCACCACCTTGAGATCATGACCTGAGCTGAAATCAAGAGTCAGCCGCTTAACCAAATGAGCCACCCAGGCATTCCCAGAGAAAACTTTTTTTTTTTTTTAAGATTTTATTTATTTATTTAACAGAGAGAGATCACAAGTAGGCAGAGAGAGAGGGGGAAGCAGGCTCCCTGCTGAGCAGAGAGCCCGATGTGGGGCTCGATCCCAGGACTCTGGGATCATGACCGGAGCCAAAAGCAGAGGCTTTAACCCACTGAGCCACCTAGGCACCCAGAGAAAACCGTTTTGATGTATGCTTTCCAACATACCCTTTTCCTTCTCCCCCCGCCATGCCTTATCCAGCTTAACACTATGTGGAATTAGAGTATGTATTTATGTTTTTGTCTTCATCCCCACCTGTATGTAAGGTCTCCAAGGGTGGGAGCTTTTCCTGGTTCACCACTGGTTGGTTCTTCATTGTCTAAGATAACGCCCAACGCAGAGTAGGTCTTCGATAAATGTTGATAGATCTCTGAGGTTCAGAGAGGTTAGCTAACTTGTCCAATGTCACACGCGGCGAGTAAGGAGCAAGTGTGCCCATCGGCCTATCAGCCCCTTAAAGCCACAGCACAGACACATACAATCCAAGGACAGCTTCGTACTTTTTATGTTTTAAGACAATTTTCTCAGCTTTCCCCTTCCAATTTCCACACTCTCTCCATGCTTCATTGTAATCCCCTCATATATAGAAATTCTAGAGCCATTAAAACCCAGATCCTCTGACCCCTTGACAAATGCTTATTTCTTGTATCTTTCCGACTTTGCTTTCTAATGTGAAAATGGCTAATGCAAGTTAGGTAGAAGTGCGAGGTAGTTAGGAGCCAGATCACACATAGCCTGTCAGTCTATCAGCAAACCCCATTGTCAATATTGGATTAATTGCTTGCTTAACCTCCAACCCTCCATAGCTTTTCCCTCCCAGACAAAATTACCAGTCTCCTTTGACACCAACTTGGCAATAACAGAGGAAGACTTGAAATGATTATCCTAATTTAAGGACAGCATGAATTCCTGGCTCTTTTTTATGAACATAAAATGGTGTCCTTTGTTTTCACAAAAGCAATTGAGCTTTAAAAAAAAAAATAAAAAGAAGACATTTGTTTTCCCTTCTGGACTTTTCTGTACCTTAAAATAACTTCAAATTTTATTTTTTGAAGACTTGATATTTCTGTATTTTAGCATTGGACATTTTCACTTGGCCTTTGCCCATTTCTCTGGATTTTTCTTGATTCCGTCTCAGTTCCTGAGTCCACATGGGGCCATGTGTGTACGCACATGCATGCATATGCACGTGTGTGTGAACATGCAAAGCCTACTCATTTCTGATGCTGAGTAAATGGCCGTTGTTACCATGGAAAGGATCTTGACCGGAGAATTCTGGTTATGAAAGGGAGCCCCCAGCTGGACACTACCAAGGTTGTGAAATGGAAGGTGCTACTTCCTTTCTGGAAGGAGGATACCAGACTTTGGGCAGTGGGCTTGCCTTTCTGCCCTTATCAAGAGCCCCGTGCTTCTCATGGCACTGAAGCCTGTTCCTTAAAAAATTAATTTCCTGGCAACCCTCCCAGTATACAGCTGAACACCTCAGTTTCTCTTTGGGGATTTCCTGTCAACCTTGACCTCCCGTGGCTCTGGCTGGGGTAGAGTAGCCTGCAGACTAGCCTGGTTCCTTGCTTAGTCTGAATTACCTCTTTCTTGGGAGACAAGCTGCATTTGTTACCCTTCCATAATCCTTCTGAGGTCTTCAACTTGAGAGAAGCCCTGAAGCTCTTTGAATCACATTCCAGCAGCTGTTGTGTCGGCTGCAAAATTTAAATTAGCCAAGCCCAGGAGAAAGTGACTAAAGCAATTAATGTTTCAAGGAGGTAGTATATATTGAACATGAGGCAGGATGTCATGGAGTGGAAAGGATTCAAGCTTTGGAGGAAGGCATTGGTTCAGATTTTATTCTACTGCGTATGAGCTATGGGACTCACGCTAAATCATGGAACCTCTCTGGGCTTTAATGTCCCCCACAGAATAGGATTTATAATGTCTGCCATTTTAGAGTTTGGGAAAAGATTAAGAATAACGTGTATGTGATGCCTAATAAGGCAACTGACACCTAGTAGGGCTTTGTATTTTTACTTAAAATCTCAATTATGGGGTATTTACTTTCTGTGAAAAACCCAGTGCCCGTTTGCACGTAGAGACAGTTCATGATTGGGTTCTATCAGGTTTCTTCCAATACCTACCTTGTGACCTTGGGTCCTCAGTGTCTCCTCCCTGGGCTCTGAAATACCACTCTTTGAGGAATCCAAGGGTGACTTTTTAATGTGTGCACTAATTTAGATCCCCTCCGTTTTGTGGCTTTGTGTGGGCTTAATTACTTGCATGGTAGTCTAAGTCTCTAACCTAACTCAGGGAGGACTTCGGTCCTCACGTGACTAACTGCCTCAGGCCAGCCCGTTCTGCAGAAACCTGGTGCAGTGCGGAGCAATTACAATGAACTTTGAAAGACAACAGTCCCCACCTTTGGGTTGAGTTTAAAGATTCGTGAAGTAATACCACAATAAAATGTCTCATTTATAATTCCCCATAGCCTTGAGAGGTGTATATGATAATTTTGAGCCCAAATTATATCCAAGGAAACCGAGGCCTAGAGGCAGTTCATCTGAGAATGGCTGGGTAGAGGATTAAAACCAGATTTCCTGTCCCCGTGGGCTGCCCCCCTACAGAATGCTGGGTGTTCTATCATCCAGAGCCTCAGAGCCTCCTGACGTTCCCCCGACTGTCGGCCTCATTAAACCCCTGCCTGCCCAGCTTATATTGGATAATGTCACCAGGCCACATCCCTTCAAATTGGTGTCATTTTTTTCTGGCTCTCATCCAATTATAGTTAGTAATGGCTTTTCAACAGAAGGCCTTAATGCCTTTTGGCAGAGTATGAATGCATAATAACGATGACAATGGTGAGAATAATAGCACCTAATATTTATTCAGAGCTTGCAAAGGCACTGGGGTAAGTGCTTAACAGAGGTGACCCAACTGAATCCTCATCTCATGAGCTTTACAACAGCACAGTGCAGAACTTGGTGTGTCTAACCCCATGTAACAAATGAAGAAACTGACATACACAGACAGGGGACTTGTCCAGCATCACACAGCAGGTGTGTGGAAGAGTTTGGCTAAAGAACTCAGATCTTTTTGATTCCAGAGCCCCGTATGATTGCCAAATTATATGCTGCCTTTTCAATAATGGCCTAGACTTTCAAAGCACAAACCCATTCACTTTTCTGTGTGTGCTAGGTGCCCAGTATTCTATTAGATGTTGGGCAGATGTCACCCCTGCCTGGAGAAGCTATGAATCTGTGGGAAAAACAGACGGACAACCAGGTTCAGTCCAACTCTGCAAATGAAACATTATAGTGATGGATCCCAGAGCATGCAAGAATGCAGAGAAGGGAATGAGAAACTTTTTGAGACTATCGGACACTGTTCCAGAAACATTGGAGGAAGAGAAATTTATTTGGAGGAGAATTAAAGTATGTTTCAAGGAAGAAAAATAGTAGTTACAAAGGCACGGCAAGAGCATAACATATCTTTCTTTTCTTTTCTTTCTTTTTTTTTTAAGAGAGAGAGTGAAAACATTGCATATCTTTTTAAATATCATTTTTATATGGTTGAAACACAAAGAATAGGGAAGAGAAAAAAAGGAAGATAAAATAGAGAAAAAGAATCTGAAGGGAGACAGATTATATATACCAATCTAGAAAGTTGGACTGACCACTTAAAAACAGAAAAGCACACAATGTTTTGAGCGGAGAAGTGCCAGGATGAGACCCAATTTTGGGAGAACATTCTGTTGGCTGGAAGGCAGCAAAGGGGAACAATGGGAGAGAGTCCAGTGAGCAAGTGATTATCAAAGTCCAGCAATGATGTGGGCCAGATCTAAGACTCTGGAAACTAGCATGCAAACAGAAGAAAACATTGAGACACACTGGACAGAATTTGTTGGTATGGAAGTCAGATAGGGGAGATGAAGAAGCTGAGGTGAGACACACACTCTGGCTTGGGGAGAGTAGGGAGATGGTTTTACTCTTCATCCAGATAGCCAAAACAAGAGAAGAAGCAGGCTCTAAGGGAAATACTGCATTTGGTTTTGTTTTTATGATATCTAGATGGGGAGGTCCAGAGGGCCTCAGAGAGTAAGACTTTGTTTTTGTTTTTAAGTAAGTTCTGTGCCAGACATGGCACTTGAACTCATAACCCCAAGATCAAGAGTCACATGCTCTACGGACTGAGCCAGCCAGGTGCCCCTGAGAGTAAGAATTTGAAGTTCAAGGAAGAAGTCTTGTTAATAGACACAAATCAGGATGGCTGTAGATTTCACTTCAAATTTCCCAGTGGCCCTGTTGATTACCTGTTCAGGGTCCTAGCTAATCATTCTAAGGCAGTAATTCTCAGGCAGAGATGATTTTGGTGTACAGGGAACATTGGGGAAGCTACTGGCATTTAATGGGTAGAGACCGAGATGCTGCTATACAATGCACAGGACAGGTCCCTGCAGCAAAGAATTATCCAGACGAAATATTAGTATTGCTGAGGTTGCTAAGAGTATTTCTTACCCAAGTGAGGCCAATGAGATTTTTCCCTCTGAGGCATTTGAAGACTCAATGGTAGTACTTAGAGATGGAGGGCAGCTGGACCCACCATATTTTGGCACTAGCCCAGAGAGATGGTGAGTAAGCACTTGGTAATGCTGTCTTTAAGCTTCTCCAGTTGTTTTGTTTTTCCTTTGCTTTTGTGTTTTACCCTAAGAACCTTCCAAAAAATTTTATTTTATGTTCAAGCTAAGCTTTTGTTAGGCCTAGTTTATTTATAATTGAAGAACTTGTACTCATTGGTGCTCTTGGTTGCTGAAGACAGAAATCCAGTTCTAGATAGCGCAAGTTAAACAAAAAAACAACTTTAATGGCTTATGATTCTGGGAAATCTGGATATTTGTTGCTCTCAGGAATATATGAATCCAGGATTTCAAGTATGTCATCAGACATCTATCCCCTTTCTCCTTACCTGGGTTCTGTTTGCATTCAGTATTGTTTTCAGAGATCTGTTTTCTGTGAACATAAGAGAGAGAGAAGAACGGGCTGGGCAAGCATAGACTATAGTTTCTACTCTCCTCCTTAACAACTAATATATTGTTAGTGAACATAACTGTCACATTGTTTTTATATGCATGAATATTAATTGTTGGAAGAGCTGAAACAACCCTAGGGATCTGCTCTCAGTAGCCTCAGAGGTCACACACTGCCATCAGTGCCCGGAGTTCAAATCCAGTGATTCTCAACCAGGGACTCACTCTTGTGCAACCGTGTTGGAATCTCTCTTGGTGGGGGAGGGCCAGAGAAGCCATACTGGATTCTTGCTGTGTAGCTTAAGATATTCACTCAGTAGACTTTCAGAAATTCTCTATCCATGTTATAAAAACAGCCCAAGTCTCTCATTTGAGTCAGAAGATTGGATTACTTTTTCACTGTTATTTGCTAGGGTTTGAAGTCATGCTGTTACTTCAGCCCTGGCCCATAAACCACTCCCCTAGGCTCTTTTTCCTGAAAGCTGGAGCAGTTGGAGACAATTCCCAGCTTTCCATGGAAATCATGTACTGAAGGCTGTAGAGCCTCTACAAGCCCGGGCCCCAGATGACTGAATGGGAAGAACCTTCTGCCACTCTGTTTCCCTACCCAGAACTGTTATGCAACCCTGAATTAAGCCTCTCGTGGTGTGCTACTATACATTTTAGGTCCATTTGTTCCAGCATTATCTTACCCCCAACCAGAAGTTACTTATTTGTTAGTTTCGCTCTATCATGCTCATTCTATGTGATGGGCTTTTGTAGGATTACAAATAATGCTTCTTTCTCTCAGCACACAACAGAGAAATTCTGACCCCATGGTAGTTGTATTTTGAAACAGGTATCATGCTGTTCATCTCCCTGTTGAATTTCCTGTGTGAGTTTCACTTGTCCTGACTACAAAGACCACTAAGGAGATATGACATCATTTCTTCAAGATCTTCAGCAAGGCTTGCTCAAACTTAAATTAGAAACAGAGAACCATGCATCAATTTTGAAGGAAGCTTTAAACTTTGTCACAATAGCTTTTTTTTTTTTTTTTTTTTTTTTGGTCTCGGATTTTCCATGGCCCTGGGCTTTGTTTCCAAGGCCTCCTCCCTTCAGGTTGTTAGCATGCTGTTTCTATTTTTAGAGGACTCTGTTTCCCTCCTCCCTCAGTTGCTCAAAGAAAGACCCTAAATGAGTCTTTCATGATGAAAGGGGAGGAAGTCTCGCTTCTGTAATGCTTCGCTGAACAGTCTGCCACTCAGCTAAGAGTCTTGGAAGGGCTCGGCCCGGGAATGAGGGAGATCATTACATAACAGCAACAGCAGTGACACAAACAGCACCCCTTCCCCCACCTGTTATAGCACAGGACCACTGCCACCAGCATCACCCTGCCCCCCATAACAACAACAACAGGAGCAGCGTAGCTTCCTTCTTGTGGCTGCTGCTTGTGGAGCGTTTTCTGTGGGCCAGAATGTGTCTTCTACAGACATTGTATTGTTTGCTCACCACGACTTTCTCTGAGGCCAGTATTACCCCCCGCCCCCATCTTACAAGTGAGAAAACCTAAGGTCAGGATGGTGAAGTAGCTTATCTTGTCTCATAGCGGTACTGAACCCTGGCTCAAAAGCTTCAGCTCAGAAATGGTCTGAATGATCTCCCTCACCACCCATGCTTTGGGAAGGCAAAATGGGGGACTGCGTTTCCTGACATTGGGAATTTGTATTTGAGGCACCTGGGTGGCTCAGTTGGTTGAGCGACTGCCTTCGGCTCAGGTCATGATCGTGGCGTCCCAAGATGGAGTCCCACATCAGGCTCCCTGCTTGGCGGGAAGACTGCTTCTCCCTTTGACACTCCCTCCTCTAATGCTCTCTCTCTTTAATAAATAAATAAATAAAAATCTTAAAAAAAAAAAGGATTTGTATTAGACGAATACACAGAGGGAGGAGGGGAAATGTTTGGGGAGAAGGAAAACAGGATATTTTGAGTTGGCAGAGCTGGAAGTACTTGTTGAAGTAGAGGGGTGCTGTGTTGTTGCTGCGGAATTGTCCATATGAGGGATACAGTGCTTTGACATTGACTGAAGCACTGGCCCACAAATGGGCCAGAGCACTTGAACTTGAACTTGAATTTCTCTAGTCTCTGTAGCTCCTGTAACCAGTTTGTACTTTCTGATTCTGATGTATTTTCTGAATCTTTGTGATGGGTGCATTGTATCTATATACACTCCAAGCAACGTGTTTATTTTGCACTTTTTTCCTGTTGTTTTATTTCTTCATTTTCCCCCTCATTTTTTTTTTTAAAGAAGATTTTATTTATTTTCGAGGCACAGTGGGCACATGAAAGAGCACGTGAGAGAGTGAGTGTGTGGGGGGAGGGGCAGAAAGAGAGGAAGAGAAGCAGAATCCCTGCTGAGCAGGGAGCCCACAGAGGGGAGGGGTGGTCCATCCCAAAATAGGAGATCATGACATGAGCCAAAACAACCAGGAGTCAGCCCCTCAACTGTCAGAGCCACCCAGGCACCCCAGGAGAACTACTTTCTAATTCTGTTTTGCCTCTACTAGATGGGTAAGCTTGGGCAAGAGACTTGCTCTCTCTGGGCTTCAGATTTTCTCATCTATAGAGGAGAGCATGGGTAAATGGTCCTGGAGGCCTCTTCCAGCTCAGAGAGTGCATGATTCTTTGACTCAAAGTCCTGTGATAGAGTCATAGAACCAGAATGATGGTCCCCACCAGCATCTTACCAGAAGGGTGAATTATGCTCACTACCTTCTACTGAACACTTTTTCTGTGCCAAAGACTCAAATGTGAACATGTGGTATTTTATTTCATCTTCTCCACAGTACAGGAAAATAGGCACTGTTTTTATTTCTGTTTTGTAGAAGAGGAAACAGTGTGAAGTTGACTAGGATAATAACTGATAGAGCTCATGCCAGTCTGACTCATAAGCACTATATTCTGCTGCCTCCCACCTTTGCGGCGATGGCCCAGAACATCTGTGCTGTGGAATCATCTCGCATGTGGAGGCCTGTGTGGGAATACGGTGGAACCCCTTGATCTGTAGTGTGCAGTAGGACATAAGAACACAATCCAGATCCATCCATATTACCAGTTCTGTCCCACGGTGGGAATGTATAACTCCAGTCACATCACCATCGTTGTCATCTCATCGTGCTATCAATCCCTTTTTTATGACTTACTATGTACCTAGCACAATTCTCGGTGCTTTCCATTGGTCAACTTGTTCCATCTGAACAGCAACCTCATGGGATATGTCCCATTATTATTCCCATCTGCATATGAGAAAATGGAAGCACAGAATGTGTTGGGTGTCTTGGCTGGGTTTTGTGGCCATATCTGGCCCGGTACATGGCAGAGCAAGGAGTCTGGCTTCAGAAACCATCCTTGTTCCCGTGCCACTGCTCTACCATTGCAGAGTCTCCAGTACTTAGCCACTTCGGCATTTGTACTGGCTTGGTGGCCTGTTAAGTTAGAGCTCGGACCGCATTTCTCTGTGTTACTGAGAAATCCCAAGAGGAATGAGAGCCATTTGAATCAAGGTTATCTGGGTGCTAACATGGGGTTTAGAAGGGTGCGATCCCAGGTTGTCTTTGTTTCCTGGTACATTTGAGTAATTGCAAATGCTTTTTGCCTGAAAAAAGTGGGTCAAGTCCGAAAGTCCACACTTTTTAATGTTAGGATTCTTTTTTAGAATGGCACTTTAAGAATGGCATTTTTCTGGGTCCTTATCATTGTCTGAAAGCTGTGTTGTCACTCTGGTGTTCTCAGAGTATCTTTCCTTCATCTGCTCCCAGTTACCCCTGAGCTGGGGCAAGCCACGTTACCTTACACCCTGAGCAAGTCCCACTGGTAAATGTGTTTCCAGCTGCAGGACTGGAGAGCATTCTTGAAGAGAAGACACACAGGCCAAGACTGGCCATTCCACAGACACCTGTGATGACCCTTCACTTAGGTACTGTGTCATCATTCATTTATTCCCATTCATACATTTGTTAAAAAATTGCATGCTGACTCACAACTGGATTTTTTAAGAGACACCATGGGGAATACACAAAGTGAATAAGAGGGGCTCCTGGGTGTCTCATTCAGTTAAACATCTGCCTTCGGCTCAGGTCATGATCCCAGTGTCCTGAGACGGAGCCCTCATTGGGATCCCTGCTCAGTGGGGAGCCGTTTCTCCCTCTGTTCCTCCAACCACTGGTTCTCTCAATCTCTCTCTCTCAAATAAATAAAGAAAATCTTTTTTTTTTTTTTTTTTAAAGGAGAACAAGGGAGCCTGGGTGACTCAGTGGGTTAAGCCTCTGCCTTTGGTCTCAGGGTCCTGGGATTGAGGCCCACATCGGGCTCTCTGCTCAGCAGGGAGCCTGCTTCCCCATCTCTCTCTGCCTGCCTCTCTGCCTACTTGTGATTTCTCTGTCAAATAAATAAATAAAAAATTCTTTAAAAATAAAAAAAAAAAAAAAAAGGAAAACAAGACTTATGCAGAATCCACAAAGATCCACTGGCCAGCTTCCTAAGATATGGAACTGAGGCATAGATAAGGGAAGAACCAATTAATCACGAATGAGATTAAGACACAATTGTATTATTCATGAAACAAATATTAAGTGGTGAAAAGTCACCATGTTCAACATTTGGTCTTCAGACAACAAGAGGAACATTTTGGCTGTGAAATAACAAAAATATTCTTCAGACTAGAAAAAGAAGAGGAATAAACATGGCATGTTTTCAAAATATATAACTTTTAATTGCAAATTAAAAGACATCTTGAGCATTTTTTTTAGAAGTTGGCTTGATTTTTTCCCTATGATTATTTAGCAAGGTTAAAAATAAGTCAGGTTGCACTGGTAGTTCATTTGAACTCAACCTCTGATCTTAGCCTTGAGGATCTCAAGGCTTATTGTCAATCAGGAATAGGTACAGTTCCTAAGAGGGATCTGAAAGCCATTTGTAATTAAGCAAGAAGAGGGAGAGAGACTGAGGTTGTTGCTTAAGGAGACATTATAAGTGTTGGAGTACAGACTTCCCTCAGCAGTGACAGATCCATTTGTCCTCTGGAAAGGAGACAGCTGAGGGCAGGCAGGGGGACAATACTTCCTTTCCAGGGAGGTTCACCCACTCTGATATCTGCAGGTGGCTTTGCTGGATTATTTCAAGAGCATAAGAGGCAGCAATGATGAAACAGTTCATGGGTTCCATGACCCAGTGAGATAACAGCTGATGACAGACATTCACATTCACATGCCTCTTCTCCCTGAGTTTCCAAGAATCTCAAACTGTATATAATAAGTGTGTACCAGGTTTCTCTTAACTTGTCTATCCCACACTATGGATGTCATCTACCACTGATGTTGTTATGTTCTGTCGACCTACCTTCCTAATTGGTCTACTTCCTTTCTTTCTATTCACTTACTCTCTTCCAATTCCAGCCACAAAGAGACTCTTATCCCACTCCTATCTTTGTTTCTGATAGTTGTGTCCTGAATCGTTTATCTTCATAGACTAGCAAAATAGAATTCTGAGTTAAGGAGGCAATTTTTGTGCGGTAGAAGTGATACTGTGGCAACTCACTTACCTATAGTCCATTTACCTGGCAAACTCATTGCTTTGAAATAACAATGAAAAGCCAAGATGAAGGAAGAAAAGATCCTTGGGGGTCAGAAAGCCCAAATACTCCATCTCCTAGGAGAATTCCTCAGATCTTGACTGACATTCAGTTAGCTCTTGTTGTGTATAGTTTTAACAAGCTGATTTATTTGGGCTCTCAAATCAGCAGATTAATTATACTAGCTACTTTCGGGTAGTCCGAGTGGATGTTCTAGGCTAGTGCCTGTCAACAGAACTTTCTGCAATGATGGGAACGTTCTGTATCTGTGCTATTCAATATGGCAGCTGCCAGCCACATATCACTATTGAACCATGAAATATGGCTAATGTGACCGAGGAACTAAATTTTTCATTTAACTTTCATTAGTGTAAATTTGAACATAAAAAGACACATGTGGCTGAGAAGCTACCATATTAGCAGTGCAGCTTGGAACAGACTAATTGCCTACAGGGAAGTAAACCAAAACATTATAGTATAGGGTTATTTAGTATAGAGACAAAGTAGCATTTAAAGTACCAACAATCACAGGATATCATTGAATTATAGCCCTGATCATCCATTTGATTATCTACTCTTCATCTGATAAATATTTATAAGCAGTTACTATGTGCTGGCACTCTTCTCAGTGCTAGGGTTATAACCATGAACAGAATGCAGAGAAATCTTTGTCTTCATGAAGTATATTCAGAGGGGGGATGTAGCCACTCAATAAATAAGTAAAACAATTTATATAGGGTGTCAATTGATGATGAACAGTATGTGCAAATCAGGGAAAAGGGATCAGGAGAAGGAAAAGACTTGAGAGCTGCAATTGTAAATAGGAAGGCAGAGGGAGGTCTCATTGAGAAGGTGAAGGAGGTGAGGGGGTAAAGTCAAGGTCACCTGGTAAAACAGCATGCCAGCTAGGGGGAACTAGACTCAAAAGTCCTGAGTTTCAAGGGTTTCTGGCAGGGTTGAA
Source organism: Enhydra lutris kenyoni (assembly GCF_002288905.1). Taxonomy (NCBI): domain Eukaryota; kingdom Metazoa; phylum Chordata; class Mammalia; order Carnivora; family Mustelidae; genus Enhydra; species Enhydra lutris. Next base: position 22,187,868 of record NW_019154094.1, on the reverse strand, counting down.
GAACAGCAGTTGGGTGAGTATCCATTCTAAGAGATGGAAACAGAGGATGACTTACATGAAGGTATAAGCCATGAAGGTGGATGTGTATCGCTAGAAAGGCCATTAGCATTTGTTCACAATTTGGATGTGACTTGTGAGAGCCAAAGAGAAGTGCAGGATGCTTCCAAGGATTTGGCCCAAACAAATGAAATGATGGAGTTATTGTTTACTGAGATGGTTGGTCATATTTATAATGTAATCTTGACCTACAAGAAGAGGTTGAATCAGACATAGCCACCATTTCTTCAGGCTGGGTCCGGGTAAGACACTGAGCATGGGCTTGAATGTGGCCTTAGAATCATTCCTAATATAGTTCTCCTGGAAGCCTCCACATGCCCAAGTTGGCAATCAAGATGAAACCATCACTGGATTCAGTTACTCATGTGATTCAGTTAGGAAGGTAGGAAAATGTATGACCCATCTCATGAAGAACTCTAACTAAGAAATGACTTAATTTTTATAAAATATAGTCAACTCTTAATATGCTTCACTTCTCTGCAATTCCTTCCTTGGGGGACTCATGCGAGGAAAAGATTGGCAGAACCATGCAGAATTATCCTGGGAACCCTCTGCTTGTGACTGACTAGCGTCTTTCATCATAGAGTGGAATCTCGTATGATATGGGGACACTGTAACTTGATTCATTTAAGGGCAGGACTCATGTTTCATGCATACCCACCTCTCTAGTGCTTGGATCATTGTAAGTGGTCAGTAAATTTGGTTAATTTGAAAATTTTTGAGTTAACAAAGGACCTAATTTTAAAGTGAACTCACCATATTCCTAACACCACTAAGCATTTATGAAGTACCTACTGTGAGCTGAATACAAGAGGTCTAGTAATGTCAAACATGGGAAGAACAATATGGGTAATATGCAATCATCACTAAGCCAATATTTCTCGAGAACCTACTCCGTGTCACATGCTAGGCTAGACGTGGGTACAAAGAGTTGTGTAAGATTCCATTCTGGTCCTCAAGTAGCTCAGGGTTTCACAGAGATGCTCTCAGTCTAATCTATTGGCTTCATGAAGCATCACAGATTCCCATAAGCATGAACCTTGGGCAGAGATCTCCAAGAATCATATCGTCTGACTTCTCTCCTGAGGCATGCAGGCTGATACCCCGCTGTCCAGGTAAATGGCTGAGGGTCAGAGAGTCTTAGGAGCTTCCCCCAGGGCACATACCTGAGCCTTGGTAGAAAGCGTTCACCCCTGGGACCATTTTACCCTTCAAGGAACGTTTGGCAATGTCTGGAGACATTTTTGGCAGTCACACTTGGAGATGCTACTGGCAGCTAATGAGTAGAGGCCGGGGATGCTATTAGACATCTGGTCACAGGTCAACCCCCACAGCAAAGACTTGTCTAGGCCAAAATGCGGACAGAGCCACAGCTGAGAAACCCCGCTTACGTGTACACTGTAGATCAACAGACTTGTGGCTCTTCTTACTCCAAGTCCGAAGGAGAGGATGAAGCAAGAAGCAAGCTTGAGAAAGGCATATATGACACAAAGCCTCCTGAAACCACGAGGGCTCCCTGTGTGTGCGCCGGATGGCGGGGGAGGGTTTGCTTACACAGGTGCTCCGATGGCTCAGCTTGGTTTTCATCTGACCAGGCTTTGGACTTCTTTTGGAATCCACAAGGGATTTTAAGTTCTGAAACAATAGGATATATCCTTAAATTGTTTATATTTTGTGTTTTTAAAATGCATGAGCACTGTGTATATTCTCATTGTAAACAATTAATATGAAGTAAAAATCACTTTTTAAAATTTTTTAACCCTCATTTCCCCCTTCCTAAGGGCATGATGATTTTGATTTGCTCTATCACACATAGGGACCCAACACTGATTGTGTTCAGGTGGCTCCTAAAAACCCTTGTCTTTAGAGATATCACATTAGTTGCTTTAAATGGGGCATATTTGGGGCACCTGGGTGGCTCAGTGGGTTAAAGCCTCTGCCTTTGGCTCAGGTCATGATCCCAGAATCCTGGGATCGAGCCCCGCATCGGGCTCTCTGCTCAGCAAGGAGCCTGCTTCCCCTCCTTCTCTCTCTGCCTGCCTCTCTGCCTACTTGTGATCTCTGTCTGTCAAATAAATAAATAAAAATCTTAAAAAAATACATTAAATGGGACATATTTGTGCTATGGATATTGGCAAAGTCTACAAATCAGAGCCAGCACCTCTCCTCCCCCACTCCACCCTGCCCCAGAAAGCTTGCTGAGAAGGATACCACAGGTCATGTGTATCTATTAAGACCCTTTTCTATTTATTTACATGTATAAATCCATTTCAGGCTGAGAGCTAGAAACATGCAGTGAGTGGTATAGAACGTGAACCCTGCAGTCAGGTAGCTTGAGTTCCAGTCTTGACTTTATCCTACGTTAAATGACTATGGGTGGGCTATCTAACTTCTTCGAGACTCTGCTTCCTTCTGTGAAGAATGTGCCTACCCCATGAACTTAGTGTGAGGTGTGAATGAGTAAACCTCGGTGAAGCGCCTGGAACAGTGTCTGCCAACGAGGTTATCTCTATTAAGGTTAGTTAATATTGTTCGTATAAATGGGGTCATATTGGGGTGCCTGGGTGGCTCAGTCATTGAGTCTGCCTTTGGTTCAGGGCATGATCCCAGGGTCCTGGGATCGAGCCCCACATCGGGCACCCTGCTTAGCAGGAAGCCTGGTTCTCCCTCTCTCACTCCTCCTGCTTATGTTCCCTCTCTTGCTGTGTGTCTCTGTCAAATAAATAAAATCTTAAAAAAAAAAATAAATGGGGTCATATTGGAAGGAATGCTCTACAACTTATATTTTTGAACAAAACATGTTGGAGAGCTTAGAGACACTACATCCCTTTTTAAAAATGAAACTTCTAATTTCAAGATGCTATAGATTCACCTGCAGAAAAATTCACATGTAGAGATCTTGAGTGCCCTTCATCAGTGTCATCTGATGGTGATGTCTTGTAACACGGAAGTGCGATAAAAACTGAAATGCTGTCGCGGAAGCAGTTAAGATACAGGCATATCCATTCCCACAAGGACCCCTTATGTTGCCCTTTTGTAGCTGTACCTACTTCCTTCCTGATCCCACATTCTCCTTAAAACCTGCAACTACTTATCTGCTCTTTATTTCTGGAATTTTATGACTTTAAGAATGTTATATAAATGGGATATTACAGTATATAACCTTTCTGGATTGACTCATTTCCCTCAGTGGAAGTCTCTGGATGTTTTTTCAGTTGTGTGTAGTGATAGTTCCCTTTCATTGCTGAGTAATGTTCCACAGTATGGATGTATCATAGTTTATCTTTTTCATCCATCTAAGGGTGTCCTTATTGTTCCCCAGTTTTTGGCCGCTAGGTATGTTATAAACATTCATGTGCAAGTTGGGAGTTGACTTCTTCAGCTCCAATTTGGGGTTATATAAGGTAAGAGGCAAACTCAGGGCAATGACCACCATGTCATTCCTTTGATTATAGATTTCTAGCTGGTCTGCCCTCTTCATTCCTTTGAGTGTTTGCTTATGTTTGTTTTATATGTAATGTCCAGGATTCTTGGTTTTACTTAACAGGATGAATAGGGAAGTCTCAGCTCTCCTTTTAACCCCATAGTGTGAATGTATGGAATAATCATGCTGTATTTCATCCATCTTCAACATTTTCCCCAATTTTTGCTCTAAAGGCCATGATCCATTGAATGGTCTTTATCTGTCTGTCTATCTATCTACCTATCTATCTTTGTAGCTATGAGGGTATTTTTCTATGACATTACTTAGAGTGGAATTGCTTGGTCAAAGGGTATAGACTCTTATATTTTGATAGGTATTCCAAATTACCCTGAAAAAAGGCTGTCCCAGTTTATATTACCATCCATCCTAATATGCCCTGTATAATACCTTGCGGCCATTGGAGGCCAGCTATACACTCACCTTATGTTTAGCAAGTGCAGGTAGAGTAAAGTGAGGTAGGTTTATTGTGACCTAGATGTGGACTCAAACATGGCTCATCTTTTCCCGTATTTGAGTATAGAGTGTGCAAAAAGGTGGGCAGGTTCCTGATGAGAGGTGGGTCTGAGAGCTGTTTGCTCCATTGTACCAGTGGTGAGGGCCTTGTTGAGTTGATTACAGAGCTGTACCTGCTGATGGGAAGATCCATAATCAAGTCTGCACTACTTCCTCCCAATCTTGTGAGAGAGTGTTTGGTTAGCTGGGGAAATCAGCTTGGGTTCAGAGCTGAGGAGAAACCAAGCCACAAGTCTAAAGCTGGCATCTCATTAAAGTTCAGAGAGATGCTAGAAATTACCTTTCTTGTGGAAAGAGGAAGGGAGTTGAATGGTAGGAAGAGTAATAGGTAAAGGGAAGTGGGACCACAAAAGCCATAGAGACCTTATCAGGTAGAGGGAGTGGGTTATATAGATGCTCATGTGAAGTCATGGTGATCTACACAGAAACCTACAGAGAAGTGCCTGCAAGACAATGAGGCCAGAGTCATCCATGTAGGAAAGGGATATTAGGAAGAGACTAAAAATCAAACTTCTAAGGAGACCCTGGGATGAACCATCAGCTTTTATGTGAGAAATGGAAGGAGACATTTTAAATCTGATTCTTGACAAAGGGACAGGATTCAAAGAAGGAGGGAGAACATTCCAGAAAGAGAGTACAGACTACCTGCACTAGTTTTCTCTGCTGTGTGAAAAACTCAGCAGCTTAAAACAACACACATTTACTATCTCACAGTTTCTGCGGGTCAGGAATTTGAGCATAGCTTGGCCAGTTCTCTGCTCAGGATCACATAAGGCTGCAGTCAGGGTTTGACCGGAGCAGGGTTCCCATCAGAGGATCAACTGGGGAACAATCTGCTTCCAGGTTTTATTAAGAGGTTGGCAGAATTCACTTCCTTGGCACTGTAGGATTCGTGGCAACTTGCTTCTTTTAAGTCAACAATGGACACACAGAGAGAGAGAGAGACAGAGAAAGAAGTATTCCTGAATGAATCTGCTAGCAATATGGAGTCTTACGTAACAAATCATGAGAGTAACATCTCATCCCTTTGTCATTTTCTGTTGGTTGGAAGCACACACTCAAAGGGATAGAATGATACAAAGATGTGAATACCAAGCATACTGGGATCGGGAGGACCACCTTGTCGTCTCTTTGTCACAGTAGCAAAGACATGGAGAGTTATTAAAACTCTCATGGGTTCAAGAGAGAGGAAGAGATTAAACTGGCTGTTGAAGAATGTTGGAGATAAGGAAGGATCTGAAGTTTAGCGCCACATTCTAGGGAGCCTTGCAGGCCAGCGTGAGAGATTTGCCCTTTGAGCATTGCAAAACTTACTCAAGCTTATTTCTTTCCATGGTCTCCTGTTGCTTTCTGAAGCCAGCATCCTTGCTAAGAATCCTATTTTTGGTTTCAATTCTTTGCTCAGATACTGATTTCCCAAGCAAGGCTTTCTTTTTAGAAGTGTTTAGAAATGAAATGACAATTGCATTTAAAGTGAAGTATCTACATTGGATTAACCTTGACCATTTTTCTATGGTTTCGTTATTTTGGGAGTTGAAACCAAACACACAAACTCATCCTGCATTGAAAAGCAAGACAATAGGTAACCTTTTCGACATTTTCTCCAATACAACTCCTCGGTGGGACTAATTGTAGAGAATAGAATGTACAGCTTGCTAAATGCATCATGTCTTTAACCGCTCCTGTGAGTGTCTGTTTAAGGAGCTATGTTAGAAAAGAAAAGAGGCTTGTGGAAATATTCAGGAAGGTAAAATTTTATGGAGATGGAGCTCCTTTGGACTACATCATAAATAGTTCTTGAGGATTACAGATAAGATTGAAAGATCACAGCAGTACTAAGTGAAAGTGGTCCTTGTAGGTGGAATTTATGAACCTCTAAAACAGCTATTTGCACTGTTTTAATTGTGAAAATGTTTCTGAATTTCCATAAGATGGTGGGCGTGTGTCTATTAACACCTCTTGGTTAATAAGGTGTATTTGACCAAAGCAAAATCTTTACAAAAAACTTATAATTTTTTTTTGGAAATGACAAACAACCACATTGGTGATTAAATTTTCCCCTTCTGCTTGTGATGAGGACTCTTTTGGAAATCAATGGACTTGTCTCCTGAAAAATGCTTATAGGCAGAAAATTACCTACAGTTTCATGGGGTTCATGACATATATTTGAGTATTACATATATTTAAAAAATAACAAATTCAGTCATAAATTATATAACTTATAGATGATATAAGTTATCATACCCAATGATAGACATTCTATGGATTTGAGGGTCTCTCTGGGGATATTTTGGATTATTAAATGACAAGAAGGAGGTTTTGTTACATCTTTGGGTCCTCATGTCAAACCCAGGATGCAGAGGCTAAGGAAGTACTGTCCCTTGGCTTATATTGGAGTTTTGTTTTCTAATGTGTGACAGTTCTCTGCACAGAAACTTGTTTTTCATTGTAATAGTGTGGGAGACATGTAACACTCTATTGGGGTTAATAATAAAGGTAGGATGATGATGCCATTGGCTGTTGATGTATGCATGCACACAGATGAGAGAGAAGGAGACAGAGAAAGAGAGAGGGACAGAGAAAGACAGAGAGACGGAAAGATAAATGTAGAGAGAAACAGAAAGAGAGATGTGCGAACAGGAAGAGACAGAGGCATATAGTGATAAAGAGAGATAGTTGGAAGAAGGAAGAGTGAGAGATAGACAGACACAGAGACAGAGTCAGTCAGGCAGGTTGTCGTGGAGATGGATGGATGAGCAAGAGACAGGCAGAGTGAGAAGCAGAGAAGCCCCAAGCCTGGGAGACCCAGGGGGCACCCCTACCTGCTGACCAGCACTGGAGCACCAAAGATGAGGTTTATCATCACACCTGGGCTGTGAAGGGGCTGGTGGATGATTAAACAAAGAGGCACGTCCCCACTGGGTGAGTTACTTCCTGGGAATAAATTAGACGATCCAGAAAGGACATCAATATAGACTTTGTGCCACTATTCGTTAAACAGTTGTGTGGGACGCTGCTGCCGGCCCACGAGAAATCAATACTTCTCAGGTTTCCAAGAGTTTTGTGCAGCTTCTGAACGAGTTTTGCTCAGTTTTTGGAAGTGTGTTTATCTCCTCTGTCCGTGAATGAGAGGATGAATATCTAAAACAAAACATGCTTTCAACTCTAACCAGAAATTTGCGAAGGTTTTTCTGAATACCTGGTCTGTGAGTGTTCCTGAAGGCAAGAAAAAAAAAAAAGTCATTTAAAAAGACATTATACTAGTCTTTCATGGGGGATCAGCCAGGGCTGGCATTAATGTCAAGAAAGAGATGGAAAACTTGGTGGCAACATCTTTGATGTACGGAGAATTACCCACTGGTTCCCCATGCAGCGGACGGCTGTAATTCATGCAGTGAATGCCCAGAGCCTTTAATGTCTTGTAACATGAAAGTACTTGGAGTTTAAAATCTTGCTTGGAAAAATGATAGCTCACATCTTAGCGCATATGTCCCTGATAAACATATGCATTGAGCAGATATTCTAAGCTCTCCTACCTGCTGAGTTGATGAAAATTCTGAAGAATTTACTGGGAAGACTCCTTTTCATGTGTCATCAGCACATTGCATTAGGACCTCATTTGTGTCAGAGGAATGACTTATCGCCCAGTCACACTTTGACACGAACAGTTTTCCAGCCACCAAAATTGAGCATCAGTACTTCTATCTCTCCTGGGACCCACTCACTCGAGAGACTATGGGTTAAAGAGTGGAAGTAGAAAACAAAAAAATCTTGATGAATTGTCATCTACAAATAAGGATGGGAGTTTACTGGATACTCACCTTATGGTCTGTTTTTAAGGGATGAAACTTCAGCATTGGCCAGGAAAGTGCATGACATGAGAGGGTCTGGAAGACATTGTGGACCTTGGCTGAAGTAACAGCCTTGACCAAAGCCCCTGGGCTTAGGAATCATGTGTATCTTGGTGATGTTATTAAATGTGCTTAATTCAGACCACTGCCTGGCTCTGAGCAGGGGCTCAAACTGTGTATTTTTGAGTGAGTAGACAAATGAGCAAAAGCAGTAGTATGTTAAACAGAAACATGAATGCATTAAAAGAAGGACCTAGAAAATAATGCTTAGCACTATAGAAGTATTTTTTATGTTTTTAAAAATTGAAGTATAGTTGATACACAATGCCAGTAGTGATTAGACAAGTCTATATTTACACTATGCTCCCCAGAAATGTGGCTGCCATCTGTCACCATACAATGCTCTTACAATACCATCAACTCTACTGACTGGGATTGTTTTTTATTTTATTATTTTATTTTATTTTATTTACTTTCTGGCATTAAGACTTAAAGGAATTTTCATTTGTGCTAAAGAATTTTTTCATTCTTTGGAAGGTTTCTAAATAGAGGAGTGACCATCCTATTTCAAAAGATCACTGTCAGCTTTTGGTACGGAAAAGTTAGGGAGTGGGGTGTTGTATGTATTCATATTTGAGGAATTACACGCAGATACCATGGACTCTTGAACAAGGGTATGAACTGTAGGTCCATTTAAATGTGGATTTTTTTTTTATAAATGCCATATGGTACTATAAATGTATTTTCTCTTCCTTATGATTCTTTTAGTAACTATTTCTCTAGAATTGTTTATTTTAAAGAGAAGGTGAAGGGAATAAGGTATTTTACAAGACCAGCAGTTCAAAACAGAAAACAGATATAACTAATTTAGTGACTGGCAAAAGCATTTGAAAAATTGCTTAACTTTTTTTTTTTTTTAATACTTTCAGCCCCCATATTATTTGCTTAAATAAAACATTTTGCCTTGATGAGAACTGAGTCATTAGGGACAATTTAGGGACCTTGACTCTGTTAGGAAAAAGAGAAGTCTCTGAAATTCAAATACACGTGCAGAATGCACACTCTTGAATTTTCTATTGAGATTTATATTGTTCAGGTAATTGTCATTATTGTAGAAGCAGCTGCAAACAGCATTTTCCACGACTCCAGGCTGGGCACTGTGCTATAGATTTTAAGAGCTTTATTTAATCATTAAAGAATTTTCCCTGTTAGATATTATCTTTGTTTTTCTTCAGGACAAAGGTTCACAGAGGCTCTTCAACTTGTCCAGGGTCACTTAGCTATACCAGGCTTGGAAGTTTATGCAGAAATTCATTTCATTACATTTCCAATTACTCTTATTTGCAAGTGTTAACTTCAATGCTAAGCTAATTTGCCGGTGACATACATACTGTCAGAGAGTGTCCTGGATTAATTCTTTTATCCTATGCCATGAGGTATTTGCATGTATATCCTCATTCATATGGGACTATTAACTCTTAGAGGACAGACCTGGCTCTTTAAACATCTTCACAAAGTGTCTGAATCTCTGTCCCCAAAGCCTAACGCTTAGAAGGCACTCAATAATTTATCCAACAAGTAAATAAATGAGTGAGCAAGTGCCATATGTAAATTAGGACCTTTCTTCTGGGCACATGAAATCATTTTTAATATACAAATAAGCTTGTGTTTTACATGCTCATTATACACAAAATCAAAAGTTATCAGAGAAAATGATCAAAAAGAACGTAATTTCACATCATAAAAGCTTTTGTAGTGCCGATGAGGGACATGTTTTGGCTCCCTCTTTTGGGGCCAGTGTTGGGCTCTGTGGCTCACGTCTCATTTTCAAACACTAGAGATTTCAAAGGGTCAAACACTAGAGATTTCAAAGTTCTTTGGGGAACAATTATGCAAGATTCTTTGGGAATGGACTGGCAGTGTTTTCTCTACCTATTCCAAGAGCTTTACTATAGCTATTCTTTGAGGGTTGGCCAACATTTTAAGCCACAGTAGCCAATTTTCCTCACTATTCACTTTTTGCAATGTAAAATGATAAGATGTAGGGACACCCCACAAAAAAGCTGAATCTTTAGTGAAACCTTGGATGTTATTTATGGGTGCCCATGAGGTGGCGCTGACCAAGGTATTAGGATTGTCTCTGATGGCTTAATGTAATGGTTAATTTTATGAGTCAACTGCACTGGGTCACAGGGTGCCCAGATACTTGGTCAAACCTTACTGTGGGTGTGTCTTTGAGTGTGTTTTGGGAAGAATGATTATCTGAATCAGTAAACTAAGTAAAACAGATGGCCCTTCCTGATGTGGGTGGCCCTCAACTAATCAATTGAAGATCTGAAAAGAACAAAAAGGGTTGACCTTCCCATGATTAAGGTGGGGGCTCCTCCTGCCTGTCTGGTTAAGCTGGAACAGGTCTCTTCCTGCTTCAAAGTTGAATTAAAATATTGGCTTTTCTTGGGTCTCAAGACTGCCGGCTTTTGCACGGGGGTGTAGACCATCAGCTCTGCTGGCTCTCATGCATTTGGAGTTGGACTAGACGTTCCCTCTCGGTTTCCAGCTGTCCACCGGCTGGTCTTGCACCTTCTCAGCCTCCATAATCACGCAAGCCCCAATTCATTAGAATACATTTCTCTCTCTCTCTCTCTGTATATCCTCTCGGTTCTTTTTCTCTGGAGAATCCTGACTAATACAGCTTGTAATGAAAAAAAACTATAGAACTTAAATTAGCGAGAGGTCTATCTCACAGGGGAACTGTTCTAAGAGTAGGTAGTACTAGGTTAACATGGCAGCCCAATGAACCAAGACACAGGCTCCTTCTATGCTCCTTCTCTGCCTTTTTGTGTGGCTTTGTTTTCATGCTCAGAAGGGGGCTGTTGTGTGTCCAGGAGTTGATCTGTATTCCAGGCAGGAGGGAGAGGGAGGGGCAAAAGGCCGAAGGGGCTTGTGGGGAACTTCATGCGACAGCACAGCTAATACCTCACTGGCCAGATTTATGCCAGTGGCTTCTGAGATTCCTGGAGATAAAACATTATCTTAGCATATCACCGCCACAAATAAATTTTGGGTTCTGTGATGAAGAAGAGGGGATGGATATTGAGCAGGACACTAGCTGTATTATCTACAAATTATTAGGTAACCATGTCAAAACCAAAGGTAGATGTCCACACTGCACTGGCTTATGGAGATTATGTGGATTCACAATCAATATTGTTAAATATTTGATATAAGTTTCTCCAAAGCCAGTGGATCAAAAATGATTTCAGTGAATGAGGCAAGCATAGTCAGATTTACTGAGCTTCTAGTCTATGGTTGGCACACGATCACTGCTTTCAGCATGTTACCTTTTTTGACTGTGTTGTCTCTGTTTTGCAAATAGAGAAAATGGGCCTCAGAGATACTATGCATAAGGTGTTTAAAATGGCACAGTGAGCTGCAGAAGAATCGGATTAGAGCTCAGGTCCCTCTTGCCCCAACAAAACCCTTAGGAAACTTGTTCTTATAAGATAAGAAAGTACGTGTAGTGGGCACCTGGGTGGCTCAGTTGGTTAAGCATCTGACTCTTGATTTTGGCTCTGGTCATGATCTTAGGGTCCTGGGATGGAGCCCTGCATTAGGCTCTGCACTCAGCAGGGAGTCTGATTGAGGATTCTCTTTCTCCCTCTGCCTCCACCCCTCCCCATACCACATGCACACACTCTCTCTCAAATCGATAAATCAAGCCCCATGTCTAGCTCCTCACTCAGTGGGGAGTCTGCTGGAGATTTTCTCTCTGCTGCTACCCTTCTCCCCACCTCTCCCTTCACCTCCCCACTCTCACTCATTCTCTCTCTCTCCAAAATAAATAAATAAATCTTTATATTTAAAAAAAAAAGGCAAAAAAAAAAAAAAGACCATGTAGTTTTTGTGTGATCACATAAGCATTTTTAAATTGGTGCTCACAGTGTTTTGCAATTAGCTCTCTGTCAGCATCGGTTGAGGGTATCGAATTTTCCAGTTGCAGCTATAGAAACTGATACTCTTTTTACAGGATCCTCTTCAAGTCCTGACCTAGAAGAGCCCGCTCACATGCTGAAGCCAGAAAATACTCATACCAGTAAAATCAGGGTACCTTCAGTTTTAAAGATATCCAACAAATATTTGTTGAACACCTATTCCAAACTAGGCTTCCCCACTAAGCCTCTCTTTCTTGTCCGTTATTTGTTCTGTGTGCTGCTTTCTGGACGAATGTCTCCTGCTCTGTCTTCCAGTTCATACTCTCTTTCTACGTGATCCACTGCCCACTCTGTATGTTAAGTTTTAAATGTTGGTTATTGTATTTTTTATTTATGCAAGTTCAATTTGGTCCTTTTTCCAATCTATTATAACCCTTTTTATATTTTCCTGTGCTCTTCATTTATTTTCAGATTTATCTCTTATTTCACTAGACAAAGAACAGTTTTTGTAATTTGTGCCTGATAATTGCAGTGTCTGAAAGATGTAGGTCCCTGTTATTTCTGTTGATTTTCACTCATAGTGTCTTATATTTTTTGCGCTTATCATCACCTTGTGTATCCTTAAACAATTCTGTGTGTGTGTGTGTGTGTGTGCGTGCGTGCACACACGTGGGGGGTGTCTTGATGACTGAAAAACTATTTTTTTAAATATTGATTTTATTTATTTATTTATTCATTTATTTTAGAGAGAGAGTGTGAGCAGAGGGAGGGGCAGAGGAGGAAGGAGAGAGAATTTCAAACACACCCCGCACTGAGCGTGGAGCCTGACCCAGAGCTGGATCTCACAACCTGGAAATCATAATTTGAGCTGAAATCAAGGGCCCCTGAAAAGCTATTTTAAGTTAAAATCATCATTTATGTATTTTTGGATACTAGATGCTACAAAATTGCGGCTATAAATCCGTGAGAATGCCTAGACATGATTTACATGCTCTCACGGACAGTTATTTCTGTTTTCTCCTTCTTTTCCTTTCTCCTGCTCTGCTCAATGCCAACACACCTCTCCCTGGAAACTGCTGGGGTGGGAGGCGGTGGGGGGATAGACTGCTGGGTTAACCTTCCCTGAAGCCTGGCCCTTTGAGCTTAATGAAGCCCTCAGCTTAATGTACATTCGAGGTGGTTCACCAGACACACAACTTGGAATGGGCCCCCTACTTTAGCTCTCGTTTCCCTCATCCCACAAGGCCATCAGAAACACAGTTTGGCAGGTGGCTTCAGAGCAAACACAATTCTGAATTCTTCCATTTATCTTTTTTACTTTAGCACTTATTGGTGTTTCTTTTCTATTGTTAGTTCTTTGATGCTGTTAAAATAATTTAAAATGTTTAATGCCACCTTTTTAGCTATTTTCAGTGGGAGGACTAGTCCAGATAACTTGGGCTGCCATTGTGACCTCATCACTGTTTTAAACCATCATCTTTACTTTTTCCTTTTATAATCAGAAATTAAAAAAATGAAGATATTCAGGAATTTCTCTTTTTTGACTTATGCCTTGTAATTTTTCTTTCTTTTTAAAAAAATTTGAGATTATTTCTAACTTCTTGGGGTTTGCATTTTTTTCTAATGGTACCATCAACCTGGGAGTGCTAAGGGGAAATGAGGTGAGCATATGGCAACTACCGCAGTGAAATTTGGACTTTTGTCTACGCCAGATGTGGGACTGCATACGTAATTACCGTGTCTCCATAAAATCGACCAAATTGCTAACTTACTTAACTTATTTAACATGTTTCCATAAAGAAACTGATCTGAGCTGGAGTAGTCTAGTGGAGAAACCAGAGATATCATGAAGTAGTAAATGAGGAGGGGAAGTACGAACCACCCACTTCTTTAAGATGAACGCAATTCCAGATTATATCGATTCTGCAGGTCTTACAACTGACTTCCTTCACCCTGGCTTTTTGTTAACCTTTAACTGAATTTTTTTCATGCTCCATAAAATGCACTTAGGAACGCTGTTTTGTTATTATTGGAATTTTACATTAGATGTGTTATCCTCTCTGTAGTAAGTTTTTAAAACTATGACTTTCTATTATATATGTCTTTTTTGTTCTTTTTACAAAATTCTCTGTGGCCCCACTTAGACTTTTTATGTTTATTACTCATCTGACACATACTCATTTTACTTTTTTTTTTCCTAAATGGAGATATTTTTGCTTTTATTTTCTCATTATTTGAGGAATACATCCCTATAGAAATGTGGAAAACCAAAGCCCTTCTTTAATGACACTTTTCAGAGAGAATGTCTACTCTCCTACATTAGGAGTTTGGATAGATACCATTCCAAACTTCTCTGACTCCCTGACATACACTAACTATATGCATGTGCATATAGTTAGTGTATGTCATGTATGTATTTATAACATACACACATATGCATATACATGTGAAATGTGTTTATATGTATGCACACACACATATCTCCATAAACCACACTATATGACTCTATAAATGTATGAGAAAAATAAAACTTTTTTTTTTCTACTAATCAAACATGTCTCTTTAAGAGGTGGTAACATTTCTTTATAGATTGGTTAACTTTTTTTTTTTAGAGCAAGAGGGTAGGGAAGGGCAGAGTGAGAGGAGGGAGAGAATCCCAGAGTGAGGGGCTTGATCACACGACCTTGAGATCATGACCTGAGCTGAAATGAAGAGTCAGCCACGCAACTGACTGAGCCACCCATGTGCCCCAGATCAGCTGGACATTTGTTGAGCAAAACACATAAATTGGCCATTTATCAATAAAATGGTGGTCTTCCTTAGGTAGGAAACTGGATCAAAGAGAACTAAATTCTGCTTATGACACAGGATGAATCTGAGAGCTTTCAGGAGCAACCATGGAAAGAGGCAGAGAGCGCTCTGGAGGAGAGAAAGCTAGCCAGCAAATTACTTGCAGACAAACGAAAGACCACGGGCAGTGATAGAGCAGTGATAGAGGGCTTAAAAGAAACAAACAAACAAACAACCTCCCCCCCACAAAGCTGTGATGGCCCGGGTCCAATCTCTGAAGTTGCTGTGAGAACCCACTTCCCTACCCCAGCCCCCTCACTCTTTTCTAAACCACCTGGAGAGGAGCTCATAGGTCTTTGGTCTGAGGCACTTTGTGATGGGAAGGCACTCGGGTTGTATCTAATGTGACGTGACATTCTCCAGAAAGTCACAAGCAAGGGAAAGATTCAGGGCAGCCATGTGAGACAGAAACGGAGCCAGAATTGATGGGAAGACATATGAGCTAGGACTCAAACTCAAATCTCCATCTTAACTGCTGGAGTCCTGAGCATGGCAGCCTCTCTCCTTCTCACACATCATCCTGCTGCCCTGTTCTACCTTCCACATCTAGTCTGGCACCAGTATTATTTCACAGCCAGCATTCCATCCCTGGCCACTTAGGGGTTTCTCACCTCCATTTATTACTGCATCTCCACCCCATATCTTTTCTAGAATTCTTTTTTTTTTTTTTAAGATTTTTAAAAATTTATTTGACAGACAGATCACAAGTAGGCAGAGAGGCAGGCAGAGAGAGACAGGAGGAGGAGGCCGGCTCCCTGCTGAGCAGAGAGCCCGATGCGGGACTCGATCGCAGGACCCTGAGATCATGACCTGAGCCGAAGCCAGAGGCTTTAACCACTGAGCCACCCAGGCGCCCCTGTTCTAGAATTCTTCTCAGCATCTTTGACAGACTATTGGCAATTGCTGTCTCTTCCTTGTCACATCATATAAGGTAGGACATTTTGAGTCATTTAAAAAAAATATTTTATTTATTTATTTGAAAAAGAGAGGGAAGTTGGGGGAAGGGCAAAGGGAGTGGGGGAAGCAGGCTCCCTGCTGAGCAGGGAGTGAGATGCGGGGCTCCATCCCAGGACCCTGGGATCATGACCTGAGCCGAAGGCAGACGCCTAACTGACTGAGCCACCCAGGTGCCCCTTGAGGCATCCTTATCATCATTCCAAAAGCAGTATTTGTGGGGAACATTTGGTTGGTGGTAGCCTCAAATGGTAGAAATGGAGGTTATGTTGGCTAACGTGCTGGATCCACACTAAGCCCTAAAAAATAGTAGCTACTTTTTCACTCTGTATTCATCCAACAAGCTATTACCAAGGGCAGGGGTGAATAAAAGGAGAGATTGGTTGAAAAAAAATTATATGGTGTTATGAGAGGTCAGATTCCCTGTTCCATCCTGCTCTGCTGGCTACCCACCACTGACGAGAGCCCGGGCGCTTATTTTCTGCAGAGACTGAGTGTGAGAGGTGGTTTACTGTGTCATCACCCTGCAGGGCAGCTCCCCTCAAACAGCCCTGTGCCTATATGTAGAGATTCCAATCTGCTTTTGTAGTATCTCACTTTTTAGGAAGGACACCAGAGAATTGCTACATCTTTGCAGAAAGCCTTCAACTTGCTGAAGAGATTTTTTTTTTTTAAGATTTTATTTATTTATTTGACAGAGAGAGAGAGAGAGATCACAAGTAGGCAGAGAGGCAGGCAGAGATAGGGGGAAGCAGGTTCCCTGCTGAGCAGAGAGCCCGATGTGGGGCTCGATCCTAGGACCCTGGGATCATGACCTGAGCCAAAGTCAGAGGCATTAAACCACTGAGCCACCCAGGTGCCCCGAGATGTTTTCATCTTCCTGGAAGACAAAGAGACAAAGCAAGAACCAAGGGGAGTTTAAAAACCATAACATCATCAGCAGCAACAATATCCTCAGATATTTTAGTATCTAGTAATAGTTAATATCCTCAGAGATTTTAGAAGATATTACATCCACGGCATGAGAACAAGAGTCTATTAAAAAAAGGAAAATCTCAGGAAGAGAAAGGATGTTCAGAGATTCAATGCTGAAATGAGATGGAGACAGAAGCTGGAATTGAAATTTCATAGGAAGATATAACAAAAAAGAAAGGAAAGGGCCAGCAGAGAAAAGATGAGGACAGCTGAGGATGATTGCAGGAGGCCCAGGGTACGGCTCACAAAAATTTCAGACGGCAAAACTAGAGAGAAGAGAGGCAAGGGAAACATCAATTAATTTAAGAAAGATCCGGAAGTGAAGGAGGTGTGTTCCCGAGTAAAAGGGACCCAAGAACCCCTGTTTGGGTTGAATGACGTATGCCCCAAGTTTACGTTCATCTGGAACCTAAGGATGTGCCCTCATTTGGAAATATAGTCATTAAAGATGTAACTAGTTAAGGAGCTCCTGGGTGGCACAGCTGGTTGAACATCCAACTCTTGATTTTGGCTCAGGTTGTGATCTCAGTGCTATGAGATCGAGCCCTGCATCATGCTCCAGGCTCAGCGGGAGTGTGCTTGAGATCCTCTCTTCCTCCCCCTCTGCCCCTCCTCCTCCAATAAATGAATAAATCTTAAAAAAAAAAAAAAAAGATGTAATTAGTTAAGATAAAATGCAGTCAAACTGGTTTACAGTGGGTCCTAAATCTAGTGACTGGTGTTCTTCTAGGAAGGCCACACGGAGACACAGAGGAGACACACAGAGGAGAAGGCCATGTGACCCCAGACATAAACTGGAGTGATAAGCCAAGTTATAAGCCAAGGGACAACAAGGATTTCTAGAAGTCACTAGAAGCTAGAAGAGGGGCATGGAACAGATTCTCCCTCAAAGTCTCTAGAAGGGACCAAGCTTGGTGACACATTCATTTCAAACTTCTAATGTCCAGAACAATGAGCGTGAAATTTGTGTTGTTTTAAGCCACCCACTTGCAGTTATTTCATCATGGCAGCCCTGGGAAACGAATACAAGTCCTCAGCCCTGGGGCTGAGATGGGACCTTATAAAAGCACATTATCTCTATGTTTCAGAACCCAAAAATTGAGGAGTGAGTACAGAAAGGTTCAAGAGGGAAAAAAAATAAGTCATGTGTAGTGTAATCAGGAGTCAGGAGGGCATCAGATTTCTCATCGTTAGTAACACTGGAAACTAGAGGCAATGGAGCAACACAATTCTGAGTGAAAATGATTTCCTTTTTCTTTTTTAAAAGATTATTTATTTATTGGAGTGAGAGAGAACACAAGTGGGAGGGGCAGGAAGAAGGAGAGAAAATCTCAAGCAGATTTTGCACTGAGTACAGAGCCCGATGCGGGGCTCAATCCCACGACCCTAAGATCATGACCTGAGCTGAAACCAAGAGGAGGGTGCTTAACTGACTGTGCCACCCTGAAAATGATTTTCTAGCTAAAACTACTCAGTTCCTCAAAGAAGAAAGACAGGTGACACTCTCATATTTGCAAGCACTCAAAATATTTACTTCTAGGGCAGCCCTCTCCAGGAAGATTCTGGAGGGTGTGCTCTTAGAAACAATTGAGTAAACAACAACAAAAGCAAATATGGAACTCGGGAGTAGGCACACCCAAACAGCAGAAGTACAAAGGAAAAGACCCAGCCTATCTGCCGAAGAGCAGGAGGTCCAGAATGGAGCAGAGTGGGTGGAAAGTTCTCGGAGAGAGCTATTGGAGGGAGAAAAGAATTGAAGCTGATGCACTTGAATAAATGGAAAATATTATTCATTGGAATGTAGCAGGGATGTTGAAGCCTTTGGGAAATATTAACAACTTAGAGAACTTTTCAACACTGGGGGAAATTTTTTTGGAATCACTGAGAGAGAGTACCATGATAAAAAATCCAGTATTTTTGATTTTGAGTGACTTAAGAGATTCTTCACAATGATTTTTAGGACATGCATTTTTTTTTCTTACTGTTACTAACAGTTAAGAAAGTAACCCCACACAGGATGGGATTTGGCACAGCAGTAGAGACTAGGGCTACCAAATTTAGCAACAACAAGCAAGTAAGCAACAAACAAACAAATTCGGATAATCTGTTACATTTAAATTTCAGATAAATACCTTTTTTTTTTCTCTATGTCTCAAGTACTTCATGGGACATACTTATATCAAAATGTTGTTCGTTCTTTATCTGAAACTGACATTTAGTTGGATGTTCCATATTTCATGTGGCAATCTAATAGAGGCTCAGTAGATAACTGTTAGACCTCTTTCTTTTTTAATAACCCAATTATGGTCTGTCATCAAAGAATTATCAAAACCTGCTTGCAATCTGTCTCTATTTTCTAGCTCTATCAGCCTTGGGGATTAATGAGTTCCATAAGGTGACTGACCACCTACATCTCCCTCCAGAAGGATAAGTCTGTCTGTGCTGCTCTGTCATAAAACTATGTGTACCTTGTCGATGGCTCAGCTAAGGATTTGGGTGTAAAAGCTTAAGGACAAATCCAGGTACATATCATGGTAAACAAATCTGATAGCATCTATAAAACTTTGGTGGTTGAAGGAAGGATATATGAAATGGAATATCGTCTCTGAATAAGTCGGTATATACTTGGTGGAAGGTGATGACCTTGTCTAACGATTGTCAGACATAAAGTTGCTCTTGTCCTTCCTTTGAACTCAGGCTCAACATCTTAATAGTCATGGCTGTCACCAATCAAGCTTTTATCTTATGTCAATCCATTTTTATTTTTTTGGTTAGAATTGTTCCCTGGAACCTCTTTTACCTTTAATATAATTGCAGAGTTATTCATTCTTCTTCATTGGCAATTAGCTGGTCAGGGTTGGTATGCACAGTTTTCAAATCCTTTGCAGAATTCAACTCTTCAAACAGCCTGGAGAAATCAAAGAAACCATAAAGTGGTCAATGGCATGACTCTGTTTTTCAATTATTTCCAGCATGGGAAAGATTCTATCTGAAATGGACTTGGGGTATTAAATCTCTCACTTTATAATGTGGTGTTTTCTGGTTATCAAAGAACTTTTCCTGTGACTAGATGTATCCTAGTATAATTACTTCCTTCACTTATGCTGCTCTTTTCCTGCCTTCTTCTCATTTTTTAAAGGCAGAATCATTTTCTCATCATAATTCCTACCTCTTTGATTTTCCATATCTACCCAAAAATGTCAGGAAGCTTCTCTGTCTCAAGATTATTTGCTTCTAAAAGTTTTGTAGCTTCAGCAACTTTGCTCTTTACACTTTTTTTTCAGTGTATTCTGTTTTAGCCACTTTATTCATCTTTTGATAGTTCACCCCAAACAATAAGATCCAAAATGGACTGTTCGTGTATATGCGTGTGCATGTGTGTCTTTTTTTTTTTCCATTTTATTTAATTTTATTTCTTTTCAGTGTTCCAGCGTTCATTATTCATGCACCACACCCAGGGCTCCATGTAATATGTTCTCTCCATAATACCCACCACCAGGCCCTCCCAACCCCCACCCCCGCCCCTCCAAAACCCTGTTTGTTTCTCAGAGTCCATAGTCTCTCATGGTTTGTCTCTGATTTCCCCCTATTCACTTCTCCTCTCCATCTCCCAATGTCTTCCGTGTTATTTCTTATGCTCCACAAATAAGTGAAATCATATGATACTTGAGTGTGTCTTTCTAAAATAATGAATTTGTCGGAGGAAACAGAGATACTGGAGTAAGTTGTTGAGTTTTGTTTAAGGATACTAAAATACTGGGACACCTGGCTGGCTCAGTGGGTACAGCGTGTGACTCTTGATCTCAGGGGTTTGAGTTCAAGTCCCACATTGGGTGTAGAGATTACATAAAAAGTAAAATCTTAAAAAAAAATAAAGATGCTAAAATATTACTCTGGGCAGATCTGATAGACAGTGAGGTATTTTGAAAAGTGGACAAGCTAGAGAATATAAATACAGACACTGCAATCGTGTGTGTGTGTGTGTGTGTGTGAGTGAGTGATTCTGGACTGAAAACAATAGTCTCATGGTGGAAAGAGCCACACAGACCCAAACCTCAATCTTAGCTGGATGGTTTTCTATCTATATAATCAACACTAGGAGATTTGAGCTCTTCTAATCCCCAAATTCCCCAACTGTGAAATCTACTAAGTAGATTACATTTAATTGAGATGAGGGTAAAGAGCACATTGTATCATCTTTCACAAACTTGCCACACAATACAATGTAGCTACTTAGAAAGAACTTCCACCCTAAATAACCATATTTTTTCAGTCAGCCCCAGGCACCACCACCCAAATTTATGGTATTGGTAGAAAATATCTCAGCTTTAGCAGAGATGCATTTCTTCATGCCTCAGGGCTTGTAGCTAGACAAACATGGCTTAATGTTCAGGAATTCTGATTTTTTTTTTCTTTCTACCATGCCCTATCACCTCATGATTTCAACCATAAGGAGTTTTTTTTTTAATTGTTTGCTTTCTCCTAATTAATTTAGGAGAATTAATTAATTTCTCCTAATTAATTTAAATTGCTTTCATTTCACCACCCGAGAAGGTTCTACTTTTTGTAAAGTCTGTACTTCTGTTAGTTTTTGAGAACTTTTCCACTCTAGACGCACTCTGGGATCTTTCTGGTCCCACAAAAAAATGGAAAACAGTTACCAAAAAAATCAAACTTGAAAAGTAATTTAAGAAATGATCCATTTGATGCTAAATGTTGATGCGTATGGTTTGGAATTGTGAGAACGTTTGTTGCCACCTGCTGAGGGTGGTAAGTGGCATCCTGAATTAGCTGGGATGGACACAGCAGGCAGTGCGGTCAGGTCATGCGGGGAGGGAAGTCAGGTCAGAGTATACAGGGCAGGAAGAGGATACTTGGTTGAGTTACAAGGGTGTTTTATTGCCTGGTGCCCTTCCATTAAGATGAACT
This sequence comes from Enhydra lutris kenyoni, assembly GCF_002288905.1. Classification (NCBI taxonomy): domain Eukaryota; kingdom Metazoa; phylum Chordata; class Mammalia; order Carnivora; family Mustelidae; genus Enhydra; species Enhydra lutris. Next base: position 22,166,323 of record NW_019154094.1, on the reverse strand, counting down.
CAGGTTTCTTTTCTCTGCCCCTGAGGGAATCACATAAACAAGGTTAAGTGCTTCCAGTGTTCAGGTGAGCTTTTACCCAGGGGCTCATCTGCAATTTTCAGGTCTCTGACATAGACGCAGGAAAACTGTGTTAACTCTTCCCAGTTATCATGGAAGTATTTTGCTCTGGATGGATTTAACCTGATTAGTGAGGAACAAACAACCATGTGTTATGGCTACTTCTCCTTGGGGGAATCCACGAACTGTGGCAGAACCTTCAGTTTGCCTAAGAAGGACATTAGACATTTCTTCTCCCTTCTCCCAGATTTTGTCTGGGCAGTAATGTGCCTAGGGCTGGGTGTGAATCCCCACTGGTTTACATGCCTTTGCCATGTACCCTTGTATGCATAGCCGCTGACACAGCTGGAGACAAGTAGGTATAAATGCAAGTCACCTGGGGGCATGTTGGGACGCATGAGCTGGTGGTGCCTCCTCCTCCCTTCCTGAGCTGTGGCCGTGAGGCCAGAAGCTACAACACTCGTCTTGTAACGATGGGGCCCCAAAGACAAAAAGCCAAAAGGTAAACTGTCATAATCAAAGCTAGCAATTCTCTACTGTCAGACTTCTTGTTTAAGCCACAGAGAATTGGGTTTCCTGTTTAAGGTAAAAGCACTCTTGACGGTCCCATTCGGTTATTGCCTGGGGAGTGCGTTTTGAGTCCTCTTTTGTGTTTCTTTCCTCGCATCGTTCTAATTTTCTAATTCCTGCTTCAGAGTCATCTTCAAAGCTCTTATGCTTCCTTCCAGGGTATTGCTGAAGCATCTCCTTGAAGAAAAGAAGCTACTGGATTTGGAAGGCTTGAATGTGATTATCATCTGTTTCCAGGGCATGAGCCTCAGTGAGAATTTAAATCTTAAAGGCTCGGTTTCTTTATCTCTAAGATGAGGGTGATATTGACAATTATTAATAATCATGATAATGGTAATGATAGCTAACAGGTATTGCCCATTTACGGAATGCCAGGCACTGAGTTAAAGAAATTTACTTGTGTCATCTTAGTTTTCTCAACACGACTACAATACAGATATTTTGAAAATTTCTAGTGTATAGATAAGAAAGCTAAATTTATAAAAGTTAAGTGACTTGCCTGAAGTTATGTGATTTTGGAATCACCTCTTTCAGATATTTACTCAATGTCAAGGTTTGCCAGTCTCCAAAAAGGTCCCCCGTGAGCTGGCCTCTGGATAGTCACTCCTTTGTTTCCCATAGTCTTTCCCACATTTATTTCCCACAATGTTTCGGGTTGAATCCATGAGACTAGGAGCATGTAGGAGAAGGAGTGGTATGTGACTCCTTGATTAAGACTAAAAACTTTGACTTTCATTTTGGGCTCTTTCTCTCTCTCTTTCATCCTTTGCTCTGGGGGACACTAACTGCCATGTTGTGAAGGGCTCTCAGAAGCACACAGAGAAGTCGCTGTAGCAAGGAACTAAGTTAAGGCCTGCCAACAAGGGTGGAGGTGGGTTCTCCACTCCGGGTGAGGCTCACAGGCCTGACGCCCCAGTGAACAGCTCAATGGCAACCTCACAGACCCTGAGTCAAAACCACCCAACTAAGCTGCTCTCAGAAGCCTAAGGCACAGAAAACAAGATTTTTTAAGATGCAAAGTGTGGGATTACTTTTTGATGGATCAAGAGACAACCTAAACGGTCACCTTCTCAGAAAGTCTTTCCCTGATGACCCTACTTAAACCAGACTATCTTCCCCTGCCATCGTAGAACTCCCCAGCCCCCTGATAAGGCTTTCTTCTTAGTCCTAATCTTCAGTTAAGGGCTTGGAGGACAGGGCTTTGTTATCCGTTTGATTTAATGCTACATCCTCAGCACCCAGAGAAGGTCATGACACTTAGTAGGAGAAATCAGTGAATGAATGAGTGAATGAATGAGTGTCCCACTCCAGAATCTCCACTCTTAATAGTCTTGCCTCGTCCCCTACCTGTCTCATATGCAAAACACTATATGAAAATATTTACTGGCATGTCTGGCTTTTGTTTTTGAATTCAAATGACCTTTTGCAGGAGGAGAATACCAATTTTAAGGCATATTTCTGTCAGTGCTTACCCCTAGTATATAAGTCCTCTCGGTCTAGAAATCAATACAATGGAAGGCCTCTTGAGTGGAATGTCTATTCCAGCGAGTAGATCAGAATTCCAGTCCAGCTCTGCCTCTGTTTACTTCTGACTGTGAAGAACGCAATCTCTCCCTTTTTATTTTTTCTCAACATTTAAATTTCCTTTTTATTTAAAACATGTCGTCTTATTCCACTTGGAGTTACCGTCTAGAAAAAACAAACTCTGTACAGAGTTTCTGATAATTATGTTTATTTCATCTTCATTTCTATTGTTAAGTTTTGCTTAATAATAATGATGATCTGAGGGGAAAATAGAGGCCAGAGAGGTCATAATCGCTTGCTCCTGTCGCCAGGGCCATGAGTTAAAGGAGCCTGAAAGTAGGTACTTGGAAGTTGACCGAGTTCATTCCCAAAGCCTCACATTGGCCACCACAATAGAATCTGTGGAAGAATCAGGGCCAGGGGCATCTACCCAAGGCTTTGACCTGGAATAACTGCTAACCTACTGAGGCATTTATGTTCAAGACCAACAGTTTTTTCTGGGCAAGGGAGTGCAGTAGAGTGTGGTGTGATGGTGGCGTTCCAGTCGCAAGAGATGAACTATATTCTCTTAAATATTGGAGAGAGAATTATTTAAAACATACTTCTTGGCTTCTCAATACTAGCTATGCTTTGTCATCCATTCTTCATTCTAGCGAGTTCCATAACATTTGGCTCATTCCCTGCTTTAGCTAATACTCAGGGCTTCTGTTTTATAGTTACACCCGTCATGTCTCTGAAAGTAACTTTTGTCCAGATGATGTTTAGGGCCATCTGGCATCTTTCACCATTTACCTCACAGTGTGTCTCCCCATTCTCTTTCTGTGTCTCCTCACTCTGAACCTTAGGATGTTTTGATTGCAAACAAAACATCTCAATTCAAGCTTTTCCAGAAAATATGAAGAATTTACTGGCTGACATAAGTGGAAATCTGGAAATAGAGCTTCAGATGTGGTTTGATCCAGAATTTTCTGATGTTACCAGCTACCTAGATATTCTTCCCTGGGATTCATTTGATTCTACTCTCCTCTGTGTGTCAGCTTTGTTCTAATATTGGTTTCCTTACAGTTGCAAAAATTGCTACTGTCATTCATGCATCCAGAGGGAGAATATGCACCTGTTTTCCTGGGTTCTGAGCCAAAACGTGAGGAAGAGTTTAGGTCACATGCTACTGGTTGACCACTATTGTCCATTCTCCCCTTCTTTCCTAGTAATAGAATTTTAGCGAGGCAAGTATATGCCTAAAAAAACCACCGTATTTTCCATCTCCCTGTGCTGCTAGTGTGGCCCTGTGACTGAGTTCTAGCCAATGAAATGTAAGTGAAAGCATTGTGTGCAATTTTGGCATTTTGTTCTAAAGTAAAAGTAGAGGTAACATGGTGCTTTCCTTGTTTTAAGCAGTCTTGGGACCATGTAGACAAGAGCAGAACTCTAGAAATGGAAGAACAACAAGACAGAAGGAACTTGGGTCCCTGAAGGCTGCACAGAGCAGAGTCCTTACATCAGCTTGAAGTTTATGTGAGAGAGAAATAACCTTTGATCTTATTTAAGTCACTGTTAATTTTGGATCTCTGTCTCATTCATAGTTAGGTGCTTTTTTAAACACTCACTTACTCCAGGGGGCTCCTGGGTGGCTCAGTCAGTTAATCATCTGCCTTCTGCTCAGGTCATGATCCCAGGACCCTGGGACTGAGCCCCGCCTCAGGCTCCTTGCTCAGAGGGGAGTCTGCTTCTCCCTCTGCCTCTGCTGTGCATGCTCTCTCTATTAAATGAATTAAAAAAAAAAAAAATCAATACCTACTTACTCTTGAACCAGTCACTGACTTGGAGGATGGAATGTGTGGGTTGACTCCACCAAGGTCTCAGGCTCCCATGCTAGGATGTGGGGTGCCCTCAGCTTCTGAGCACCATGTGGGTCTCTGAATGCAAGTGGAAGGCTGTTGAGAAACAAGAGGGAGAAAGTAGGGGATGCTTCCATCCATGGTTTGTTAAGCTTTGTTTTCCTTTTTCTGTCTTGCTTATTCTGGTTTTAGATCCTGTGGCCCACCTTGCCTCCAACTCAAGGATTGTTGTTGGCTTTAGGTAGCCCAGAGAGATAAGAAACAACTAGGAGGTTGCCACGACCTCTTAGAAAGTAGTGGTCCTCAGATAATGATTTGGAGACCGCCATGAAGGGTGAGCTGCCTCTGTGGAAGGATGAGAGCAAGGGGAGCTGCATGCCTTTTTTCGACATTAGTTTTTTGTCAGCAGAGGCTGTGTCCTCATCACAGAGGATACGCTCAACATATGTTTGTCAGTGAATGTGTTTAATCACGGCAGTACTGAGAATTAAACAGACTCTGCAGTGAATTCTGCAGGTGCCATTAACAACAACAGAACACAAAACCAAAAAAACATACCAAAACATAGGGGCAAGGCATGGGTTGTAAAAATAGGGAAATAACTCTTACTGGAAGAGAATACATTTCCCCAGGGACACGAAAGTGTAAGTTTCAGGACACAGGAATAACAATACGTGGTGGTTTTTAACACAATTATGGAGAGAGATCAGAAATAAGGATAGAACAATTGGAGACATTCTCCAAGTTTACCTCTGCTTCCATTCACTTTCATGGTTTGCCTGTTCATCTCTAGTTCAGGGAGGGGGTATTTAATATGCTGAGAATTTGTTTTAAATACATATTTCAGGGGCGCCTGGCTGGCTCAGCTGGTAGAGTGTGTGACTCTTGATCTCGGGGTTGTGAGTTTGAGCCCCACGTTGGGCGTAGAGATTATTTAAGAAAAATATAAAATCTTGGGGTGCCTGGGTGGCTTAGTCGGTTAGGCATCTTCTTTCATCCAGGTCAGGATCCTGGGATTAACCCCTTGTCAGGGCTCCCTGCTCAGTGAGGAGTCTGCCTCTGTTCCCACCTTCTTCCCCTGCCCCTGCTTGTGCTCATGCTCTCACTCTCTGAAATAAATTAATAAAATCTTTAAATAATAAATAAAGTAAGTAAAATCTTCAACAAAAAATAAACACATAGGGGCACCTGGGTGGCTCAGTGGGTTAAGCCTCTGCTTTCAGCTCAGGTCATGGTCCCAGGGTCCTAGGATTGAGCCCTGCATCAGGCTCTCTGTTCAGCGAGGAGCCTGCTTCCCCCTCTCTCTCTGCCTGCCTCTCTGCCTACTTGTGATCTCTGTCTGTCAAATAAATAAATAAAATCTTAAAAAAAAAAAAAAAAACACCACACATATTCCAGGGCAGGGTATCTGAATATGGTGAGCTAGAAGGCAACTCCCTTTTCTGCTTGTCCACCTACATCCTGAAGAGACCCATTTCACGGAGTGAAGTCAGTTGCCACCAAATAACATTGCCTACCCTTCTGCCTTCCCTTGGGCAGAAAATGAGGTGTTCTTATATTTCGAAGGACATTGCTTCTAGATTCTTAGAGTTTAAGATCGGTCTTTAAGAGAGTTAAAAATCTGTACTAAAAATACGTTGAATGACAGTGGAGAAGGTCCCCAAAACCTGCTATCAAGAAGGACGCAGCAAAAGCAATATCACAGAAAAACCACCAGCGGATAATGAGGAAATCGCTAGGAAGGTGCTCTGTTTATATTTGCATAAGAGCTTCAGCTATGTGCATTGTTTCAACTAAATATTTTATAATATGTCACCTTAGGCTGTATCACACATCAGTCAAAGCTTGGAGCTTTTGCTCAGTGTCTCTCTTTCCATTGTTGTGTGAACAATGTGCTTCAAACACTTGTCTAAACAAGGTTTATTGCTGCTGTGGGCAGCCATGATGACTGCCAGGATATCCTACCAGCACAAGAGAAAGAGTTTAGCTGCTGAATGGTCCCACTGCATATAGATACCTGGCCTGGATATAACATTTGCTGGGTTCGCATTGGTGTGGAGTGCTGTCGGGTATATTTGCCTGAGTTATTAATTTGTGAGTGTGGGTTCCACGCATCTGTGATGACTTGTTGATGTCACATGGTGAAAGTGATAGCTTTCTTTGGACTGAGCTGACAGCTACGTGTGTATAAGCCTCAGCTCTGGTGTTTTTTTACAGGATAGAGGGAACAACTTCTAGTTTTGGTTAGATGGCCCACTAGGAACAGAGTTCACTCTCAAAGTTCCCAGAAAATCCAATAGAGCTTTTACTTGTTGGAGTGAGTCTGTGCCAAGCACATAACAAGACCACTTAAGCAGTTAACTCCTCTGCTCTGAGCCTGCCCAGAGCCCCACGGTGGCAATTTTTGGCTCTGAATCACATGAAGAGTGTTTGCTATCTCCCTGGCAATGATTGAGAAGCTGGGGGACTCGGGGTGGTCCTTAATGGATAGGCTAACATTTTAGTAGGGAGTGGGGCAAATTGAGGGAGAGCTGGGTCACAGACTTCATCAGTCTAGTAAGCTCAAAATATTTTAAAAGACTGTGGGCATGAGCTACCGCCTGTGAATTATAATGGAACTGAAATTAATATTTGAGTGGCCCTTAAGTCTGGGCAAAAGAAGGTCTTGACTTTGATGCAGGGAATTGGCACCTAGGATAGTCGCTGCTTGCTGAATTATATCTGGTCCCAGATGAGTTAGTACGGCAGGAAAAAATTCTCTGAAACTGGTGGAAGACACAGCACTGTCTGTTCTGAAGACTTTGCTGGTGGTGGTGGGGCACAGCTCCCTCTGCCAGGATAGGGTCATCAGGGTCATGGTCCTCTAAATCAAGGGTTTCCACATTCCTTTGATCTTCAGTCCCCCACACCCACACCCACCCAACACGAGAGCCTCCAGTATAGTGATTCGTAGGCCCATCACAAGTTGCTGAATGGGAGACTTGGTTGAGACTTCTGAGATAAAGTTTTTGAAAGAAGTCCCTGCAGGATGTTTTGAGGATAAGACAGGCTTAAGAACCTACCTTGAGGTGTACTGCATAGTGGTAAAGCTTGGGGACTTTGAGTCAGCCTGGAGACATTTAAACCCTGCTTTGCTGCTTCTCAGTTGTATGAGCCTAGACTAGTAACTTCTGTAGTACTTCAGTGCTGTCCTCTGTTAGACGGTGGTAATAATAGTGCCTCCCCATGGTGCTGTGAGTGAGGATAAATGTGGAAAGAGCTCAGCATAATGTCTGGCATGCAATTAAGACTCTATATAAATTAACTATTATTCTTATTATCAATTAGTGCAATGTTCATCTTTAAGAACCAAATCTTTTCACACCTTCCCCATCCATCAAAGCCCAGAACAACGATAGTTATGATAATAGCTCAAAGTCATTGAATATTTACTCTATACCAAAAAACACAGAAGTTCTTTCCAATAATTACCCCATCTCGTGGTTACAACTACTCCCTAAAGTGGCAGGACTGTTCTCTCTCTTGTTTAAAAGAGGTGTCTGATGACCAGAAAAGTGAAGTTCTATGGCCAAAATCCTTTTTCTTACAGCTGGTGAGAGGCAGTGGTGAGATTTGAACCCTGGATTATCTGACCTGCTACCTTTCATAGCTAACAAGTACAACCTTCTATCTCTTCTGTACCTGCCAGGTCGGCGTTCCTGAATCTATCCTTTAGAAGAATTTCTAGAACTTTACAAAATTTTTTTTTTTCTTTTTAATTTGACAGACAGAGATCACAAGTAGGCAGAGAGGCAGGCAGGGAGAGAGGAGGAAGCAGGCTTCCCGCTGAGCAGAGAGCCCGATGCGGGGCTCGATCCCAGGACCCTGGGATCACGACCTGAACCAAAGGTAGAGGCCTCAACTCACTGAGACACCCAGGTGCCCCTGAATTTCTAGAACTTTTAAAAACACTTGTATCCTCAGTACTTTTTACTGTCTTCTGTGTCTCTACACCAACCAATAACATTTTAATAAGCTTTATGCCTGTGCGGTATTCAATGCTTTTTCAAAAATTAAGCGTCTCCTTCCTGTCTGCTGAGAATCTCTGTCCTTGAACACAGTTGGTCTGTTTCATACCTCTGTACCCTTGGATAAACTGAGTACTCTTCTTTTTCCCTCTGTACAAGCACAGCATTTTAAAGACAGCGAGGGTGTTTCATGGTTCTCCTTTGGCCTGCCTCAGGGTCTAGCCCAAAGCAGGTAAAATAAGATATCCCAGGCAAATGTCCCCTTCTGTTGTCGAAAACAAACTGACCAAGTTTGGGTTTGTTTAGAATTGTCTTTCTGAAATTTCTTCACTTAGACTTTAGACCGTATTCCCTACTCTGGAATGCTGACATTTTCTTATAATCAACTCTATGTCCATGGTCTATGTTGGGAAGCCCCCCCCCTTTTTTTTTAAAGATTTTATTTATTTATTTGACAGACAGAGATCACAAGTAGGCAGAGAAGCAGGCAGAGAGAGAGAGAGGAAGCAGGCTCCCTGCTGAGCAGAGAGCCCGATGCGGGACTCAATCCCGGGACCCTGAGATCATGACCTGAGCGGAAGGCAGAGGCTTTAACCCACTGAGCCACCCAGGAGCCCCTATGTTGGGAAGCCTTTAAAAAAGACCCAAAAGAGTTGAAATCAAGATCTTGAAGAGATATCTGCACTCTCGAACTTACTACATTATTCACAGTAGTCAAAAGTGGAAATAAGCTGAGTGCTCATCGTGGATGAAGGGATAAAGAAACTGTGGTATATCCATACAATAGAACATTACTCAGCTTTTAAAAAAAGGAAATCCTGCCATTTATGACAGGCGAATTGGAGGACATTTTACTAGGTTAAATACATCAGTCACAGAAGGACAAACACCGCGTCATTCCTCTTCAGGGAGGAGTCAAAAGTAGTCGAACCCATAGAAGCAGAGTAGAAGGGTGGTTGTGGGGCCGAGGGAAGTGGAGGTGGGGAATTGCTGGTGGGTAGGTACAAGCATTCAGTCAGGCAAATGAGTAAGCTCTAGAGAGAGGCCGTGCAACACTGTGTGTGCAGTTAATCACACTGTGTTGTGCACTTACAAATTTAAGAGAGTAGAGCTCATATTAAGTGCTACTAACACAATTTAGAAAAGGAGGAGGGATGCTCAAATACAATTGGGTGAAAACTACTTAACCTGACTTGTTTGATCTTCCTCTCACTTCCCTTAGCCTCTCCCAAAGAGGACCCTCTCTTGCCCTGACATCATCCTTCTTTCTTATAGGTCGACATTTCTCATCCCTTTTGTGTCCAGGAAGCAGCCAGGTCGGCCTTCCTTACAGACTCAGAGGGCTCTATGTTTTCCTTCTTAGCACTCATCACAGGTTTCCAAAGCGTATTTATCAGTGTGTTTACTGGACTACTGTGCCTCTCCACCCCCAGACGGGAGTGCCCACGTCTGTTTTGCACATCACAGTAACCCCATACTTAGCAGAGTGCCTGGCACTCAATACATATTTGCCAAAGGAAGGGGTGGGTTTATTGTTCTAATATTAGTGGGGGACAAGCCTGGGGAGAAATGCCACTCAAATGGACTCAGTCCCGAAGAGGGAATCAGTGACTCATGAAATTGAAAATCCAGGTGGAGCTTTGGGAATGGAGGCAAGAAGGACCACATCTACCTCTCGAACAGTGTGGATCAACATCCCCTTTTCTCCCTCTCTCAGCTCTGCTTCTGTCCTCCTCACCTATAGGCCATCTGTTACATTATGGGGAACAGACTGCCACTGGTTGTGGGGGGAATCCTCACCATCGAGTCCTCTCCATGTAGGAAAGCTACTTTTTCTTGATTCTTCCATCAGAAGCCCCAGACTTGAGTATTATTGGTCCAACTTGGTTAAAATGCCCATGTCCTGAACCAATCACTGCCACCAGGAGGGAGGACTGTTGGAGCTGTCCAGGCTTTGGTCATGCCCATTCCAGGATCAGGGGAGGCAGTGGGCAGCCCCACGGACATCATGTGGTCTAAGACTGGAGGAGGTGTTGTGTCTCCTGCCAGAATGCAGATGCTTCTGGAAAGAAGATGAAAGGGTGCTGGCCAGGCAAAAGTAATATTTTTTTCACTGGGCTGCCAACAGACCTCTAAGTCTGATAGTGTTGAGCTGTGGTTTATAACAGTGAAAGAGAGCACCCTGAATTGGGAGGGTATTAGGAAAGACAGCAGGGAGCCGGGCTTGACCAATGCAAGACTTTGTAGCAGCTTGCTCCCTTAAGCATGAGTTAATCGGGCTCCTTCCCCAATGCCAGTACATTTCACAGCAGGACTCCATGTGTCCTAATAGCTGTGTTTTTGCTATGTTATCCCAGGAACTCCAAGAAGGGTTCAAGTGATGGGAGGTGGCCCAGCCTTATACATTTAGGATTTAACTTCTTAGTCAAATTCTTCTGAATAGTATCTATAACACGGAATTGCAAGCACTTGGCTTTCATTCTGGTGCAGTATTCATTCATGTTCCTAATAACAGCAGCTTTTTTTTTTTTTTTTGGTTGTTGAGAATTACCCCTCCTCTGATGGCTGGGGCTTCCATGTACCTCTGTTCCACTATAGAAATTGGGGCTGGATGGGTTTTGGGAAGGAAAGAATCCCCTACCTCTCTCTGCTCTCCAGAAGAGCCAGGAGTTGGATGCCTGTGGCTTGAGATCAGCCAATCAGACACTCTCTCCTGGGATGTTATTCTTCAAGTACTGTTATAGCATAAAGAAAGGGTTTGAAAGGATTTTCATGGCTGTTGCTGTCAGGGCCAGCATTGAGAGTGGAGTCACTGGCCATGCTCTGACCAGACTCTTTCTGAAGAGGGTTGTTGTGCTTCCTGTTTCCAGCACATCTGCTCTCAGAACACTTGCCATTCCCAAACTTCCCCTTCCAGCCACCCATTGGTCCTGGGCCATTTACATCCTTCCAATGAACTCTTCTCATTGAAGGTAGTCGCAGTTGGTTTATCTTGCCTGCAGACAGGAATCCTAAAGCATGCCTTTGTTTATTTTATTTATTTATTTTATTATTATTATTATCATTTTTGCTTTGACTGTATTTTACAGGTGAGGAATTCTAATTCCAAATTCATCCACTTTGTGGAAGAGCTTCCACCCTTTGGTAAAGCCACAGGGCTGGGAGTCAGAAGAACAAAACTGAAACCTCAGTTCCATAACCATTGAGCTGTAGGATTTCCACAAAGTTGTTTGATTTCCATTTCAGTTCCTTCCCCTGTAAAGTGGGAAGGGGAAAATCTTCTGCTCATTGGGATGTCCTAAGGGCCAGTGGGAGTGCGTGGTGGAGCTCCGAAATGCAAAACTGCCACCTAGATGATACACTTGCAGTATAGTTATGTGGCTTGTCCGTGAGTGGATGACTTGGATTGAATTCCTCAGTGCTATACCTTTATTCTGCCTCCCCTTAGCACATGCACATTCCTGACACTGGGATTCACGTGTGCATTCTGGAGATATTGGTCAAGTGTCCACTGTGTGCCAGGCACTGGTTTCTTACTTACTTTCTTTTTTTTTTAAAGGTTACTTCTTTTTTAATTTCTTTTCAGTGTTCCAGAATTCATTGTTTATGCACCACACTCAGTGCTCCATGCAATACATGCCCTCCTTAATACCCACCACCAGGCTCACCCAACCCCTCATCCTCCTCCCCTCCAAAACCCTCAGTTTGTTTCTCAGAGTCCTCAGTCTCTCATGGCTTGTCTCCCCTTCCGATTTCCCCCAACTCACTTCTCTCCATCTCCCCATGTTCTCCGTGTTGTTCCTTATGCTCCACAAATAAGCAAAACCATATGATAATTGACTCTCTCTCTCTGCTTGACTTATTTCACTCAGCATAATCTCTTCTAGTCTGGGCCAATTTGATACAAAGGTTGGGTATTCATCCTTTCTGATGGAGACATAGTACTCCATTGTATATATGGACTATATCTTCTTCTTCTTTTTTTTTTTGTTTGTTTGTTTGTTTGTTTGTTTTTTTTTGTTTTGTTTTTAATTTTATTTTTTAAAAACATATAATATATTTTTATCCCCAGGGGTACAGGTCTGTGAATCGCCAGGTTTACACACTTCACAGCACTCACCATAGCACATACCGTCCCCAATGTCCATAACCCCATCCCCCCCTCCCAACCCCCCCTCCCCCCATCAACCCTCAGTTAGGACTATATCTTCTTTATCCATTTGTCCATTGAAGGGCATCTTGGTTCTTTCCACAGTTTGGTGATGGTGGCCATGGCTGTTATGAACATTGGGGTACAGGTGGTCTTTCTTTTCACTACATCTGTATCTTTGGGGTAAATACCCAGTAGTGCAATTGTAGGGTCATAGGGTAGCTCTATTTTTAATTTCTTAAGGAATCTCCACACTGTTTTCCAAAGTGGCTGCACCAACTTGCATTCCCACAGCGTAAGAGGGTTCCCCTTTCTCCACATCCTCTCCAATACTTGTTTCTTGTCATGTTAATTTTGGCCATTCTAACTGGTGTAAAGTGGTATCTCAATGTGGTTTTGATTTGAATCTCCTTGATGGCTAGTGATGATGAACATTTTTTTCATGTGCCTGTTAGCCATTTGTATATCTTCTTTGGAGAAGTGCCTGCTCATGTCTTCTGCCCATTTTTTGATGTGATTATCTCTTGTGTGTGTGTTGAATTTGAGGAGTTCTTTATAGATCTTGGATATCAGCCCTTTGTCTGTACTGTCATTTGTGGATATCTTCTTCCATTCCGTGGGCTGCCTCTTTGTTTTGTTGACTGTTCCCTTTGCTGTGCAGAAGCTTTTGATTTTGATGAAGTCCCAAAAGTTCATTTTTGCTTTTGTTTCCTTTGCCTTTGGAGACATTCCTTGAAATAATTTGCTATGGCTGATGTTGAAGAGGTTACAGGCACTGGTTTCTAATCAGTATTTTTTAAAAAAGATTTTATTTATTTATTCATGAGAGACAGAGAGAGAGGGAGAGAGAGAGGCAGGCAAATACAGGCAGAGGGAGAGGCAGGCCCCCCAAGGAGAAGGGAGCCCGATGTAGGACTTGATCCTAGGACCCCAGGATCATGACCTGAGCCGAAGGCAGATGCTTAACCATCTGAGCCATGCAGTGTCTAATCAGTATCTATAAGAAATTTATCATTTGTGGTGTGTCTGTCATCTTCTTCCAATTCTACTGAACATTCTACTCAGATCTCTATGCCTTCAGGAGGAAATCATTGACTAGTTTCCAGGTGTCTTGCCTCCTTTGCCAAGAATCATTTTTCTTTTCTCCTGAGAGAAAGAACTGATGAAACAAGGGCAAAAGGAAGCAGCCTTCTTTCTTTCAGTGCCCTTCCTTTTCCCCAGAGAGAAAATTTCAACTATGTAAGTGGCTTTCTTGGTGCTGTATTATCCCCAGCAATTGCTCAAGTTGTTGGCACTGGTGGGAGAAGGGGAAAGCCATGATTAGCAAGCATTATGACTTTGATATCAGTAAGAACTGGCAGAACCAGCAAAGGGGCAGATGATCATTTCAAACATCAGCCCCTGCTAGCACTGCTTTTTGGGAAAAGAAAAGAAAAAAAAAGAAAAAAACATATAATGGTACTGTAAATACTTTGGCAGATAGGAAAAGGTACAATACGATAAGAACTATCCTCAACTAATGAAATATTTTTTCTAACCATCAACAAAAAAAAGTAAGGCAAAAGGTGAGGTCTTCGGTTCAGTAAATGAACACAATGCATATGTCCTGAAATCAAATTTATTTTGAACATTAAAACATTGCATGATGAGCAGTGCAGAATTTTAAAAGATGATTGCGATTAATAGGAATGATTAGGAAAGCTTGGCAAGTAGGGTTTATCTGGAATACACTAAGAATTACTGACTCTTGTAGGAGCCCGAGTAGATCCTTCTTTCCCACAAAGTAAAATCAGTTCTGCTGGGAAATGTATTTGTCTGCCTCAATGGAGCTATGAAATTGTGCTATCTCCAAGTGCTGATATCCAGCTAATTCCTCTGATTTTGGGGTGAGAGCTGAGGTGAAGAGCCATTTTTAATGTCAACTATTTATAATTCTTAAGAGAACACAAAAAAGGGAAAGTTTCCTTGCCGCATAATTATTCATGGTGATTCAACATTTCTGGATTGCCAACTCTTGCATGCGCACACAGGAACGAAGACAAAAGCTCATATCAAGAGGGGCCTTTTGCCTTTGTTCCAAAAGCTGATTGTTCTGTGAGAGGTGGACAAGCCTCCCTCCGCTCGACTAGCTTCAGTTTACCACTTAAAAGCAAGCTTTTGCAAAACCTGATGCACTAAAATTTGAATTCACAAATTTTTTTTTAAAAGATTTTATTTATTTATTTGTCAGAGAGAGGGAGAGAGAGCAAGCACAGGCAGACAGAATGGCAGGCAGAGGCAGAGGAAGAAGCAGGCTCCCTGGTGAGCAAGGAGCCCAACGTGGGACTTGATCCCAGGACGCTGGGATCATGACCTGAGCCGAAGGCAGCTGCTTAACCAACTGAGCCACCCAGGCGTCCCTGAATTCACAAATTTAAGAACTGAAAGCAACCTTGGAAATCAACAAGTTCAGCCCATTCCCCACCCTTTTTTTTTCCTCAGAAACTACAAGCTAGGGGACCTGAGTACAGAGATCATGACAAGAGTCATGCTGGACCTCAAGACTTTCAGAGTTTAAAAATCCTTCCCCCGTCCCTGGCTATATTGTCTCTCCATTAAAAACAAAAAAACAAAAACTAACAGAACCCTTTGGAGATATAGCAGTTTCCATACCAGGTTACAGTGCCTCTATCAATCTTTGAGGAACAGTCTTTATATCTCCTTTATTATGAAGTATCTTGCTTATTTAAATAGATTACTTTTTAAAGTAATGTGGAGTGGAGGAAGGGACAAGCAAATGTCACCTTCCATGAAACACCTCCTGTGAGAACAGAGAAGAGAAGCTTGGAGAGTGTGAGAAAGTCAGCTTCCTGAGAGAGGCTCAGAGGGCTTGATGACCTTGATGTTCATGCTATAGTTGTTATGGCAACAGGAAAGTGAAATTGTGGTTGCTAAAGGACACTGAACTGAAGCAATCTCCATCACTTACTGGTCACTCCACTCTGGAGCTCAGAAATTCACCCAGAGCAAGGATGAGTCAGCAAAACACGTTTTTAAAGATTGAGCTGAAATCTCAATACGTATTAGCTATTTAAGAGTATTTGTAGTTGTACAAATATTATTTGTTCTTGAAGAAAGTCCCAAGATTTTGCAATGTTTGAGGTGATGGTTTTAAAAGCCTTAAATGTGGTAAAATCCTCAAACAGAAGACAAGCTTGGGACACCATGTCTGCAAACCTCCCCGCACACCAAGGTACTATTTCATTTACAAACAGATGATTTTTTGAAACAGGTAATATATTCACAGTGTAAATCTTCTTTCAAGAAAAGTCAACATAACTAGCAATGAGAAAGCTCAGGCAGTATGTGAAAATAAATAATGGGTCACTCTTTATCACCTGGGAGAACTTTCCATGACATCGATGTCCATATTCCTGAGAGGTGACCTCACCCATATTCTCATCTGCCAGAATCCAGTGTGCCCAGGATGTCTGGCTGACCAAACAGAGTTGGGGAAAACATGGATACCAACTGGCAACAGGAGAATCAAATGTCCCTGTGTTTCAGTGCTCAGGACAGAGACCACATGCTTAAGTCATGTGGAGACATTCTCTCTCTGTCTAGCACACAGTAAGCACTCAATATGTATCTAGTAACCATAGATGAATGACAGGAAGGGGCGGACTACCATGTTCAGCCTGTGGATGAGCATTTTTGAGCATCAGCCCTGGGCTGAGTTACATCAAGAATGGTTCCTGTCCTTTAACTCTTCCTCTGGTAACATCTGACCCTCTTGTTTTTTCTCCTTTCCTTCCTCAAATACTTCTTGAACATGTCATATCTGCAAGGCACTCTGACAGAGGCTGGGGATACCGAAATGAATGGGGGTATGAAGGATATGAAGGAGCATATCCTGAGGGGATATGTTGGGAAGGAGAGCAGCCCGGACTTGTGAAGGACTGTGAGTAATTGTGATGGGAGTATGAAAGACACAGTGGACATAGAGACGAGCTAAAGCTGTCTGGGGTGTCAGGTTAGCTTTCAGAGGGCCTTTCTCACGTAGAGCCCTTAACAGTGGGTACGCCTGCACATGCACAGTCTTTGCTCTCGTGGGTGTGTGACAGAGCTTGGTGTGACATTGTAGTCATCTAGGACAGGCAGCTTCCTTGGGAGGTAGATGGTAAAGGAGAGGTAGAAATGAGAGATCTATTGGATAGAATACCAATGAAAGATGAGAGAAAGGAAGGAAGAATAGTCAAGGAAAGCTTTCAGACCATGAAGGAGGGCTGACATCTATGAAAGATGAGAGAGAAGGAATGAGGAGGGGCATCAGAATGTAGGACAGCTCTGAGAATTGTGGCCAGCCCAAAGGGAGCACTGGGACAAGGCTTCTCTGTAGAGGCGTCCAGTGTTGGTGAGTCCTGGGCCCTTCTTGTGCCCTGTCATTGACTGAGGTCTGTCTGGGAAGTTGAAAACTGAGCAGATTCTGAAGACACTCACAGGTGGAGACTCACAGTTAACAGCATTCCTTGTGCCTCTCTCTCTCTCTCTCTCATGGTTAGAAACACATAACATAAAATTACCATCTTCACCTTATTTTTTGTGAGAGAGAGACTGAGAGAGAGCGTGCATGAGCATGAGTTGGTGGGGAGGAGCAGAGGGAGAGAGAGAATCTTTTTTTTTTTTTTTTAAAGATTTTATTTATTTATTTGACAGAGAGAGATCACAAGTAGGCAGAGAGAGAGGGGGAAGCAGGCTCCCTGCTGAGCAGAGAGCCCGATGTGGGGCTCGATCCCAGGACTCTGGGATCATGACCGGAGCCTAAAGCAGAGGCTTTAACCCACTGAGCCACCCAGGTGCCCCGGGAGAGAGAGAATCTTAAGCAGGATCCACACAGTCTGTCAAAGGGCTCGATCTCACAACTCTGAGATCATGACCTGAGCTGAAATCAAGATTGGATGCTGAACTGACTGGGCCACCAAGTGTGCCAATACCTTCACCATTTTTAAGTGTACAGTAATGTTAGTTATGTGCACATCATTGTACAGCAGAGCTCTAGAACTTTTTTTCATCTTGCAAAACAGAAATTCGATATCCATTGAACAAATTCCTTTTTTTCCCTTCTCCATACCCCTTGGCAACCTCTGTTCTGTTTTTTGTTTGTTTGTTTGTTTTGTTTCTAAGAGTTTGACTGCTAGAGATGTCTCATATAAGTGGAATCATACAATATTTGTCTTTTTATGACTGACTTATTTTATTTAGCATAATGTCCTCAGGGTTCATCCAGGTTAGCTTGTGTGAGAATTTCATGATTTTTTTCAGGCTGAATAATATTTCATTTTATGTATATACCACATTTTTTTTTTTAAATTTTATTTTTCATAAACATATAATATCTTTTTATCCCCAGGGGTACAGGTCTGTGAATCGCCAGGTTTACACACTTCACAGCACTCACCATAGCACATACCCTCCCCAATGTCCATATTCCCACCCCCCCCACACCCCCCCATTAACCCTCAGTTTGTTTTGTGAGATTAAGAGTCACTTATGTTTTGTCTCCCTCCCAATCCCATCTTGTTTCATTTACTCTTCTCCTACCACCTTAACCCCCCATGTTGCATCTCCTCTCCCTCATATCAGGGAGATCATATGATAGTTGTCTTTCTCCGATTGACTTATTTCGCTAAGCATGATACCCTCTAGTTCCATCCATGTCATTGCAAAAGGCAAGATTTCATTTCTTTTGATGGCTGCATAGTATTCCATTGTGTATATATACCACATCTTCTTTATCCATTCGTCTGTTGATGGACATCTAGGTTCTTTCCATAGTTTGGCTATTGTAGACATTGCTGCTATAAACATTCGGGTGCACGTGCCCCTTTGGATCACTACGTTTGTATCTTTAGGGTAAATACCTAGCAGTGCAATTGCTGGGTCATAGGGTAGCTCTATTTTCAACATTTTGAGGAACCTCCATGCTGTTTTCCAGAGTGGCTGCACCAGCCTGCATTCCCACCAACAATGTAGGAGGGTTCCCCTTTCTCCGCATCCTCGCCAGCATCTGTCATCTCCTGACTTGTTAATTTTAGCCATTCTGACTGGTGTGAGGTGGTATCTCATTGTGGTTTTGATTTGTATTTCCCTGATGCCGAGTGATGTGGAGCACTTTTTCATGTGTCTGTTGGCCATCTGGATGTCTTCCTTGCAGAAATGTCTGTTCATGTCTTCTGCCCATTTCTTGATTGGATTATTTGTTCTTTGGGTGTTGAGTTTGCTAAGTTCTTTATAGATTCTGGACACTAGCCCTTTATCCGATATGTCATTTGCAAATATCTTCTCCCATTCTGTCAGTTGTCTTTTGGTTTTGTTAACTGTTTCCTTTGCTGTGCAAAAGCTTTTGATCTTGATAAAATCCCAATAGTTCATTTTTGCCCTTGCTTCCCTTGCCTTTGGCGATGTTCCTAGGAAGATGTTGCTGCGGCTGAGGTCGAAGAGGTTGCTGCCTGTGTTCTCCTCAAGGATTTTGATGGATTCCTTTCTCACATTGAGATCCTTCATCCATTTTGAGTCTATTTTCGTGTGTGGTGTAAGGAAATGATCCAATTTCATTTTTCTGCATGTGGCTGTCCAATTTTCCCAACACCATTTGTTGAAGAGGCTGTCTTTTTTCCATTGGACATTCTTTCCTGCTTTGTCGAAGATTAGTTGACCATAGAGTTGAGGGTCTATTTCTGGGCTCTCTATTCTGTTCCATTGATCTATGTGTCTGTTTTTGTGCCAGTACCATGCTGTCTTGATGATGACAGCTTTGTAATAGAGCTTGAAGTCCGGAATTGTGATGCCACCAACTTTGGCTTTCTTTTTCAATATTGCTTTGGCTATTCGAGGTCTTTTCTGGTTCCATATAAATTTTAGGATTATTTGTTCCATTTCTTTGAAAAAAATGGATGGTACTTTGATAGGAATTGCATTAAATGTGTAAATTGCTTTAGGTAGCATAGACATTTTCACAATATTTATTCTTCCAATCCAGGAGCATGGAACATTTTTCCATTTCTTTGTGTCTTCCTCAATTTCTTTCATGAGTACTTTATAGTTTTCTGTGTATAGATTCTTAGTCTCTTTGGTTAGATTTATTCCTAGGTATCTTATAGTTTTGGGTGCAATTGTAAATGGGATGGACTCCTTAATTTCTCTTTCTTCTGTCTTGTTGTTGGTGTAGAGAAATGCAACTGATTTCTGGGCATTGATTTTATATCCTGACACTTTACTGAATTCCTGTACAAGTTCTAGCAGTTTTGGAGTGGAGTCTTTTGGGTTTTCCACATATAGTATCATATCATCTGCAAAGAGTGATAGTTTGACTTCTTCTTTGCCGATTTGGATGCCTTTAATTTCCTTTTGTTGTCTGATTGCTGAGGCTAGGACTTCTAGTACTATGTTGAATAGCAGTGGTGATAACGGACATCCCTGCCGTGTTCCTGACCTTAGCGGAAAAGCTTTCAGTTTTTCTCCATTGAGAATGATATTTGCGGTGGGTTTTTCATAGATGGCTTTGATAATATTGAGGTATGTGCCCTCTATCCCTACACTTTGAAGAGTTTTGATCAGGAAGGGATGCTGCACTTTGTCAAATGCTTTTTCAGCATCTATGGAGAGTATCATATGGTTCTTGTTCTTTCTTTTATTAATGTGTTGTATCACATTGATTGATTTGCGGATGTTGAACCAACCTTGCAGCCCTGGAATAAATCCCACTTGGTCGTGGTGAATAATCCTTTTAATGTACTGTTGAATCCTATTGGCTAGTATTTTGGCGAGAATTTTTGCATCTGTGTTCATCAAGGATATTGGTCTGTAGTTCTCTCTTTTGATGGGATCCTTGTCTGGTTTTGGGATCAAGGTGATGCTGGCCTCATAAAATGAGTTTGGAAGTTTTCCTTCCATTTCTATTTTTTGGAACAGTTTCAGGAGAATAGGAATTATTTCTTCTTTAAATGTTTGGTAGAATTCCCCCGGGAAGCCATCTGGCCCTGGGCTTTTGTTTGTTTGGAGATTTTTGATGACTGTTTCAATCTCCTTACTGGTTATGGGTCTGTTCAGGCTTTCTATTTCTTCCTGGTTCAGTTGTGGTAGTTTATATGTCTCTAGGAATGCATCCATTTCTTCCAGATTGTCAAATTTGTTGGCGTAGAGTTGCTCATAGTATGTTCTTATAATTGTCTGTATTTCTTTGGTGTTCGTTGTGATCTCTCCTCTTTCATTCATGATTTTATTTATTTGGGTCCTTTCTCTTTTCTTTTTGATAAGTCTGGCCAGGGGTTTATCGATCTTATTAATTCTTTCAAAGAACCAGCTCCTAGTTTCGTTAATTTGTTCTATTGTTTTTTTGGTTTCTATTTCATTGATTTCTGCTCTGATCTTTATGATTTCTCTTCTCCTGCTGGGTTTAGGGTTTCTTTCTTGTTCTTTCTCTAGCTCTTTTAGGTGTAGGGTTAGGTTGTGTACCTGAGACCTTTCTTGTTTCTTGAGAAAGGCTTGTACTGCTATATATTTTCCTCTCAGGACTGCCTTTGTTGTGTCCCACAGATTTTGAACCGTTGTGTTTTCATTATCATTTGTTTCCATGAATTTTTTCAACTCTTCTTTAATTTCCTGGTTGACCCATTCATTCTTTAGAAGGATGCTGTTTAGTCTCCATGTATTTGGGTTCTTTCCAAATTTCCTCTTGTGATTGAGTTCTAGCTTCAGAGCATTGTGGTCTGAAAATATGCAGGGAATGATTCCAATCTTTTGATAACGGTTGAGACCTGATTTAGGACCAAGAATATGATCTATTCTGGAGAATGTTCCATGTGCACTAGAGAAGAATGTGTATTCTGTTGCTTTGGGATGAAATGTTCTGAATATATCTGTGATGTCCATCTGGTCCAGTGTGTCATTTAAGGCCTTGATTTCCTTGTTGATCTTTTGCTTGGATGATCTGTCCATTTCAGTGAGGGGACTGTTAAAGTCCCCTACGATTATTGTATTATTGTCGATGTATTTCTTTAATTTTGTTATTAATTGGTTTATATAGTTGGCTGCTCCCATGTTAGGGGCATAGATATTTAAAATTGTTAGATCTTCTTGTTGGACAGTTCCTTTGAGTATGATATAGTGTCCTTCCTCATCTCTTATTATAGTCTTTGGCTTAAAATCTAATTGATCTGATATAAGGATTGCCACTCCTGCTTTCTTCTGATGTCCATTAGCATTGTAAATTCTTTTCCACCCCCTCACTTTAAATCTGGAGGTGTCTTCATGTTTAAGATGAGTTTCTTGTAGGCAACATATAGATGGGTTTTGTTTTTTTATCCATTCTGATACCCTGTGTCTTTTGATTGGGGCATTTAGCCCATTAACATTCAGGGTAAGTATTGAGAGATATGAATTTAGTGCCATTGTATTGCCTGTAAGGTGACTGTTATTGTATATTGTGTCTGTTCCTTTCTGATCTACTACTTTTAGGGTCTCTCTTTGCTTAGAGGACCCCTTTCAATATTTCCTGTAGAGCTGGTTTGGTACTTGCAAATTCTTTCAGTTTTTGTTTGTCCTGGAAGCTTTTAATCTCTCCTTCTATTTTCAATGATAGCCTAGCTGGATATAGTATTCTTGGCTGCATGTTTTTCTCGTTTAGTGCTCTGAATATATCATGCCAGCTCTTTCTGGCCTGCCAGGTCTCTGTGGATAAGTCTGCTGCCAATCTAATATTTTTACCATTGTATGTTACAGACTTCTTTTCCCGGGCTGCTTTCAGGATCTTCTCTTTGTCACTAAGACTTGTAAATTTTACTATTAGGTGACGGGGTGTGGACCTAGTCTTATTGATTTTGAGGGGGGTTCTCTGAATCTCCTGGATTTTGATGCTTGTTCCCTTTGCCATATTGGGGAAATTCTCTCCAATAATTATCTCCAATATACCTTCTGCTCCCCTCTCTGTTTCCTCTTCTTCTGGAATCCCAATGATTCTAATGTTGTTTCGTCTTATGGTGTCACTTATCTCTCGAATTCTCCCCTCATGGTCCAGTAGCTGTTTGTCCCTCTTTTGCTCAGCTTCTTTATTCTCTGTCATTTGGTCTTCTATATCGCTAATTCTTTCTTCTGCCTCATTTATCCTAGCAGTGAGAGCCTCCATTTTTGATTGCACCTCATTAATAGCTTTTTTGATTTCAACTTGGTTAGATTTTAGTTCTTTTATTTCTCCAGAGAGGGCTTTTATATCTCCCGAGAGGGTTTCTCTAATATCTTCCATTCCTTTTTCAAGCCCGGCTAGAACCTTGAGAATCGTCATTCTAAACTCTAGATCTGACATATTACCAATGTCTATATTGATTAGGTCCCTAGCCTTTGGTACTGCCTCTTGTTCTTTTTTTTGTGGTGAATTTTTCCGCCTTGTCATTTTGTCTAGATAAGAGCAGATGAAGGAGCAAGTAAAATACTAAAAGGGTGGCAACAACCCCAGGAAAATATGCTTTAGCCAAATCAGAAGAGATCCCAAATCGTGAGGGGGAGAAAGGGGATAAAAAGAGGTTCAGAAAGAAGGAAAAAAAAAAAAAAAGAGAGAGAGAGAGAGAAAAGAAAAAAAAAAAAAGAAACAATTAAAAAAAG
>NW_019154094.1:22113970-22143442 GCF_002288905.1 Enhydra lutris kenyoni | reverse complement strand
TAAAGAAAAAAAATATAAAAAGGAAAAATATATATATATATATATATTAGATAAACTAGTTAAAAAACGTTAAAAAGAAAAGGGTAAAAGTTAAAAAAATTTAGCAGAAGAAGAAAAATAAATTGAAAAAAAAAAAAGAAAAAGAAAAAAAATTAAATTAACTGCAAGGCTAAAGAATCATGGGGAGAAAGCCATGAGTTCCGTGCTTTGCTTTCTCCTCCTTTGGAATTCCGCTGCTCTCCTTGGTATTGAAACTGTACTCCTTGGTAGGTGAACCTGGTCCTGGCTGGGCTTCTTGTTGATCTTCTGGGGGAGGGGCCTGTTGTAGTGATTCTCAAGTGTCTTTGCCCCGGGCGGAGTTGCACCGCCCTTACCAGAGGCCGGGCTGAGTAATCCGCTCGGGTTTGCTTTCGGGAGCTTTTGTTCCCTGAGCGCTTTCCGTAGAGTTCCGGAGGGCGGGAATGAAGATGGCGGCCTCCCGGTCTCCGGCCCGGAGGAGCCGAGAGCCCGGGGCCCCACTCCTCAGTGCGCCCTCAGAGAACAGCGCCGATTTACTCCCGTCACCCTGCCTCCGGCCGCGCTCCGAGCTGACCGAGCCTGCGACCGGTTCAAGGTAACCCCGAGCTTAGAGCTTACTCCTCGGCTCTGTCTCTGTAGCCGGCTTCCCTGTTCTAATACCTGTAAGCTCTGCGACACTCAGACACCCCCGATCCTTCTGTGACCCTGCGGGACCTGAGGCCACGCTGACCCTGCGTGGGCTTCACCCCGGTTAAGCCTCTGGAGCGATGTCCCTCAGCGGAACAGACTTTTAAAAGTCCCGATTTTGTGCTCCGTTGCTCCGCCGCTTGCCGGGAGCCGGCCCCTCCCCCCGCGGTCTATCTTCCCGTCGCTTTGGATTCACTTCTCCGCCAGTCCTACCTTTCAGAAAGTGGTTGATTTTCTGTTTCTAGAGTTGCTGTTCTTCTTCTCTTCGATCTCCCGTTGGATTTGTAGGTGTTTGCAATCTTTAGATAAGCTATCTAGCTGATCTCCCGCTACCTGAAGTAGTCTCAGCCTGCTACTTCTCCGCCATCTTGACTCCTCCCTATACCACATTTTTTATTCATTCGTCTGTTGATGGATATTTAGGTTGATTCCACCTGTTGATTATTGTGAATAATGTTGTGATGAACACAAGTGTGCAATTCTCTTGGAGATGTCTCTCTTGAAAGGAGATATGAATGGGGCAGCCCCATAACTGCAGCACTGCTTGAGTTCACATGTCTCTTTGGATGATGGTCATATTGCTTACATGGAGATGTCCATCACTGAGATGTTTGGGAGAAGCCAGATGATTAATATAAGGCAGTCATTTAAATCCAAGGTTATTCTAGTAGCTACTTCTGGGCTACTTCTTCCCTGGTAAAGTATCCCTCTCCAAACACAAAGAAATGACATCCTGCAGTTCCTGATTATGTTACACAACTATACTCCATGGCTCTAGCAGATTGGATGAGGATAGTCACCTGGGTAAAGTGAGTCCTCCCCTTGGTTGGGCTCAGCCAACCAGATATTCTCACCTGGGAATTTGGAATTGGGACACAGGGATGATAGTGAGCTAGTTGGTAGCTTTGGAAGTGGGAAACAATAAAGAAGTCCAGGTACTCATGTTTCAGTCTGCAGTTATGATGAAGGAGAGAACAATGGCTTTCAGGGGAATGTGCACACTAGGTAGAGAAGCAAATGTGAGAGCCCAGGAGACAATGTGGTGGGGGAAGAATGGAGCAAACAGAGAACATGGCTTCCTTGACGCGAGCTAGCTTTCCTGACCCTCAGTTTCTCTGCAGCCTTGAGATTCCATAAGATACTCTTGGTTCTTAAACAAACAAGCAGACAAAACATTAAAAAAACCCAATTCCTTTTATTTAGGGTAGACTGAGTGGGTTCCCATTTTTGGCAACCAAATGACATTGAATGTTTGTTCAAGTAAAAGGAATAATCTATCTCATATGTTTTTGGTGCATAACCCAGAGTTCTCACCATGGGTCTGAGAGAAAGGTAAGCTCATTATGAAATAACACTGTCCATTTGTGGGCTAGAGGAAATGATAGTGAATCTGGACTCAGCAAATCTGAATTTAAGCTCCCATTCTGCTACTTTTTGACTGTGTGACTTTGAACAATCATTTATTCTCTGGGCTGAAGTTAACAGCCTCATGATGCTCCTGGTTTATAAAACCCCATGTTTCAGTAAAATGTACTTTGCAGTATGTATTAACAGGCTGTGATGGTCTGTACACTAACAGACATACAGACTGTCATTTTTTGGTTACATGGTTGGTGGGAAGGCAAAGAGATTAGTTGGTGCTTCATAATAGTTGATGGAACTGAAATACATACTTGGACTTGCATGTGGTAAATACTAAAAACATTTCTCAATGTTTTTAAGACCACCAAAAATTTCCTTACATACCTTATGTCCATAATTTCTTTTGTTATATCTTTTTTTTTTTATAACCTCTATGTCCCAACATGGGGCTTGAGCTCACAACCCTGAGATAAAGAGTTGCATGCTCTACCAAGTGCATCAGCCAGGTGCCCCTCATCGTTTCTTTTAATACTATATTAATAAATATCCACAAAAATGACTCTGGTGTGTCTAGCACTGTGCAAGTGAAAATAAAGGAAAAATGATCCCTTATTGAATTAGTGGCTATTGTGTGACCGATGATAGTTTTCTCAAATGCTTCATTTAATCTCACAATAATGTTACAAAGTAGGCACTCGTCCTTTCATAGATGGAGAATCTAAGGGTCATAAGAGTTAAACAACTTGTTCAAGGTCAACCATCAAGGAAGTGCCAAAGCCAGGACTGGGTCCTGGTCTCTAATCTTTATGCTGGGTGCTGATAGGACTCAAGATGGAGCCCTGAGCCTCTGGAAGCTGATCTCGAGCCTGGGACAGAGTAGGGTGGGTTGGAGAATGAGAATGCTAGGCAGGAACCAAACATGTTCATGCAAAGAGTACCAGGAGAAGGATACTTGATACTGTGAATCAAGTTGAACAGACTAATCACTGTAGTAGTTTAGAGAAGGGTCAATGTGGGTTGGAAGATTCTCAAAGGACATGATGGAGGAATGAATCTGGATTAATGCTTATCTCCAAGGCAGGTCCCACCATTGGGAAAATGGGAGTAACAATATGTTTTTTGCTTTCTTCGTAGTAGTTTTATGAGATCATATCAGTTAAAACATTTTGAACTATTGAAGTGCTTTTCATATATGAGGGAATGGTTTTATTAATAAGAATCAGTAGACTTTATACAGATAGAGATAGGAAGGGAGCAGGAATTCCAGGGAGGGAGAAGGACATGAAGATAAGCAGAAGTAAGATCACATCTTGTATTTCTCTTCTCCTCTCCCCTCCCTCCCTCACCCCTTCCCTTCCTCCCTGAGAGATCTAAAAATTTACAGCTAGAGATACAGGAAGGAGTGAGATGTACAAGAGAGCATGGGGAAAGAAAAAGGATGAGTGAGGATAAGAAAACTCACCTGATTTCATAGGAATTTTCTAGGATTTAAAAAGTGGGGCCATAGAGGCAAACTACCTGCTCATAGCAGTGTCTGCTCTGGACACAGAAAAGTACTTGGGCATGTAGTGAACATATGTTATTAACTTTGGTTACCTAGTATTCACGTTCTGCCATATTTATGACAGACTTTCCTATTAAGTATAGTTCTTTTTGGGAAACTGAGGGGGGCTGTCATAGGTTGAAGACAGACCCTGAGACAGTTACTTGCCCGTAGGAGCATTCTTAGGAACAACACCTGTAAGGGAATGAAGAAAACAGGACCGGGAGAGGATGAAGTTGAACAATGATATAGTTTGCATTGACATGTCAGCCAGCTCTATGCAGAGCTCTGGGTCTGGGATGGCCTTTCAGAAATATCCCAAATTGATGGGGCGCCTGGGTGGCTCAGTGGGTTAAAGCCTCTGCCTTTGGCTCAGGTCATGATCCCGGCGTCCTGGGATCGAGCCCCACATCGGGCTCTCTGCTCAGCGGGGAGCCTGCTTCCTCCTCTCTCTCTCTGCCTGCCTCGCTGCCTACCTGTGATCTCTATCTGTCAAATAAATAAATAAAATCTTAAAAAAAAAAAAAAAGAAATATCCCAAATTGAGGCACAGGGGCCAGGAACACCCTTGTGTTCCTGTATCCACTAGGCGTTGAATACAGGATGCCTCCTGTTGAGGAGGTATCTTGGGTGAGGTAGCTCCTCCCAGTGGAGGATGACTACTTAGGAGGGATTCGTCTGTGAGCCATCTGCAGGCGACATCCCCAGCAGCTGGGGGATGAGGGCCTGGGTCTTGAAAGGAGAAGCTTGCAATGCACCATAGTGTTCATTCTTGGGGCCAGTTTTCCATTCCAGCTGCCGGCCAGGGCATGTGCACACGAGCCAGCTCAACCCATCATATTCTCTCACCAAGGACTTTATATCTTGAGCAGAGGACGTAAAGAAGAAGGCTCCCTTAGCATTCACTTCGGTGGCAGCAGCAGCAGTAAGCATGGCTGTCTTTTGAGGTTTGTGGTGGTAGTAACTGCCCAGATATTCCCCAAACCCAACTTCCCAGTGTCTCATGCCTCCTTAACATTTTCCAGTCCTTGCTCTTCAGATCTCTGGTTGATTCTGTGTTTTCAGTTTCTGTCCATTAAATTCCATTTTACCTATAGACATCACGAGTTGGTTTTGATTTCTTAGAACTAGGAATTCTGATTGATTTGGGGATAAATGCCAAAAGAGAAAGAGGAAAGAAGGAAAGCTGAATTATAGAATACTGCTTATTACCTATACTAGTCTTGGTATGAAAAAATATCTTTTTAACAGGATATGGCAGTGGTAATGAGTTGATTTTAATTTCCCCCCACAGTTCACTTTTTTAACCCCAGAGAAAGATTAAAAAAAAAAAAAGAGGTAAAATTCTGTTGAAAAAAATATACTTAGAAGCAACTATAAAAATGAACAATCCGATGGGTCACGTTTGGCAAAGAGTTGGTATCCATTGTATGCACACCTCCTGCATCACATGCTCAAGCCTATTTGCAAAAATGAGTGAGTTTGGGGCACCTGGGTGGCTCAGTGGGCTAAAGTCTCTGCCTTTGGCTCGGGTCATGATCCCAGGGTCCTGGGATCGAGCCCCGCATTGGGCTCTCTGCTCAGTGGGGAGCCTGCTTCCTCCTCTCTCTCTCTGCCTGCCTCTCTGCCTACTTATGATCTGTCTGTCAAATAAATAAATACAAATCTTTAAAAACAAAAACAAAAACAAATGATTGAGTTTGCAGAAAATGAATTCGATCAAGTCTCATAATTGGTTGAGAAAAATGGGCATATTAAAAGTCCTTTCAGGGCCAAGATGGGTAGTGTCAAATGAAGAAGTCTAGAAGTTGGTTAAGGCTGTGTTGGTACTTCTGCCAAGTGTTCTGAAGATAGAGGAGTCATAGTTCAAGGCTGAAGAGTATGTTCAGAAGATGAGATGAGATGGGGATGCCCTGGCTCTTGGGGCAGATATCCAGAGGCAACAGCTCCCAGTAGTCATTCCAAGACATGGAACAGAAGGGCAAGACATTGGAAGGTAGCTTGAGTATTAATAACAGCATGTTTGGGGTGTTGAAATCTTTGACTAATGGCTTAATAAATCATGGATTAATAGTGAAGTCTCCGGTGGGGAAATCGAAGTTCTCAACCCATCAACTTATATGTAGACAGAGTGCTCCCTGGGTTAGGTCATTAAAACTGTTAGAATGTACTTAGCGAAGTAAGTGGTACTAAATGTGAGACTAAATTGCCTTGTCTTGTTGACTGGATTGAAGGCAAATCAGCTCAAGTGGGTCCCCCACCATCCAAATGTTATTCCTTTTGGAGTGCACCTGTTGATAGAGGAAATGGATCCCAGCAGGAGCAGATCTCCAAGTATTTAATCTCTCACTGCTACTGTAGGAGCATCCACAGCCTTAAGACAGACAGGGTAAAAATTTGGGGTTTCTGTTTCTCAGTCTTTTGAAACAAGCTAAGGGGATAATGTGCAGTCCCTAGAAGAAGGTGTCAAACTTTCTTTTTGGGAGGGTGATAATGCATGGCATTGGGCTTGAAGTAGAAAAGGAATGTTCTTTGGGTAAGGTGGTCAGAGAAGGGCTCACGGAGGAGGTCATATTCAGGGTGAGACCAGTAAGATCAGAGGAGCCAGCCATACAAAGAGGTCGGGGATGAATCTTGGGGGGAGTAGGAGACAATGTTCCAGGCAGAGGAAACCGCATTGAGAGGAAAGAATTTGGTAGGTTTGAGCAATGGAAAGGTGGCCAGTGTGGCGATAATGTGTGAGTTGAAGAGAACTCTGAGAGGCAATGGGGAGACTGGGCCTCCAGTCCCAGGTAGAGGCGGGAAGAGGCCTATTATGCTTGGCCAACTTGATCATGATGCAGAATTTGGATTTTACTCAATGTACAACAGGAAACCATTGAAGGGTTTTAAAGCAAGGGGGTAACAGAATTAGATTTCTATTTATAAAAGCCTGTATGGCTTCTACTACAAGAGTCAGGCAAACCAATGAGAGAGCAATAATGAAAATCTAGGGGAGGCATGGCAATGGCTTGGTCTGGGGCGGTGGGGCTGAGGCAGGTCAGGAAAGGCTGATGGTTAAAGGGTATAACGAGAAGGCAGGAAAAAGAGAACCTAGTGATGTATTAGGTCTTGGGAAGGAATAGTTAGAATGGGAGGAATCCAGAGTAACACCCAGCTTTGTGTCATGAGCTATGGGTGGTGTGTGTGCCTGTATAGAGTATAGAGTCATTTTCTGGCTTGACTTCTAGCTACCTGTCTGGTTTTATTCTGAAATTTCATTCCCTTGAGTTCTTGCTTAGTTAAGGTCTCAGTCACTGTTCTTCCTCACCCTCATGACTGCTCAGTGTCCAGAGGGGAGAAAAATAGCTTCTCTCCCGAGCGATTTGTGCCTCTTGCTAATAGAATTGAAAAACGGAGCTCCTTTTTGGTTATCAGCACCCCATGACTAGCCTCTCTCACTTGCAGTGCTGGATTCCTGAATGATTTAGAATCAGCTCTTCCTACTCAGCCCTAATATGAATGCATTGCCTGTTGATTATCTCAGACACGACTTATTACCCTGAATTTAAGGCTCCTTCAGCGCCGTTTCAATTAATGTGGCAATGAGTGTGCGCATTAGAATGGCCAAGCACAGCCAGGATTTAATTGATTTAATTTGCATATCTCATTCTGAAAGAATTATATGTTGTAAATTCACCCACCGGCAGAACCTGACCACTGCTGCCTCCTTTGTGAATGCAAAATTAGCTTTCCTGAAAGTTTTCCCATACCCAGTCACCTTTGGTTCACTTGACTCCTAATGTTTGTTCCATCTTTTTAGAGGAGGGTTTTAAACTCTTGGGAAATGAACGTACGTTTGGGGGAAGGCTAGGAGTATGACTGGATTACTTATGAGAGGAGCTGGTGCCGCAGAGACTGGCATCATCCCTGAGCCATCTCCAAGGGATCTTTTGGGCCCTGTCGCTTTGGGAGCCCAAGTCAGAACTGGTGCTTCTTTGGTGGAAAGTATCATGGGAAAGAGAGTTCTAGTGTCTTTCCAGGTGAAGATGCAGTTTTCAGAAATCTGGATACCTGCCTTAATACCTCTGGATGTTTTAGGATATGAGAATGTATAAAATGCAACTGAGGGAGATCTTATATTTCATGCACATGTGTATATTAGCTATTGTACATACAAATACACATGAATACCTAGACAGCTGGTAATTACCAATATATACAACTCTACCAGCTGATGAAATATTGAAATATTTCCATAACACTCAGTACATAGCTGATGCCTTTGAGTGCTCCTCTTGCCACCCCTGGAACCCTTTGGTCTCCCCACGATCCAGCAACTTAAGTGTTAATACTTGCCTCCTGGAGGGTGCATCTTTTCCATTGCCCCAGCCCCATAGCCAGCATCCTTTCTAACTGGTTTGTAAATTTGTATGTCATTAGCTATTTTGAGTACCATCTGTGTGTTTTGCATTCGTGTTTATGTGTGTAAAATTTTTCGGCATCTGAACTTATGTTGAAATTTCCTTCATTGATTTATTCGCTCAGCATAGGCTGAGTGCCCACTGTTTGTGAAATACTGTGCTAAGTTTGGGGCATAGGAAAATAAGTTAGATAGTCTCTGTGCTGAAGAAGTCAAGGAGTAGAGATTGGCAAGTAAGTGTGTAAGTACCATGATAGAAGCAAAGGGAATTACACGATCATTGGGAGCTCCTAATCCAGCCTGGAATTATGGTGATGTGAATAGTCAGGGAAGACTTCTTAAAGGAAGTAATCATTGAGCAGTCTTACAGGATGAGTGAAGATTGCCTTTATGAAGGATGGAGGTGAGAAAGGGTATCCACTGGGCTTCATTGGCAGGGAGTGTCCAGAGGAGTGGGAGAAGAGAATGGGTCCTAATCAGGGAAACATGGTACATGCAACAATTACTATTCTGTTTCACAGTATCCCTTCTGCCAGTGGAACACATCCCTTCCTTTTGGGTTGCTGTACCCACAGTTAGATGGGTAGTCTGAAGATGATTGACACTCACTTCCTGTTATCTGGAATGGGCATGTAATTGAGGTGTGGCTAAATATTTTTTTTTTTCCCTTGGCACAGTGACTGGTTCAGTCATGGGCTTGAGACCCAAGTCAATCCAGTAAGAGTTAGCTCCAAGATGTATAATGGGCGTATTAGCAAAATGAGTTTTCTCTTTTTTGGCTGCTTTTGCCAAGTAAATCAGCATCTGGTGGTCGGCTTGCTAATGATAGTGGAGCCAGCCACAATCTTGGAAAAAAAGAATTTAGACATGACAAAAACTGATTCTTAATGGATGTCATTTGAGCACCTGAATTCCACAGTGCTGATGCCCATAGACCCCTTGGCTTTTTGAGTTACACAGACAATAATATCCCTTTCCAGTTTCATTCCAATCAAGGAGAGGTCTTGCCATGTACATGTGAAGAGACCCAAACTCTGCATCATATCCAGCAGAGTAAGCCACCAAGATTCTTGGGAACAATACAGATGAAGAGGCATGTGGATGTTGACTTTGCCAAGAATGTGAAGATGGAAATGTCAGAGAAATGGGTGGAGAACCTACACAGTTGTTTTTGCAAAGAACTCTCTGCCAAGGCAACATATTCTTTATTCTCTTAATAGTTGGAGAGCAGAGTCACCTTTGCATAACTGAACCAGGCACACAGACTTAAGTTTCTCTGGAAATTAGTCATATTCAGTCTATATAAT
Source organism: Enhydra lutris kenyoni (assembly GCF_002288905.1). NCBI lineage: Eukaryota > Metazoa > Chordata > Mammalia > Carnivora > Mustelidae > Enhydra > Enhydra lutris. The sequence continues at coordinate 22,134,123 of NW_019154094.1, read as the reverse complement.
CTGCTTTCCACCGTTTTATCTGTTTAAAAACACTTTTTTTAAAAAATTAAGCTGTTCAGTAGGAAATGTTAGCGAGACATTTTTCCTTAACACTATTGGATCTGAAGTAGTGGATTTTGACTTAAAAATGTTTGATTAGGGGCGCCTGGGTGGCTCATTGGGTTAAGCCCCCGCTTTTGGCTCAGGTCATTATCTCAAGGTCCTGGGATCGCACCCCACATTGGGCTCTCTGCTCAGCGGGGAGCCTGTTTCTCCATCTCTCTTTGCCTGCCTCTCTGTCTGCTTGTGATCTCTGTCTTTGTCAAATGAATAAATAAAATCTTTAAAAAAAATGTTTTATCAGAATGCTTGAGAATGCTGTACTTTCTTCCTTCTTGGCTAATAGCAGTCTGATGGGGGCCCACTTCATTTTGTCATTTGTATTTTGGATTTTATGTCAAGCTGACTTAATAATAACGCAGTAGTATCAATAATATTGATGCTGGTGGCTTAGTCCGTGCCAAAGACTGTTGGAAGCTCTTTACGTGCCTGGGAGGATGGCAACCACCATTAGCCCCACTTTAGAGATGAGCAAACTGAGGTGCAGAACGGCTGTGAAATGTGCCCAAACTCATACCTCTAGTGAGTGATAAAGCTGGGTATCGAGCTCACTTTTACTCCACTTTTGTAGGAGGAAAAAAAATTTTTTTTAAATTACATACACTCGTATGGAAAAACTAACTTTCAAAGTCCTAGACATTTATGTACTTTCATTTTATTCGACTTTTAATTTCTTAATCCTTGGACTGTTACATTGCTCTATATATCACTTTTATGTCAGTAATTTGTAGGGCCTCTCGTTAACAACAAATAATAACTCTCTTTTTTCTGGGCAACTCTGATGACCAGTGTCTCTTGCCCTCCCCACAAGCCTGTTAAAAGTTATTACCTTCCATGGATCATTTTGTGTGATCCATGCTGCAACATGGCAACCAGTATTTTATCCTTGGGTGTTTAACAAATATAATCAACACCACAGCACTGAGTGTTTTTGTGGGAGCCCCTCTTTGACTTTTCAGCCATGATGAATCTGTTGGCCAGAGGAAAAGCCTGGAGGGACCCCATTTCTTGTAGAATGGAATGAAAATTTTTTCCTCTTAACACCAAACCAGAAAATCTGGGGCTTCCCTTGTTGCTATTTTGTGATTTTCCACTGCTCAAATGGCTTTAAGCTCTGTGATCGTCACCCCTCAGTGTTATGACAGAAGCAATTAATTTCTCAAGTGACTGTGAAGAGACCAGGGCTTGGACCAGGTCAGAATTTTGGTATTAAAAGTAGGCGTAAACCCCCTCTGGAGGAATGTTTTTGTTTAATTGTTTGTTTCTTTGCAAAATGCCAAGCAAGACACATAAAAGATGATCAAGTTTCTTTTGTCTTTAAAATTTAATTTCTCCATAAAACATGTTTGAGTTGAGCCCCTTCCTTCCTTTTTTTTATTCATTGGGAGAAAATTGTTTTCACCCCAAACACATCTTTTCTGCCTTGACTAAAAACGAAATATGACAAGAGAAAAAACAAAAACATAAAACAAGCTTCCTGGGAGCACCATTCCAGAACCTCTCAGCTTGTTAGGAGTGAGGAGAAAGCAGAGCAGTTTTGTAATGAAGTCATTTCTAGCAGCTGCCTCACATGTGAAAACTGCCTGTTGTACCATAAAAAGAATGCTCCCTGTCAGGAGAGTTTGTCTGAGGAAAGGCAAAATTTCTTAGCCATTAACTTCCTCAGAATGGTTGGTTCATTCCTCACATGCACCTGGGCTGATTTTCTACCACTTACAGTAAAAGAGTTGGAACATTCTATACAAGTTTCTCGTTCTCTGTTGAGTTTCTGTATAATCTGAGTTATACTGAGATTGAGAAGCTACCTCTAGATTCCAGAAAAGTCATAGGCCCCTGGATTATGGCAGATTTTGTAGTTTGGAACAGTCCTTCTTCTAATGAGAGCCAGATATCTGGAGAAAATTATATATATATATATATAACTCTGTTTGAAGGTTTAGGAGAGCTAACTAGGTTATGAGAAATTTTGGGGCCAAGATGTAGGAAATAGAAGCACTCTAGAGAGGTGAAACTCATGTTTTTGGTTGCTTTAACTCTAGGTATCCTCACTGGTCCTAAAAGGCTTACCCAAGGGCTTGCACTCTGGTAGTCTCACGGGGCCCCGAGGATCAAAGTGAGAGTGCAGGACCCTCTGAGGGTAGAGAACTAGTTTGGAAACATAAAGAGCTCCTCTTCAGAAATATGTGAGCCAGGAGTAAATCTGGCCTTTTAAGAGTCTATGGTGAGTCCCGTGAATTGTATAAGACTGATGCATCACAGGCCTGTACCCCTGAAACAAATAATACATTATATGTTAATTAGGAAAAAAAAAAAAGAGAGTCTACAGCTCATCTTTGCTTTACCTGGGTGGTTCTTTAGATTGGATGGAGGTGATTCTAGATTCCTACTGCCTCTAGTTGCCTGACAAAAGAAAATGAAAGATCCTCTTTGCAAGAAGGGAACATGATTTGAGTTCTCAAATTATTTCTGTGGACACCTTTTAAACTTATAGGCAGTTATATTTATATCCACAGATAATCACGCCTACAAGGAGACTACAATGACTAATTACAGACAGAACAACAGATAATGGAGATAGGCCCTACCAAATGTTGGAAAGATCATACACATTTTAAAATAGCTATGCTTGAAAAGTTAAACATCTTGTCAGGAAACTGGAAAAACGACACAATGGATTTTACAAAGAACCAAACACAAACACGGGAATTGAAAACCATGGTAATTAAAATGAACATCTTTTAAAAAAAAATATTTGTTTGGCAGGGAGAGAGAGAGGGAGCACAAGCTGGGGGAGCAGCACGCAGAGGGAGAAGCAGACTCCCTGTTGAGCAGGGAGCCTGACGTGGGGTTTGATCCCAGGACCTGGGATCCTCCTCTGACTGAACCACCCCAGGAACCCCTAAAATTAACATCTTAAGAGATGAGTTTAACAAAAAATTAGGTATGGTTGAAGAGAGCATTAGTGAGCTGTAAATTGTCGGAATAAAAATGTAGATCTCAAACTCTTGGGGTCCATCAGTAATGGAAAGAGCTGACAAGAGGTACAGAGTAATTACTGAATTGGATTCCATGATTCCATCATTCATGTGAGGAATTCAGAAGAATGTTTTTATAGAACACTGTTTAGAAATTATAGTGAATTACTGTATTTATTGGTCAGGGTCCAGCTGCAGATGACAGAAGATAACCAAATTGAATAGAAAGGGATTGAATATACTAAGAGTAGTGGCTTGCAAAATGCTTGGACGGACTGAAGGATTGGGCTGTGGGCTGGCCTTTCATGGCAGGTCTCCAGATCTACATCGCGGAAGTGGTTTACCAAGGGAGCTACAACCTCGGCCATGATTAGACAACCGTACCACAGCTGTTGGCCGTGATCCTTACTAGCAAATTATTCGCCCTGAACTCCTCTCCTTGCTACCTATGAAGCTGGGAACCATCTATAATTATCTCACCAAAATGCCTCTATGAATGCACTTGCCAGAATAAACAGCATAAGCTGCTAAATTTTGCATGAGTGTGTCTGCTGGCCGACGCTGCCATGTGCACATCTGAGCTGTAAGGGAATCTGGGGTGGGTGGTTTCTAGCTTTCCTGCCTCTGGTATCCAGTAGGGCATATTATAAGGAGCTTGGAGTAGAAAAGCAGGAGGCATTTTGCCAAATCTCTCATATTTGTTGTTTTTGTTTGCTTGGTACCTCATCATCCTGTTTCCTCTGGAAGCAGAACTTTCTGACTTTATTTTTTCCTGTGAGGAGCCATTTACTCAATGGTAGCCACTGACTCAAATATGCCAATTAGACAAACCCATCTCCCTAGACACTATGATCGGTTTATAGATATGTACTTGATCCATTTCAGTTCTGTAAGTCTTCTCCAAGGCCCTTCTGCTACAGCCATGAAAAAGGCTTGTTTCCACTACTGAAAATTCTAAACATGCAGGTAGGAGTGTGAAGCCACTAGTGATTCCACAAAGAGAGAACAGAACGTATCTGAAAATGAAGCCAAACAGATTCAGGACGATCTAAGAAAGGGAAGGTGATAGAGATTTCTTTGATTTTGCTTGAACCCCTGGATCAAACTATGCCTGAGTCTCTGAACCTTTGGATTCCTCGTTTTTATGACCCTGTAAATTCCCTTTTGCTTAGAAGAGTTACAGTTGAATTTCTCTCATTTGTAATATAGAGTTCTGACTCTTGATCATGTGAATTAACGTATTTTGATATGCCCCCTTCCGTATTTATAGGTAGAAACCATCTGTATAAAAATGACCCTAGAGACCGCAGCATCTCACAGCAATCTACAGTTCATTGGAACAGGTCTGTGGGAGGGATTCTGAGAGGTTCACTTCAGGCATTAATCGGAGCTCCTTGTGGGTGGGAGTTGGGACAATTCTGACAGTGGGGTGAATATTGGTAAATGAGGTTGTGTCGTCTAATACTGTGGTGACCACATCAGCAATAAACGTTTCATTTTCTCTTGCACTTTTCTCAGGAGTCTACCAGTCACTCTTGTAGGTGTAGGACTTGATTATTTAGTCATTTATTCATTCAACATTTTGGAATCTCGGTTCTTTGGATGACTGTGGTTACCTTTCAAACAAAGAAGTAGTTTTTTAATTCCACTGTTCACAAGCTTTCAATGGCTCCACAGTTTTGGTCCTTCTCAATCCACTCCTAATCTGTCCCTGAAGCCATAGCTCCCGCCATCCTTTCTCAAAGAGCCTGTATAGCAGGTACACTGTGACATTTACCTCTTTCTTAACAAGACCTTGTCCTCCCCTAACCCTAATACCTCCACTGCCTTTGCTTATATGAATCTCTTGCATGCACTTCCTTATCTACTCATTTTTTAAAAATTTTTTTTACCCATTTAAAAAAATTTGGATCAGGTGGCACTTATTCTATATCCTGATCTTTATATTAAGATTAAGTCCTCCTTTGATCTCCCAATGTATTTTTTTCACATTACTCTTATTAGACTTAGCACATCATAATGAACTTATTTTATATGTCTTTCCTTTCTCACACTATAAGTATATTCCGTTCACCCTTTTATCTGCACTGCCCGCAGTTAAAGTCAGTTCCTCTATTATATTCTGTCATGAAATTATATTTTTTTGCAATATTATTTATTTATATGAGAGAGAGAGAAAGAGTGAGAGAGAGAAAGAGAGGGTGAGCCAATGTGAGTGGAGAGAGGGGCAGAGGCCGAGGGAGAAGCTGACTCCCCACTGAGCAGGGAGCCCACCATGGGGCTCCATCCCAGGACCCTGGAATCACGACCAGAGCCAGTGTAAGATGCTTAACGAACTGAGCCACCCAGGCACCCCTGTTGCTTTGCCTTATTGATTATGATTGGAATTCTATAGTTATTTTTGTGGCTTTTGGATTGACTTGTGTGTCTTTTATTTACTAGATCAACAGCTTAAAAAGGCTGAGATCAAGACAAATTTTGTTCACCAACATATCCGTGCTGCTTAGCAGAGTCCCTGACATATAATGGGTGCTAAAAATATTGCTTGAATAGATGGATGAAATTTTGTTGAACGAATGAATGAATGAATCATAGATAATAACATGTGTTAATCCCCATCAAGAATATTAGTAGTTTAAAAAGAGGAGTCCAGGGACGCCTGGGTGGCTCAGTTGGTTAAGCGGCTGCCTTCGGCTCAGGTTATGATCCCAGCGTCTTGGGATCGAGTCCCACATCGGGCTCCTTGCTTGGCAGGGAGCCTGCTTCTCCCTCTGCCTCTACCTGCCACTCTGTCTGCCTGTGCTTGCTCTTGCTTCTCTCTCTATGTCAAATAAATAAATAAAATATTAAAAAAAAAAAAAAAAAGAGGAGTCCAGAGAAGATAATGCTTTCTTCTAGTGGAATGAACTAGTCATGTCAATAACAGTGGAATTTCAAGTTTAGGAGTGATTTTAAAACAATATTTAAATGTCTATCTTATTAGGAAGTTGAAGACACAATACAATGAACTTCCCCCCACCCTGAAGCACTTCACATTCAGTTGTAAACATACTGTCCAATCATCCCCCAATACACTGGAGTATATTTGACCTCAACAAGGGGGTTCTCCCTACATAGCTACAATACAACCTTCAACACCAGGAAATTAACATTAATAAATGACTACATTTAATCAATAGGCTCAGGCCAAATTTTGTCCATTGTTCCATTAATGTCCTTTATAGCCAGAGTATCTAGTCCTGGGCCACCTGTTACCTTTGATTGCCACGTCTCTTCAGTCTCCTTTTATTTGATGGTTTGTTAGATTGCCATATAAAATAGACCTACAGTTTGCTCTTGCCACAGGCCCTGCCAATATTTTTGATGGGCTTTCTCAGATCTCCCTACCCATCCCACTACTAGAATTTATGACCACCTACAGAAACTCAGAGATTAATTTTGAATTCCGGGCATCAGAAAGGATCGGATTTGTCTGTCCATATAGTAGCCATTGGCATTCGCTCTATTGTCAGACAGTCTTAGGGACTGTCAGGGGACTCCTGTGCACCCCATGTGTCTTCTTCCGGTCAATGTCTGATGGCAACTGACAGTGAAAGCTGGGCTTTACCCAACAGGAAGGTTAATAAACTTCAAAAATGAGTCCAGTGTTTTAGACCTGCCAGCTTATCATTTAATTATCTCTCCACTGGTTGGCATTGATCTGCAGTACATTGGTGTGTTTTTGCCCCTGGCCCCTCCTATGAGTTTCTGTGGAATGGCAATTTAAACAGCACAGGATACAAGTGTTATAGCTCCCTCCCTGCCAGTAAGGGGTTAGCCTGTATTAAAAATTGCCTCTCTATCCTCCTCCCCACTTTGCTTTGATTGTGTATGGGTTTTTTTTCCCCTTATCAGAGAAGCAATACATGTTTATAGGTGGGAAAAAAAAAAAAGATAAGGGAAGAAAGTAAAAACAACAACAATCCTGCCAGGTAGAGACAGCCACTGATAACATATCAGTATATATCATTAAAATCACTTGGGGAGCTTTTAAAGAATACTAATGGCTGTACCTCACCCCTGGAGATTCTAGAATCATCCCTGGAGATTCTGATTCAAGTAGTCTAGAGTGGGCCTGGGCAGGGATAATTTTTAAAGTTCTGGGGTGTAGTTGAAAACCATGGGTCTGGCCATGTAGTATATAAGATGTATATTTTACCTAAATGGGCACTCCATAATACAGTTTGATAACTTGATTTTATCGTTTAATAGTTAATTACAAACATCTTTCCATAGAAGGATAAGATATCTAACCCATCTTTTTAGTGACCTCATAGTATGAGTTGACTTACTTAACCATTTTCTTGTGGTTGGATTGGGGTGGGGGGAAATGTTTTCACCCCTGCCAGGGAGCAGTGTACAGGGGTTGGGGGTGGAGGTAGAAGCAGGAAAGGCTTCAGAAAGCTCACTGGTGCAGAGAAAACGAAACCAAGTTTGTCTTGGGTTATAACAGATGACACAAAGGCGATTCCCTGGCTATAAAGCTATGATTTTTAGTGGGAAAATCTCTAAGTAATTGCTTCTTGGCCATAGACCTTCCCAGAAACTCATTCAGTTACTTATTTTCCATTCATTCAGGACATTCATTCATTCATTCAACCAACACACACAAAGCATTACGTAGGGCCTCCCACTGGGAATACAAGATGGCTAAGATTTTGTTCTTCACCTCAAGGGCCTTACTATCCTAAAAGAGTTGAGAGAGATATACAAATAGCTACATGGGTATTTATTGAGCACTTACATTGCTACACTCTTCTGGACACTCTCTTTTTGGAGAGGGAGAGACAGACCTGGGGCAGGGGGAGGAAGGGGGAGAAGGAAAGAGAGAGAATCTTAAGCAGGTTTCATGCCTACTGCATAGCCGGACACAGGGCTTGATTTTACAATCCTGAGATCATGACTGGAGCTAAAATCATGAGTTGGATGCTTAACCAACTGAGATACTCAGGTGCCCCTCTTCTGGACACTCTTTTTATTTTATTTTTTTTTCTATTTTTAAAAGATTCTTATTTATTTATTTGACAGACAGAGATCACAAGTAGGCAGAGAGGCAGGCAGAGGGGGGGCGGGAAGCAGGCTCCCTGCTGAGCAGAGAGCCCCATGCGGGGCTCAATCCCAGGACCCTGAGATCATCATGACCTGAGCCAAAGGCAGAGGCTTAACCCACTGAGCCACCCAGGTGCCCCCTGAACACTCTTTTAAGGAAATTTCTGCAGTTAATGTTCACCACTACCTGAAGAAGTCAGTTTTATTATCCTTTTACAGGAAAGGAGACTGAGGCCCCGAGAGGTTACTTTGTCCAATGTTACAAAGACAGTGAGGGATAGAACAAGAAACAAGCCAAGGTATTCTGGCTCTAAGGTCCAAGCTCTTAACCCCAGACCCTGCTGCACTGATGAACATGTCAAAGGACAGTAGATACCATAATAGGATTCATAAAAGGAAGTGATGAGCTCTAATGTGGGAAGGGAGTAAGGAGGAGATGTTTTAGGAAATGCATTGGAGCTCAGAAAAATCATTTAATTTCATAAAGGAAAATACCACAAGAAGGGAAAATATGTAGATGAATGCTAAGCATATCCACAACATTGTAAATCCTGCTTATTTAGAATATTTTGTTTCCTCTCTACATGTGCTGTATCTGCAGGAAGACTGAGGTAGTCTGGTAGACCTTGGAGAGACCTTGGTCTGGTGGACCTTGGACACCAAGCACCATGTCCTCGCTGGGACATAGGAACCATCAGGCTGAGAAGGATGGAACCCTTGTAGTGGGAGAAAGGTCAAGTTTGTGGTCCTTTGTCTGGGGCAGATAAAAATGTGCCACAAAAGAATGGGGGTAGTATCACAAAGGCTTTCCTCCTAAGGGAGGCCAGAACAAAGAACATAGAAGATAAGACTCAGGAGAAAGTCTATTTTTTTGTTCAATTTGAGGGGACTGCTCAAGGAGTTCTGATCAATCAATTTATCTGGAGAGGTATTCCAGAATGCCTGCTGTTAAATCCCACATTGCTTTAGGTCATTGGCTGACTAGAACAGGATGCTGGTTAGGAGAATTCACTGAACTCATCAAGCAAAAAGAAGCACAGAAGTAAGTTTTGTTAATAGGGGGCAGAAGATCACAAGTGAGGTTTAGAAAGCAGACCATTTCTGGGGAGTGAAGAAAATGATTTCTCCTATACTCCTATACTTCTTTAAGAGAGTAGGTCCTGGCCTTGGTTCTGTAAATATCTTGATGAGTTTGTTTGTACAAATATGAAAGTAGGAGCTGTAGAGATACAAATGTCTCTTTTCCAGTGTCTTGGGCTAAAGGTAAGAAAAGAACCTGCCCCAAATGGACTTAAAGATGAAAAAAAGTTTGCTCATGAAAGGAAGCCTAGAGATAGATGGACTTCGGGTTTGGTTGATTCAACACTCAAGGAATTTGGTTGTACTATCTGTTTAAGTGAAGCCATATCTGCATGCACTGCTCTCACTGCCATAGCCCAGGTGGCTTGAAAACCACAGAAATTTACTTTTTGTAGTTCTGGATATTGGAAGTGCAAGATCAGGATGCCAATATAGTCAAGTTCTGTTGAGGACTCTCTTCTGGGTTGCAGACTATTGAACTTGTATCCTTATGTGGTGGAAAGAAAGAGAGGGCTAGCTCTCTGGTCTCTTCTAATAGGGTACTAATCTCATTCATGAGGGCTTCATCCGCATGACCTAATCACCTCCCAAAAGCACACCTGCAAATACCAGCACTTTGAGTATCAGTTTTCACTGTATGACTTGGGGAAGCCACAGTCCGTCTATAATATGTCATAACAAACTAGTCTTGAGACCTTGGTGGGGTAACACAGTGCAATATTACTATTCATTCATGTAAACATTCTATGGAAATGGATGTTTGTCACATCCAAGGACCTTGGCTTCATCTATGCTGTAGTTTTGCCATCTTGAACATGGCTTTGGAAGCACCCTAGCTTGATCCTGCCTGCAGATGGAGAAAGAGAAGGAATATGGAGGATCAAGCAGGACATTTTAGAGGCCAGGCCTAGAAGCCACCAACATCATTTCTATTATAATCCATTGGTCAGGACTCAATTTTTTGGCACTTCTAGGTGTCCTATCAAACCACCATGGCTGAGGGAAGAAAAGAGACAGTCTTTCTTTGGGTTATTTCCTATGAATGAGGACATTTTTCTTAGAAGTCCCTCAGGAAACCTCTTACCACTTTATTGGCCTGCATTGGGTCACTGGCCGCTATGTGTCAATAACTTGCCCTTTGATAAGTCAAGCTTGTCCCCAGAGTTGGGGTAGGGGAGGTCCTCTGAAGCACACAGTTGCTTGGATGGGTGAATCCCTAAAATTTTGAGGGTTCTATTAGGATGCAATAGAGGGAAATGTTGTTGATTACCCATGTCTCAGTATTTGGTGTATTTGTTCTGCATACTTGGGAGGAACTAAGTTGGCCTCTCTGGGCAGTGACTATAGAGGGCACTAAGGAGGTGGATTGGTGATGAGGCAGGAGTTCTGATGTGACTGCTTTCCTGGTTCCTTGTCTTCCAGAAAATTCTAACTTGCTTTCAGGATACTTTGGTAGAAAAATAAATAGGGCTAAGTTTTTCATCTGACTTGACAAAGAAGGAAACAGAAAATATGTGGGAGCTGGGATTAAGAAGAAATAAGGAAATGGCAGAAAGCATTGGGAAGGCATCATAATCATTGGTGTAAGACTGATCTACCTGTGATTATTCATTCTCTGTTTCTCTCTGTCTCTCTCTTCATCCTATCCATTCATCCATTTATCCATCCCTGGTACTGTGTAATGTCCATGATATATAAATGATAACTCCCTGGCCTCAAGTAGCTCACAGGCTGTGAGGGAGACGTGCAAGTAACCATAATATTGGGATCAAAGTATTCACAGAAGGCTTGAAGGCAGCACAGAAATGTACTCATTGTCTATTGGCAGGGGACCCCGAAGGCTTCTGAAGTCTTAGTAGAAATAATGCAGATGGAATGTACACACTGCAGGTGAAGAATGATACTGGATAAAGACGTTGGTGGCTCCAGTGTATGCAAAGGCCTGGGGGCAGGGAAGAGAAAGGTACCATAGCAATACTTTGAGTGGTTTATCATGGGTGAAGTCAGAGCAATGGCTGCTGGATGCTATGAAGCATAACAAGGGGCTTGTTAAAATGCACTTAATAGAACCTATCAGAGAGATTCTGAACAAATAAATCTGGGGTGAGAGCCAGGAAGCCAGCACTTTAAAGAAAAAGCCCCAGGTAATTCTAAGGCGGGTAGTTTATTATAATCCACTAAAAAGCAATGGCATCATGTGATGTGGTGGGCAAGTCTTATGTTCAGGATGCTCAGAGGAAATGCTCTAGAAGAAAAATGCTCTAGACCTTCTGAATTGGAATACACAATTTATTAAGACCCTTAGGTTACTATAGGACAGGTATTTATTGAGATAGGACCTCTGACTCAGTACCTTCACATCACTTCGTGGAAATGACTGTGAACCTCATAAATACAATGCAGTAAATCAACATTAAATGTATCTCCAACTTTAGTGCCATTCCAAAGATGCTCATTGCCACTCCGGTACTTCCGATGAAAGCAGATGTGCGACAGAAGCCAAATGGAAAGAGACGGAAACACAGAGTGTTGAATGGTAGAGTTTGGAGGGTTGCCTCACCTTCTCAGCAAAGCAGAAGCCTAGAGCAGCAATCAGAGCTCCCTCCCTCTTTCACTTTAGGATACTCAAGGCAGACAATGCATGGTGTCATCAGTACCGCTGCCATATTCACGTCATCCACCCACCCCCTTTTCTCAACTGAAATTAGCATTTCCAGTAACAATGGGATGTGCTTTTCCATTTTGCCATTTTGTAGTTCTAGAGCGACAGGATCCTACACCTGCTAAACTTGCAATAGTCTTAAGCCCTTTCCCTTTCTGTTTTCCATCAAACAGTGCCTTACTCTCATTTGGTAGACTGTCCGGTGCCTCCTTGCACTTTTGTGTTTGGCTATTGTCTTTGAGCATCTCTATTATCTTATATGGGGTGGTTATCATGTCTATCTGCTTCTTCAGTTAAGGGTGACCAATACTTATGTGCTTATCTGGGGCTGGCTATATGGGTGACATCACTTATATTATGCCCACTTTCATCTTGCAATTATATACATGTAAAGTGTCATCTATTCCATGAGTCTCCCCAAGAGCAAATAACATCCTATATCCCAAATCTCCATACCTATCTAGCTATAGTAGTCATTCTCAACCTTGGCTACACAACAGAATCACCTGGGGGTCCTTTACAAAATCACAAATATGCAGGTATTTGCCCCCAGCACATGGAATCAGGATCTCTAGCAGCGAACAGGGGTGTCTGCATGTTTTTAGATGGTCTCCAAGTGATTCTGAGGCACATTGACCAGAGCCACTGGTCCCTACCTTTTGGATGGTACTTCTTCTTTCCCTTGTGAAGCTGTTAATAGTGGATGTGACTCTTCTCTCCTTCTGGATTTAAAACTGTGGATCTCCTCTCATCATTCTGGGCTCCCTTTCCCCAACACAGGCATACAGTCTCTATCAGAACTATATATGCAACAGGTCACATTTTATTTTGTGACTGTGATTATTATCCTTTGTTTAATAGTAATATATGCTGCTGCAAAAGAAAAATGTCCATAGTATGTGATAAAGAGAATGAAATAACTTTAATATTCAAAATTTGCAAGTAAAGGAAAACATTCCAAATATCCAAGCCCTGAAAAATTCATTGAAAAATCCTTCAGTGAATTTTTAAGTTTAAATTAAAAAAATGCTTTTTAAAAAAAAAAATTGCAAAAGCCTTTCATGTTCATTAACAAAAGTAAACATAAGCCACTTAAGAAAGACAAAGAACCCCACACATTTAATGCCCCCTCCAAGATAAATACAGTCATTTCTGTCCAAGGCAGGCAAGTTGATTTATGAGTGTGTCTTGGTTTACTTCATGAGATAGTAAACCTGGCCTTTCAGTGTGCCAAGCTGGAGATCTGCACGGGAATCCAAGATGAACAAAATACATAATCCCTTTTCCAGCTAACTTTCACCTAAAATGCCACCAGGATCTCTTCCTTCTTCCTAGAGCTTTGTGCCCTGATCAAAATGCAAACACTAGCTAAGGCTATCCTGCTCTGACACTCTAGGCACTCTGAGCACTTTCATGGTCTTGCTAAGTTCTCCCAAAAGCCTGGTGAGGAAAGCTTGACAAATCAGGGTAAAACATCAAATTTGAACTCAGGCTGTCTATAGAGTTTATGGGCTCTGTAGTCTGCGAAGACTTCCTCAACTCATCAGCTGAAGCGACTCATTAGCTTTCATAGTCACTTCTCCGTGTGACCACGTTTTATCAGCTGCATGGGTGAGATATAATTTGATGGGTGGAGGGAGTTGCTGGGTGCCACACTTTGTGTGCCTCCGGAAAGGAGATGCCAAGGATCAAGAAAGGGGAGCCTGATACTAGATATGTGGGAAAAGTTCTTAGTCTCTCCTGAAAAAGATCACAAAATGGATCTTTCCAGTCGCATCTTGTGACAGTCTGCTCCCTGCTTATTTGATTTTAACTATGTTTTAAAATCTGCCCAACACACTGAACTCCTTTTATTCTGATTTTTACCTTTCTGTGATTCCCATTGGAAACAATTCTCTTCTCCTTCCCAGTTTCTCCTCCCCTACCGCCATCAAAGTCCCCTTCCTCAGGGAGTGAAATTTCATCGGGGAAACCTGTCCCTACCTGCTCAGCTAGGTGAGATGAACCTATCGCAATCTCTCAGAGCCCTTTCGCCTGTCTGTCATGGAACTCTGGTGGGGTTCTGTGTGAAACAATGGACCAGCAGGGGGCACACTTAAAGCAAAAACAAAAACGAAACCCAGGAATCAAAGATAAATGGAAAGGGGGCTCCTGGAGTTCAAGACATGGGGAAAGTCCACAGCCTTCGGCAATGCAGAAACTTCTGGACTTGGTAAAAAGAGCTTGTCAGAAAGCAAAGTCTGGCCTCAGAGGGGATGAGTTAAGGGTGGCGAAGAGGAACACATGGACTAGTTTTTTAGGCATCCCTTTTATGTACTCCATCCGCAGACATCTATCACTAGCCATGTGTCCAACTTCTGAGATAATCACAGACATGGTGCTAGAGTTTGAAAACCAAATGGAGATGGAACAAATATCAGAAGCCATGTCCTTGGAGGGGTGAAGAGTGTACCTTCAGAGGCCACTTTATTTATTTTTTATTTTTATTTTTTAAAAGAATTTATTTATTTATTTGACAGACAGAGATCCTAAGTAGGCAGAGGCAGGAAGAGAGAGAGGAGGAAGCAGGCTCCCGGCTGATCAGAGAGCCCGATGTGGGGCTCAATCCCAGGACCCTGGGATCATGACCTGAACCGAAGGCGGAGGCTTTAACCCACTGAGCCACCCAGGCGCCCCCAGAGGCCTCTTTATGCAGTCTCCATCCATATCACCTTAGCTCAGAGGTCAGCTTGGCAGCCTCCTCTCTGCTTTAAGTTTCTTTTATGGAACAACCGAAGTTTTCTGGATCGCTTTTCTACCCATATCTTGCCCAGAGAGCTGAGTAGTGGCTAATCAAGAGACAACACCAAGTCCCAGTCTTTGGACTAGGAATAATACAAAGTGGTGATGTGTGCATTATTTTATATTAAGCTCTATCCTTACATTACTTATTCTTTTCAAGTAATCTTTTGCAAATCAGGAAAACTGACCATCAATTTTATGAGACACACTGCTCAGGAATCTCCAGAGCATGCCACCATTTTTTTTTTTTTTTTAATTCTCTGATCTGTCTTATTGAGTTTAGTTTTAGGTTGTGATTGGAACTCCTAATTAATCTCTGCAAACATGGAGATGTGGAAAGGAATTCAGTAGAAAAGCAATTAAAGAGCTCTCTCTGATTGTTTTTCCCATTAACCAAGTCTACTGAAATCACTAAGCCAGCTGTGGCAAGTCCATTTAATAACTTTCTTTTCATTTCCTGATTTCTTACTCAGTTTCTCCTGCACTCCTCATTCCTGGGCAGGCTGGATTATTGTTTGCTATTTCCGTCCATATGCTACTTTAAAAATAATCACATGTGGATTTATGTTGAAATCTGCCCCTTAGAGCTGATTTCGTTGGCCAGCAGTTAGCAGTGATGGAAACCAATGTAACAAGAGCCTTGGATAAATGATGAAGGGAGATAAACAAGTAATACATCCTGCCCTCTTCAGCATAACGTTCAATAAGATGCTGAAATTATACATTTTGTTTTTAGTTAAAAATAAATCTTTCCCCCCAAAAGGCCCCTCATATAGTGAGGCACAAGGGGGCAGTGTTACATTAAATTACATTAAATTAAACTTTATGAAGATGTGATTCGTTGTGGGAGTATGGAGGGATTAGATTCATTATGATGTTGGAAATGGGAATCCTGAGCTAGTGTCCATAAGAACATGAATAATGCAAGACGGAAGATCAGAACCCATCTTCTAGGACTCAGATCCATGGACCGTGTTTCATATTAGCCAATAGACAAATTTGAGAAGAGGTGGAAAATTAGTCCTCAGCAACTGAACCATATCAGGTATTTGGCAGGCCATGACACTCCTGAATCCATACTTAAGGGTCTTCGGATTTTAAAAGTCATGCTTATACTTATAATTGGATAATGCTATAGAGAGCTCTAGAGAGATGGTGCCAGGCAAAGAAAAAGTTGAGGGTGAGGCAGGGGAAATAGTTGAGAAGAAACACCATTATTGCAAAGGTTTGTATCCCAGTGTTGAAGGGTCAGTGGACTCCAGGTCTTTCCTTATGCATCTGGGCAGCTGAATAGCTGACTCAGGCTCCAAAGACAACCTGCCTCAGTGTTTCAAATTCTGCAGGGTGCTTGCCAAGGGCTATGATTGGCCTTGAACCAACTGTCTTGATTGTCTGGGCTTTGTCCCTATTTGCCTGCCTCATCTTCTAGCATCTTCCCTCTTCCCTCTGGTTACCTTGACTTTGTCTTCCCTCCACAGTGTATTTCCACCTACCCCTTGATGATTCCTCAGAAGGTCTTTTTCTTGTTTTGTGTTTCATTTCCACACCTGTAGAAACTGGTCATAATGAAACTATAAGGCTTACATATGAAATAAAGTGACTTAGCATAACGACTAGCACATTTTCTTTTTTAACAAATTGTAAATAATTTTATTATAACTGTGATTCTTTCAATCTGTGATAGGTATGATATTAAAAATGAATTCTTTTATAATTTTAAGGTATTTTCAGCATGAAAATATCCTTTTTAAAAATATTTACTTTTTCTCACCATAGCACATACCCTCTCCAATGTCCCTCTCCCAGCCATCCCATCCATCCCATCTCCCTCCCCTCTTTCCTGAAATTAAGAGCCTCTCATGGTTTGTCTACTTCCCTGCTTTCATCTTGTTCTATTTTTCCCTCCCTTCCCCTATGATTCTCTGCCTTGTTTCTCAAATTCCCCATATCAGTGAGATAATATGATAATTCTCTTTTTCTGATTGACTTATTTCACTTAGCATAATACCCTCTAGTTCCATCCATGTCATTGCAAATGGCAAGATGTTGAGGTTTTTTTTGATGGCTGCATAGTATTCCATTGTATGTATATACCACATCTTCTTTATCCATTCATCTGTTGATAGTCATCTAGACTCTTTCCATAGTTTGTCTATTGTGGACATTGCTGCTATAAACATTCAGGTGTACTTGCCCCTTCGGATCCTTACATTTGTATCTTTAGGGTAAATACCCAGTAGTGTGATTGCTGGGTCATAGGGTAGTTTCAACTTTCTGAGGAACTTCCATACTGTTTTCCAGAGTGGCTGCACCAGCTTACATGCCCACCAATAGTGTAGGAGGGTTCCCCTTTTTCTGCCTCCTTGCCAACATCTGTCATATCCTGCCTGGTTAATTTTAGCCATTCTGACTGGTGTGAATTGGTATCTCACTGTGTTTTGATTTGTATTTCCCTGATGCCGAGTCATGTTGAGCACTTTTTCATGTGCCTGTTGGTCACTTGAATGTCTTCTTTGCAGAAGTGTCTGTTCATGTCTTCTGCCCATTTCTTGATTGGATTCTTTGTTCTTTGGGTGTTGAGTTTGATAAGTTCTTCATAGATTTTGGATACTAGACCTTTATCTGATATGTCATTTGCAAATATCTTCTCCCATTCTGTTGGTTGTCTTTTGGTTTTGTTGACTGTTCCTTTGCTGTGCAAAAGCTTTTTATCTTGATGAAGTCCCAATAGCTCATTTTGCCCTACTTCCTTTGCCTTTGATGATGGTTCTAGGAAAAAGTTGCTGTGGCTGAGGTCAAAGAGGTTGGCATTTGTGTTCTCCTCAAGGATTTTGTTAGATTTCTGTCTCACATTGAGGTCTTTCATACATTTTAGTCTATTTTTGTATGTGATGTAATGAAATGGTCCAGTGTCACTCTTATGCATGTGGCTGTCCAATTTTCACAACATCATTTGTTGAAGACATTGTCTTTTTTTCACTGGACATTCTTTCTTGCTTTGTCGAAGATCAGTTAAGGGTTAATTTCTGGGCTCCCTATTCTGTTCCATTGATCTGTGTGTCTTTGTGCCAATACCATACTATCTTGATGATTATAGCTTTGTAATAGAGCTTGAAGTCTGGAATTGTGATGCTACCAACTTCGGTTTTGTTTTTCAACATTCTTCTGGCTATTCAGGGTCTTTTCCGGTTCCATATAAATATTAGGATTATTTGTTCCATTTCTTTGAAAAAATTGATGGTATTTCGATAGGGACTGCATTAAATGTGTAGATTGCTTTAGGTAGCAGACATTTTCACAATATTTGTTCTTCCAATTCATGAGCATGGAATGTTTTTCCATTTCTTTGTGTCTTCCTCAATTTCTTTCATAAGTACTTTATAGTTTTCTGAGTGCAGATTCTTTGTCTCTTTGATTAGGTTTATTCCTAGGTATCTTATGGTTTTGGGTGCAATTGTAAATGGGATCAACTACTTAATTTCTCCTTCTTCTGTCTTGCTCTTGGTATATAGAAATGCAACTGATTTCTGTGCATTGATTTTATAACCTGACACTTTACTGAATTCCTGTATGAGTTCTAGCAGTTTTGGAGTGGAGTCTTTTGGGTTTTCCCACATAAAGTGTCATATCATCTGCAAAAAGTGAGAGTTTGACCTCTTTTTGGATTCAGATACCTTTTATTTCTTCTTGTTGCCTGATCACTGAAGCTAGAACTTCTAGTATTATGTTGAAAAGCAGTGGTGATAGTGGACAGCCCTGCCATGTTCCTGACCTTAGGGAAAAAGTTTTCAGTTTTTCCCCATTGAGAATGATATTTACTGCAAGTTTTCCATTGATGGCTTTGATGATATTAAGGTATCACCCTCTATCCCTACACTGTGAAGAGTTTTGATCAAGAAAGAATGCTGTACTTTGTCAAATGCTTTTTCAGCATCGATTAGAGTATCATATGGTTCTTGTTCTTTCTTTTATTAATGTGTCATATCACATTGATTGATTTGCAGGTGTCAAACCAACCTTGCAGCCCTGGAAGAAATTCCACTTGGTTGTGGTGAATAAACCTTTTTATGTACTGTCGGAATCTACTGACTAGTATTTTCTTGAGAATTTTTGCATCTGTGTTCATCAGAATTCTCCTTTTTGATGGGGTTTTTGTCTGGTTTTCGGATCAAGATAATGCTGCCCTCAAAAAATGAGTTTGGAAGTTTTCCTTCCATTTCTGTTTTTGGAACAGTTTCAGGAGACTAGGTATTGATTCTTCTTTAAATGTTTGGTAGAATTCCCCTGGGAAGCCATCTGGCTCTGAGTTCTTGTTTCTTGAGATTTCTGATAACTGCTTCAATCTCCTTACTGGTTATGGTCTGTTCAGGTTTTCTATTTCTTCTTGGTTCAGTTGGTTCAGACTACTTCTTGGTAATTTATATGTCTCTATTTCTTCTTGGTTCAAACTACTTCTTTGTAGTTAATATGTTTCTAGGAATGCATCCATTTCTTCCAGATTATCAAATTTGCTGGTGTATACTTATGTATAATATGTTCTTATAATTGTTTGTAGTTCTTGTCTGGTTGAGATCTTTCCTCTTTCATTCATGATTTTATTAACTTGGGTCCTTTTTCTTTTTTTTTTAAATAAGTCTGGCCAGGGGTTTATTCATCTTATTAGTTCTTTCAAAGAACCAGCTTCTGGTTTTGTCCGTTTGTTCTACTGTTCTTTTTGTTTCTATTTCATTGATTTCTGTTCCAATCCTTATTATTTATCTTCTTCTGCTGGCTTTAGGCTTTCTTTGCTGTTCTTTCTCCAAATCCTGTAAGTATAGGGTTAGATTGTGTATTTCAGAACTTTCTTGGTTCTTAAGAAAAGGTTGTATTGCTGTATACTTTCCTCTAGGGACCACCTTTGCTGCATCCCAAAGATTTTGAACAGTTATGTTTTCATTTTCATTTGTTTCCTTGAATTTTTAAAGCTCTTCTTTAATTTCCTGGTTGGCCCATTCATTCTTTAGTAGGATGCTCTTTAGCCTCCATGTATTTGAGTTCTTTCCAACTTTTCTCTTGTGGTTGAGTTCTAGTTTCAAAGCATTGTAGTCTGAAAGTATGCAGGGAATGAATGATCCCAATCTTTTAGTACTGGTTGAGATCTGATTTGTGACCCAAGATATGATCTATTCTGGAGAATGTTCCATGTGCACTAGAAAAGAATGTGTATTCTGTTGCTTTGGGATGGAATGTTCTGAATGTATCTGTGATGTCCATCTGGTCCAATGTGTCATTTAAAGCATTTATTTCCTTGTTGATCTTTTGCTTAGATGATCTGTCCATTTCAGTGAGGGGGGTGTTAAAGTCCCCTACTATTATTGTATTATTGTCAATATATTTCTTTGATTTTGTTATTAATTGGTTTATATAGTTGGCTGCTCCCATGTTAGGGGCATAGATATTTAAACCAATTAATAACAAAATCAAAGAAA
>NW_019154094.1:21979328-22113870 GCF_002288905.1 Enhydra lutris kenyoni | reverse complement strand
ATGTTCTGAATGTATCTGTGATGTCCATCTGGTCCAATGTGTCATTTAAAGCATTTATTTCCTTGTTGATCTTTTGCTTAGATGATCTGTCCATTTCAGTGAGGGGGGTGTTAAAGTCCCCTACTATTATTGTATTATTGTCAATATATTTCTTTGATTTTGTTATTAATTGGTTTATATAGTTGGCTGCTCCCATGTTAGGGGCATAGATATTTAAAATTGTTAGATCTTCTTGTAGGACAGACACTTTAAATATGACACAGTGTCCTTCCTGATCTCTTAGTATAGTCTTTGGCTTAAAATCGAATTTGTCTGATATAAAGTTTGCTACCCCAGCTTTTTTTTAATGTTCATTAGCATGGTAAATTGTTTTCCACCCCCTTACTTTAAATCTGGAGGCATCTTTGGGTCTAAAATCAGTTTCTTGCAGATAGCGTATCGATTGGTGTTGTATTTTAATCCATTCTTACCCTGTGTCTTTTGATTTGGGTATTTAGACCATTTACATTCAACATAACTATTGAAAGATACAAATTTAGTGCCATTGTATTGCCTGTGAGGTGACTGTTACTGTGTATTTTCTCTGTTCCTTTCTGGTCTACTACTTTTAGGCTCTCTCTTTGCTTAAGGACCATTTTCAATATTTCCTGGAAGGCTGGTTTGGTGTTTGCAAATTCTTTTAGTTTTTGTTTGTCCTGGAAGCTTTTTCTCTCTCCTTCTGTTTTCAGTGACAGCCTAGCCAGATATAGTATTTTTGGCTGCATATTTTTCTCTTTTAGTTCTCTGAATATATCATGCCAGTCCTTTCTGTCCTGTCAGGTCTCTGTGGATAGGTCTGCCTGCAATCTAATATTTCTACCATTGTATGTTACAGACCTCTTGTCCCAAGCTGCTTTCAGGATTGTCTCTTTGTCACTGAGACTTGTAAGTTTTACTATTAGATGATGGGATGTTGACCTATTATTATTGATTTTTGAGGGGGGTTCTCTGTGACTCCTGTATTTTGAAGCTCTTTCCCATCACCAAATTAGGAGAATTCTCTGCTATAATTTGTTCCAATATACCTTCTGCCCCCTTCTCTCTTTCTTCTTCTTCTGGGATCCCAATTATTCTAATATCATATCATCTAATGGTATCACTTATCCCTTGAATTCTCCCCTCATGGTCTAGAAGTTGTTTATCTCTTTTTTTCTCAGCTTCTTTATTCTCCATTATTTGGTCTTCTATATCACTAATTCTCTCTTCTGCCTCATTTATCCTAGCAGTAAGAGCCTCCATTTTTTATTGCACCTAATTAATAGTTTTTTATGATTTCAAATTGGTTAGATTTTAGTTCTTTTATTTCTCCAGAAAAGGATTTTATTTCTCCAGAAAGAGATTCTCTACTATCTTCTATGCTTTTTTCAAGCCCAGCTAGCATCTTGATATTCGTCATTCTGAACTCTAGTTCTGACATCTATCTAATGTTCATATTGATTAGGTCAGTCAGTTAGTACTGCCTCTTTTTTTTTTTTTTTTTTTTTTTTTTTTGTGGTGAGTGTTTCTCCCTTGCCATTTTGTTCAGAGAAGATAAGATAAATGAGAGAACAAAATGGTAGAAGGGTAGCAACGACCCCAGAAAAATCTACACTAACCAAATCAAAAGACACCCAAAACCAGGGGGAGAAGAAAGAAAAAAAATATGATTAGGATGATGAATAGAACAGAGCCACACACTTGATTTTGGGTGTATTTTGCTCTGTCAGAAGAAACTGCCTCCCAAAATTTTAAAGAAAGAAAAAAAAAAAAGTATGGGTAAACATGAGGAAGGAATGGAATATGACTGTAAAGAGGAAAATTTAAAAAGATTTTAAAAAAGGAATTGACAAGGGGTGCCTGGGTGGTTCAGTGGGTTAAAGCCTCTGCCTTCGGCTCAGGTCATGATTCCAGGGTCCTGGGTTCAAGCCCTGCATCGGGCTCTCTTGTCAGTGGGGAGCCTGCTTCTTCCTCTCTCTCTTTGCCTACTTGTAATCTCTGTCTGTCAAATAAATAAACAAAATCTTTAAAAAAAGGAATTGATAAGAAGTTGGTTGAAAAAAAAAAGAGAAAAAGAATGTGATCAGGCTGGAGTCTAGAACAAAGCCATACACTAGATTTAGGGCATATTTTGGTCTGTTGGAAGAAACTGTATCCCAAAATTTTTAAAGAATGAAAAACTTTTATGTATACAAAAAATAAGGTTAAATACAATGAAAGGATAGAATATGACTGTAAGAGTGAAAATTAGAAAAGTTTTAAAAAAGGTATTGATAAGGGGCGCCTGGGTGGCTCAGTGGGTTAAAGCCTCTGCCTTCAGCTTAGGTCATGATCCCAGGGTCCTGGGATCAAGCCCTGCATCAGGCTCTCTGCTCAGCAGGGAGCCTGCTTCCTCATCTCTCTCCCTGCCTACCTCTCTGCCTACTTGTGATCTCTCTCTGTCAAATAAATAAGTTCTTAAAAAAAAAAAGGTATTGATAAGATGAAATAGTTAAAATAGGTTAAAATAGGAAAAAAAGCAGTCAGTCCCTCCTATCTCCCTGGTCTCTGGTTGCACTCCATGCTTACCCGGCCTGTGACCAAGCATTTCTATCTTTGGTGCATGGCCCCATTTGGAGTCTCCAAACCCAGCAGATTCCTATAGCTTGCTCCTGCACCATTCCTCCTGGTACAGCTGGCGGGGGTGGGGGAAGGCATCTCCCTGAATTTGCTCCTTGTGGGGTCCCTGCCCGAAGAGCAATGGTCCGACTGTGCCTAGGATCATGGTTTTAGGTAACCCCAAGCTGAGAGTCCACTGCTTGGCTCTGTCTCTGTAGCCAGCCACTCTGATACCTGGGAGCTCTGCCACACTCAGACACCTCTGATCTTTTTGTGTGCCCACGGGTCCTGAGACCACACCATCCCCGTGAAAGCTCCACCCCTCGCTTAGCCTCTGGAGTGATGTCCTTCAGTGGAATAAACTTCTGTTTTGTGGTCTGCTGCTCTCCTGCTTGCCAAGTGCTGGCCCCTCCCTCTGTGATCTTTCTTCCTATATATCACCTTGGATTCACTTCTCTGCACATCCTACATTTCAGAAAGTGGTCGCTTTTGTGTTCCTAGAATTGCTTCTATTTTTTTCTTTGATCTCCTCTTGGTTTGTAGGTGTTCAGAATGGTTTGGTAACTAGCTAGCTGAATTCTTGGGACCAGATGAAATTTAGGTCTCCTACTCCCTAAAACACCCTTAATTTACTAAAGTTAGGCTGATTGTGTAATTGCTAATTTATTATTTATTTGGAGACTATTTATTTGGAGACTCCAATTTATTATTTATTATTCATGCTGGGACACCTTTGAAAGGGGGAGGTAATGCTATTAATAATCACACTAGAATAACAGGCATAAAGCAGGACTATCCTAGCCAAATCAAGATGTATGGTCATGTTGATGTAAAGTACAAGTTTTGCTGAAGCAATACGTTCAGATTCAAAATGCGGGAAAACCGTCCAATGAAGCTTTGTAACTTGAACATACCATGAAAAAGTCTAATACAGAAAGTGCAGAAAGAAGGAAACACAGCAATTGGAATCCTTTTCCCAATGTCATTGGACTAGAAGCTCCATCGCTTTGGTGTTTGGTATGGACTATGTCCAGTACAAACAGGAAAACCATGCCTACCTCAAGTATCTAGTCCCAGTGCTTCTTAGAGTCTAGGGTCCATGCTTCTTCACCTTCTTTTCTTCATTCTGACTTTCATAGTCCTGAAAACTGGATGGGAATTTTTCCTTGTTTCCTAGCATCAGTAGAACGGTGTTTGCAGGTCCTGTTGGGGATGGACCTGGGCTTAGGGAAAGGATACTGCTCACAAAGGACTACCAGGGTAGGACTATGGGAATTCAGGCCAACTCAGTGCCCTACATCCATGGTGCCACGTTTTGCATTAGATTCTGGTCACATTACATTCTGTGTATTGACAATTGGGGAAAAGGAAATCTGTCTCATTCATCATTGTCACCAACTTATGAGGATACCGCCTGGTACAGAGTTCAGTGTCCTTGACTTAAAGAGGAAAGAAAAATAATGATGTGAATCCTTAAAGAGTTAGAAAGGAAAAGCTAGCCAACACACATAAAGGACACATAAGATCCTTTCAAGGAAGACATAAAAATTATAATTATAATGACTGAACATTTATTGAGCTCTTACTATGTGCCAGGCTTTGGTAAGTACTTTACCTTGTGATTTCATTTATCTTTACAACAGTCTTATTGCTGTTTTATAGACAAGGAGATGGAATCTCAGAGATTTTGGACAATTTGCCCCAAATCATATGGCTGCCAAAATAATTAGACAATGTAAAGGTTTCAGACACAGCTGCTGAAGGAGTTGCCGAGAGATAACACAAGATATGGGCTCTCAAAGGTTGGTGAGGGTCACTCTTTGCTGTAGCTAACCTGGAGTGGTCATTAACCAAAAATTCCTTAATCATTTCCTTCTAAAAAATACAGACCTATCCATCAAGCTATTTACTTATTCTTTCTCTGTTCTCAGAGAATCTTTTTTTCCACATAGTTTGGACTCTCTCTTTGGAGAGATCACTTGAGCTTCTTAAAATAAAATCCAATACTGACTTACCAAGGGCCACTTGCCACAGCAGGTAATGCTTGCAGGGTAGGCGCAAAGGGTTTTGCAAAGTTAAGAAAGATTTCCTCTAAGTAGTGAAGAGAAGTCATTTACTTCCCTGGTTGTTATTTCTGGTGAATTCACTCTAATTCTACTTGCCAATTAGAACTTCTCCTTGGAAACTTCCGGAAAGCCGGGTACTTTTGTCCCTTTCCTGTGTCTCACAGTTAGATTAACAGGCAGTGATCTGCCTTACAATGTGCTGGCTGCTTGCCTCCCACCTGCTGAGTCACAACTAATCTGCTAATAGGACACATTCTAGCCTTTCACAAAGGTTTGTGCCAGCTGTTTCCGATACCAGGATATGTTCCTGGTGGATAGGAAAGAAGGAAATGCGGCAGTTGGAATTGTTTTCCCAATATTATTTGACAGCACAGATATCTTAAAAGGGTGAGCACATTGTGTTTGGTGTTGGGCCACCAATTTAATTGATCATTTGAAATAACAAAATCAATACTTTTAGTGGCTCTGATTGGGTGCTTGAGAGCTCTTATTTAAGCATGGTCTAGGAGTTAAAATTTTATGGTTACAGCTCCCTGTTATTTAGAGGGTGGAGTATTTTTTCTTGCACAGCCTCTCTTTTACGTCCTTCAGGATTATCTAAGTGTGGCTGCTGTGGCACACAACTCACACTTTTAGGAATGCAAAACAAAAAAAGGCTGATTTCTCGCCTCGATGCATGTCTGCTGTGGTTTGTCTGGGGTTTTTTTCCTAGACCTTCTCTTAGAGACCCAGGTTAGTGGAGATTTCATCTCAATACATGCTTCCTTGGTCCCTGCAGTGGTGGGAATGAAACAAGGAGAATCAGAAG
This sequence comes from Enhydra lutris kenyoni, assembly GCF_002288905.1. NCBI lineage: Eukaryota > Metazoa > Chordata > Mammalia > Carnivora > Mustelidae > Enhydra > Enhydra lutris. Next base: position 22,108,383 of record NW_019154094.1, on the reverse strand, counting down.
TCACCCTACAAAGCTTCTTCCAGAAGTGACACTAGCTCACTTTTCATTGGCCAAAGCAAGTCTCTTGTCCATATCTAAATTCAAAGAAACCAGGAAGTATAACCTCACCAGGTGCTTTGAAGGCAGAGAGCTAAAATACTTGGTGCACAGCACGAATGGCCTCCATCCTCTTTTTTTCCACCAACTTTTTACCATGAAAATTACAGATGCGTGGAATTGTTGAAAAATTATATCCTGGAGTGGACATCTGAATCCCTCCTACTCCTAGATTCAACAATGGTTAATTTTTGACATACTTGTGTTTTTCTCTTTGTGTCTTTGTCTGTTGGTCTGTCTTTCTTTGCATGTGTGTGTGTGTGTGTTTGTGTGTGTGTGTGTGTGTGTGTGTGCGTGTGTGTGTGTGTGTGTGTATGTACATCCTCTCTGCTCATCATAGTAAAATACATGAGTTTTGTTTTGGGAAAAATTAATTTCTCATTTTTTAATAGAATTTTTAAAAAAAAATTATTTATTTGACAGAGAGTGAAAGAGCACAAGCAGGTAGTGCAGCAGAGGGAGAAGGAGAAGTAGGCTCCCCACTGAGCAGGAACCTGATGTGGGGCTCGATCTCAAGACCCTGGGATCATGACTGGAGCTGAAGGCAGTTGCTAAACCAGCTGAGTCACCCAGGTGCCCCTAATTTCCTATTTTTGATCATGTGATTATAGGAGGCTGACAACATGACTTCTCTCAAGCTCCCTTGTAAGAGCTGCAGGAAGAGTCTCTTCTTTCTTCTCTGGATTGTACAGAATGAGGAGGTGATGCTGGAACTGCTGCAGCCATTTTGCATCCATGAAGACAGAGCTGGGAACCACCAAGACCTGGGAACTCACCAGGTGAGGCCTCAGGGTAAAGCCTGAGTGTAAAGGGAGGAATCAGCCTGAAGAGACAGGGAAGAACCAGGTCCTTGATGGTATTATTTGAGTCTACTCTGAAATCAGCTTTTTTTTTTTTTTTTAAAGATTTTATTTATTTATTTCACAGAGAAAGATCACAAGTAGGCAGAGAGGCAGGCAGAGAGAGAGAGAGAGGAGGAAGCAGGTTCTCCGCTGAGCAGAGAGCCCGACACGGGACTCGATCCCAGGACCCTGAGATCATGACCTGAGCCGAAGGCAGCGGCTTAACCCACTGAGCCACCCAGGCGCCCCTGAAATCAGCTTTACCTTTGGACTTTTCATGTAGATGAGAAAATAAATAGCTTTTTAAAATATATAGGAATATAAATAAGAGACTAGAGGAGAAAACCCTTGTGAGTACCATGATACCTAAGGTGCGTTAAATGATATTTGACTTGTGAATGATGACAGACTACGTAATACTCATGTGTCATGTCTCTTTCTCATCTATCATCACCAATTTCATAATACAGTTATAATTTCCATAAATAAAACTGTCTTTATCTAGGCCTTTGAATTTTTTTTGTATTTTTTAGAATACTTGAAATTGGAAGTGGCCAATACTTAAAATGAGTACAAGTCAGATTTTGCTCACTTAATTGTTAAGTGTGGTGGAGGTTCATGTTTCAGGCATGACTAGTTGGACCCAGGGGTTCAAATGATGTTTCCCTCATCCCACATGTAGGCTCTCCCCTCAAGGCAAGGAAAAAAATGAACTTTGACCATGTCGGAGTCACACTGTCCCAGTTAAGCTATCCCAGAATGAAGAGGTACCTCTCTCTACCTGTGTCCACATATGAGCACAGGGAAGTCATCTTCTTGGATCACTTGCCCCTTCTGGATTCACTGAAGAGAAATTCTGGAATAATTTTGTTCTTGTGAACAGGGAGGGAGTGGACAACATGACTGATCACATGTGAAATATGTGGTGATGGTGGTGTCAGTTCCAGAAATAAGGGTGCTAGGCAGATGGAAGCACCTGAGTCCCCTCCATCTACCCAGCTAGCCAAACAAGTGGACAGACATTTACTGAAAGTGTATTATAGCTATGGCAGTGTGCTAAGCCATGTCTGAGACTCCCAGGGACAGCGAGGCACAACTCACAAATCAAGATAGTGCAAGGTCAGAAGTGCAAAGTGGGGTAAGAGAGATAGTTGAAAGCCTATGAATGAAAGGAACTATTCCACACAGCGAGGAGAAACTGGGAATGACTTCTTGGAGATACTCTTAGCATAATGATGAAATGCATGTGTTACTGGCACTTAAAAACCAGGGTTTGATTTTGGCTCCACTTGTTATTAGCTGTGCAACATTGGCACTCTTTAAACTCATTTCACTATCTCTAAAATGGGAATAAGACAGTCTCTGCCTCATAGGGACATGGTGAGGAGATGAGACATATGTGAGCTTTTAGCATAACGCCTGGCATGAAACAATGGATGGCAGATATCATGGTTTTGTTGCAATTGTTTTGAGAGTTTTATTGGAAGAGTTGTACCTGGACAAGAAATGTGGCATCCTTAATGACATTTGTGAATGTCCTGATGATACTGAAGTCTGGTTTGATTATACAAACACCAAGAGAAGGGAAAGGGGAGTGAAGGGGTCCCTGTTTTTACATGATGGGCAGTAGCTGCATGGTGGGTGGCAGCTGGATTGTGTCATACCCAGTTGTGTGCCCGAGACTTTGTGTTTCCTATTGGAGAGGACAAAGAGACAGCTGAAGTAAAAGACATGAATTACAGGGAAAAGGGCACTGAGTCTGTTTTAGATTAGTGGGGATGAAATGGGTGGAAAACATTTGGTTGTTTGATCCTAAGAAGAGCTATTTAAAAAGTCCCAGGTTTGTATGTTCTCCAGAATGTTTCTTCCTAGTAATAGTGCCAGCGAAGTCATGTGATGTAGGAAAAAGATGTAATTTGGACTTGGAAGAACTGGCTTTAGTCATGACCCCACCAGGTTCTGCTTTGTGGATATGGGAGGACTCGCCTAGAGTTGTCTGCCTCAGTTTCTTCACAGGCAATCCGGGTGATGCTCTGCCTTCCTTGCAGTGTTTCAGTGGTGGGGGTGTGGAAACCAAGTGACCCAATGGAATATACATTGTTGGAAGAGTCATTAGCACTGCGGGACAATGCAAGGAGGACTGGGCACAGGGTAAAGGAGCGTGTGGTGAAGTCAAGATAGCACAGGACACCGTATCACAGCGTGGGGCTTTTCTAACCACAGGGTGTGTACCAAAGCCTGCAATACATAGCCCTGTCTTGAGGGCTATGTCTTGTTTCCTATGAGGGTATTTCAATATTGTGTTTTTCATTTTGATGAAAATCTAACAGAACAATATAAACATGTTCTAAGTCATCTGGTTCTCCTTATAAACAAGTATTGCCATGCAGTGCCAGTGCCCGCATTTGCATTGGTGTTTATGACCATGTTGGAGCCAAGAAGAACTACTTTGATTGTCCCAGGCTAAAGAGTGAAGGCAGACTTTACCCATAAGTTATAAATTCCTGCCAAGAAAAGGCTAATACTATCATGGGGTACTGTAGGGACAACTCAAGTAGATTTACAAGTGGGGATTTAGGGTCAGTAAAATCTTCCTCTCTCATATTATTATTTATACTAGTGAGAATTTTTAGTTTTTTTTTTATTTAATTTTTATAGTCATGTGAAATTTATAAGTAAAAGAAACATTTGCCTGGTTTTATATTGGTATTTTGTTAATATTCTAATAAAAATAATTATTACTATGAAAGTTATTTAAGTAAAGTTTGGGGATTGGTATGATTGTATTTTTTCATTTAAAATGACCCATATTGTATTTGTTTGAGAAACAGTGGTGTTGAATGTAAAAGTTTGTACTTCAAGTAACCACATGGAAAGAGGCATAATATCATTAATTATTGGGGAAAGGCAAATTAAAACTACAACAGGGTATCACTCCATGTCCATTAGAACTGTTAAAATTAAAAAGACTAACCAGTACCAAGTGTTGGTGAGAATGTGGAGCAACTGGAACTCTCATGCCCTGCTGGTGAGAATGGAAAATGGCGCAGCCACTCTGGAAAGCAATCTGGCAGGTCTTCAAAAAGTTCAATACAGCTAATGCATGACCCAGCCGTTCTACTCCCAGATATTTATCCCAAGAAGTGGAAGCATATATTCACACAGAGATGCTACATGAATGCTCATAGCAGTGTTATTGGTAATCATCTCAAACTGGAAATAACCCCTATGTTCATCAACAGGTGAATTGATAAAAATATTGTGGTATAACCATACAATGGATGATTACTCAGCAGTAAAAAGGAGTGAACCATTGATAAACCCAACGACATGAAAGAATCTCACCAGCAATTTGCTGAGGAAAAGAAAGCCATCAAGAAAGGTACCCAGTTTATGATTGCATTTATATAAAACTCTAGAAAATGCAAATTAGGGTGTAGGAACAGAAAGATCAGTGGTTGCCCAGGGGTGGGCTGGGCTCAGGGAGAGAGGAATGACAAAAAGCATAGGAAAGGTTTTAAGGAGAAGATAAAATCATATTCTTGATCGTAGCTATGATTTCACAGATGTGTGCATATCTCAAAACTCATCAAATCATAGCCTTTAAATAAGCACAGTTTATTATATGTCTATTATTGTTCAATAAAGCTGTTAAAAATATTAAAAAACATGCACAGTGACAAAACTTGCCACCAGGCAGACTTGGTTTTTAATCTTGGCTTTGCCTCTCACTGTTAATGTTAACCTGGGAAATCGCTTAATATTTTGAGTGTCCAATGTGAAATGGATATGATACCTACCCCAGAAGGCTGTCTGACAGTCAAATGAAATATATGGGACTTCTAGCAGAGTAGTTGGTATGTGTAAATAGCCAGTAAGGGGCAGTTGTCCTGGAGTGGGGATTTTACGTGGCAGAAGGCAGCCTGTGTCATATATGTAAACATCTCTCCTTGTTTCTGGGAATCATAGTACATTCCATGCTACGTGAATGCTTCCATATCAATGTGCTGCCATTCCCCTTAAGAATCTTGTATGTCCAGGGTGCCTGGGTGGCTCAGTGGGTTAAAGCCTCTGCCTTCAGCTCAGGTCATGATCCCAGGGTCCTGGGATCGAGTCCCGCATCAGGCTCTTTGCTCGGCAGGGAGCCTGCTTCTCCATCTCTCTCTGCCTGCCTCTCTGCCTACTTTGATCTCTGTCAGTCAAATAAATAAATAAAATCTTAAAAAAAAAAAAAAGAATCTTGTATGTCCAGACACTAACAATAAAGACACCCACTGCCCAGGCTGCATGCTATATATTAGGGTGATCAGAATTTCTGGGAGTGAGAACCAGGTGTCAGTTTTTGAAAAGCTCCAAGGTGACTCAGCCACGTGGGGACATGTGAGAACTCTGTTGCTGTGCTACTCAAGGTCTGATCCCTAAACCAGCAGCGTAGCAGGTGGGAGTTTCTTAGAAATGCAGCCTCTCAGGCCCAGATCTGCTGAACGAAAAACTTCATTTTTTAACAAGAACCCCAGGTGATTTGTGTGTACATTAAAGATTGAGAAGCACCAGGAGAGATGATCTCAGAGGGTCTTTCTATCAAATTCTGTGCCAAATTTTTTAGTATGATGTGATAATATGCCGTTTTAAATCTTATTGGGAGGAATCAAGGAGACCAGAAGATTATACCTCAGAGAGAGAGGGAGTTCAGAGAAAAAATTGCTAGAGGAATTGCTTACTTTCCAGAACAGAAGGCCCTCAATTAGGCCTTTATAAAATGATAATTTGGGACGATTGGGACAAATTGACCTTAACAGAAAGTCTGTGTTTATATACTTACCAAAATGGCTCCATTTATGTGGTTCATTTTCAGATACTTTCCAAACACTGTAATTAACACTTAATAAATTTTTCTTTCAGAAACCTGATTTGATGGGCCAATATTTTAGTTTGATTATAGCCAATCCAACTAAATTGTCTGAAAGCTAGGTTTTGTGCAAGAGACTTTACTATACTGTCTTATTTAACCCCGGCATTAAGCCTATGAAAGAGTTACCATCAGCAAATTCATTTTTACGTATAAGGGAAGAATGGCAAAGGGAGGTCAGTGATTTGCCCAAGGTCCCATCCAGCTAGAAATTGGCAGCATGGGGATTTGAACCCATGTCTGTGTAGATCAAAGCTTTTGTGTGTGCCAAGACTAATAAAGCAGATAAATGAAGAGCATGATTTTGGAGTTAGGCTGCCTGGGCTGTGTCTTGACTCAACATTGAAAGGCAGGCAGGCAGGAAGGAGGGAGGAAGGGAGGGATAGAAGAAAAGGAAGGAAGGAAGGAAAGGGAGGATGGAAGAAAAGAAGGAAGGAAGGAAGGAAGACTTGTATATAACATGACCATGAGACAGGAAAAAAGGTCCCTAACACTCCAGCTGACTAGCAGAGATGAAGTAATAATTCTTGTAACTAGATGACAGCATGGTGGCATTCAACACCCAACTAAAAGGCTGGGAGTGGGGGGAAATAGTGTAGGTAGGACGGATGAAGTTGCAGGAAAGACAGCGGTATTGATCACAAAACATGCCTGCTTTACATCTTTGCCTGAATGATGCATGTAACTCCATGTCTGGCACATAGACTGACATCTAATAGCACTTAAATGGTAACCATCATTAGACCTAAGGACAAGTTTTTGTCCTTCTATCAAAGAACAGAAGGACATTGTTACTGTTTTCTATCAAATAAGAGCCTCTGTAGAAACCAGTTGTCTTATCTGTTGTTATTCCATTATCCTCCTTTTATTTATTTATTTTTAAGATTTTAATTTATTTATTTGAGAGGGAGAGAGAGAACATGAGCAGGGGGAGGGGGAGAGGAAGAAGCAGACTGCCCGCTGAGCAGGGAGCCTGATGTGGGGTTGGATCCTGGGACTCTGGGATCAAGACCTGAGCTGAAGGCAGTTGCTTAAGCGACTGAGCCAACCAGGTGACCCACTTTTTCTTTTTCTTTTTTAAAAAACATATATATATATATATTTTTTTTTTTTTTAAAAACACATATATATGTATGTATATATATGTATATATGTATGTATATACATGTATGTATATACATACATACATATATATATTTGAGAGAGGGAGAAACAGTGCATGAGTTAAGGTGGGGAGAAACAGAGGGAAAGCGATATCTCACCCTTCAAGATATCATGGCCTGAGATGAAATCAAGAGTTGGATGCCCAATTGACTGAGCCACCCAGGTACCCTCTGCCCATATCCTCCTTTTCTAAAGAACATCACTTCAAACCGGAAACTCAGCCCCAGCCATTACCAACCAAAACTTTATATCAAAGATTATGAAATACTTCTTTGCAATTGCTCTCCTATATTCTTTTCTTTATCTCACTAAATTTGTAATATTACTGATTTTAAAAATATATTTTAATTAAACAAGAAATATACACTTTTGTGGAAAAATAGAAACACATATAAACAAATATAATGAAAACCTATAGCTCCAATCTTTGATTGTTTAGTATTTAGGTAATGGGCAAAGTTATGATGCTAAATAGTGCTGATATGACCATCCTCATCTGCAAATCTTTGTGCATACCTTTTATTACTTCACTAGGATATATTTTGCAAGCAGAACCAACAAAGCCATTTGTCACCCTGTTTGGTTGTGACTTCTAGCACTAGATTCAGTGTAAAAACCCCAGGTAGAAACTCACTTCTGTCATTGCAGGAAATGACTTGCTAAGTGGTGAGAATGTGCCCTTCCTGATTTATAGCTAGTTTCCCCTGAGACTCATTCTGCTCTGGGCTGTCTCAGAGGTAACATTTCAAAATGGTATTAGGGAAGCTTACCTAGTAAAAATACCCAAGGACTGCATTTTCAGTTCTGCAGATTTTTTCCCCCAGGGTTTTCTGCATAGCTGCCTTTAGGTTCAAGGTCTGAAATGCCAGTAGGAACCGTGATCTCTCTATTGCGTATAAAACTTTCTTCACCCTTCAGGAGAACTCAGACTACTATTTTAGGTACATTTTACATAGTCTGAATTTTGGAAAATAGTATCATTTTGCCAACAACAAAGACAAACTAGTTCAAATTGGTCATTCCAGTGATTAATAGAGCATCAGTATGGATAGAAGCCAGATCTAAGCCAACCAATCACACTTGCAACAAATTATTTTCTCTAAAAGCAAAGTGAAAATGAGAGAGAAAATCAATTGTCTTTATTCAGAAAAGAAAGGACATAGAAGAACATTGTGGGGCTTACCATTGGAAAAACCTCACCTCTGTCTACCAAGATAACATGATTGCTGATGGATGAGTTCCCCACAAGCTGAGGAAAAAGATGAGGATCGTGGAAGTCCTCAATCGATATGGTTATAAGGACCTCAGGTCATTTGTGCTGCATTCAAATTACTTATGAGAAAGGAGAGAGACTTGTCTGCTGACTTGGAAATTAAGGATTTAAAATCTTCTCCAATGGTCCTTGGCGGGGGGGAGGGGGGGAATTCTGTAATGTTTTTGTAGTAGTGTTTCCAGTTTTGTGGCCCAAAGCGGACCTCTAGCCTCAACATTCAGCTGACTTGTGTTTTTTTAAGGCTCTGTTTTGTCCAGCTGCAAAGACAAGTCGTCTAATCATATAGCAAAAGAAAATCCCTGTTGTCAGTCTCTTGCTTATAGTAGGCCAGCTAAGATGTTTATCATGTGATCTTTGCAAAAATCCTTATGTGGAAAACCTCAAACTAAAAAGTGTTAGAGATGGCAACCTAATTTTTTTTTTTTTGTTAGATGGGCAGACGTGTGACACACTTCATAAAACAGGATGACCAAATGGAGGATTGCTCTTTGAAAGTACTTGAAAGGTGCCCAACATCACTAATTACCATAGAAATGCAGATGAAATACTGCTACAAATCCACCAAAATGGCTAAAAGTGGCTACATGTCAGGAAGCAGAACACACGTATGTACGTCTGATGGTTCAGTAATTCTACACACTAAATGTGTTGAATATTCCAAAGAAATGTGTTTACATGTACTTTGAAAGGCAGATATAAGAACGTTCCTAGAAGCACTCTTTTTTTTTTTGTCTTTTTTTTTTTAAATTTTATTTTTTATAAACATATATTTTTATCCCCAGGGGTACAGGTCTGTGAATCGCCAGGTTTACACACTTCACAGCACTCACCATAGCACATACCCTCCCCAGTGTCCATAATCCCACCCCCCTCTCTCCCAACCCCCCTTCCCCCCATCAACCCTCAGTTTGTTTTGTGAGATTAAGAGTCACTTATGGTTTGTCTCCCTCCCAATCCCATCTTGTTTCATTTACTCTTCTCCTACCCCCTTAAACCCCATGTTGCATCTCCTCTCCCTCATATCAGGGAGATCATATGATAGTTGTCTTTCTCCGATTGACTTATCTCGCTAAGCATGATACCCTCTAGTTCCATCCACGTCGTCGCAAATGGCAAGATTTCATTTCTTTTGATGGCTGCATAGTATTCCATTGTGTATATATACCACATCTTCTTTATCCATTTGTCTGTTGATGGATATCTAGGTTCTTTCCATAGTTTGGCTATTGTAGACATTGCTGCTATAAACATTCGGGTGCACGTGCCCCTTTGGATCACTACGTTTGTATCTTTAGGGTAAATACCCAGCAGTGCAATTGCTGGGTCATAGGGTAGTTCTATTTTCAACATTTTGAGGAACCTCCATGCTGTTTTCCAGAGTGGTTGCACCAGCTTGCATTCCCGCCAACAGTGTAGGAGGGTTCCCCTTTCTCCGCATCCTCGCCAGCATCTGTCATTTCCTGACTTGTTAATTTTAGCCATTCTGACTGGTGTGAGGTGGTATCTCATTGTGGTTTTGATTTGTATTTCCCTGATGCCGAGTGATATGGAGCACTTTTTCGTGTGTCTGTTGGCCATCTGGATGTCTTCTTTGCAGAAATGTCTGTTCATGTCCTCTGCCCATTTCTTGATTGGACTATTTGTTCTTTGGGTGTTGAGTGTGGTAAGTTCTTTATAGATTTTGGACACTAGCCCTTTATCTGATATGTCATTTGCAAATATCTTCTCCCATTCTGTCAGTTGTCTTTTGGTTTTGTTAACTGTTTCCTTTGCTGTGCAAAAGCTTTTGATCTTGATAAAATCCCAATAGTTCATTTTTGCCCTTGCTTCCCTTGAGAAGCACTCTTTTTAATAGCTGCAAAATTAGAATCAACACAAATTTGTTCAACACTAGAATGGATTAAAACATTGTGTTACATTTACATGGAAATCCAAAAGTCCAAACCATTACGTGTACAACATGGATGAGTCTCAGAGACATCATGTGAGGCAAGCAAGCAGACATGGAATAAATATTGCCTAATTCCATTATATATCATGGAAACAGCCCAAACTGATCAAAAGTGTTAGAGATCAAGGTAGTGGCTACCTCTCATGGGGGAGACATAGTGACTGGGAGAGAGCAGGAAGGAAGCTTCTAGAATGCTGCATACATCCTATTTCTTGCCCAATTACATGAATATGAGTAATTTTTAAAAATCCATTGAGCCATATACATATATGTGGGGCACCTTTCTGTATGTATGTTACACTTCATTGAAATTATTTGCTGATACAAAAAAGGTCACAAAGAGAGATGCCTGATAAATACACAGGTCATCTTACTTTATTAGGTGAAGAAAAGACTGTGATTGATTCCAGGACAGTGGGTTTTATAATTATATCTTATTTTGCTCACTAAACGTGAGATGAAAATCTGTGGGTAAACACATTTTGCTAAATTGAATCTTGTTTTTTAAGGAGACTCTGTGATGAATCAATTTGAGAAGGTCCTTGGTCTCTAATTTATCTTGTCTATGAATTAAGACTTTCATTCATTAAGCTTGCTCCCAGGGAAGAGCACCTGAATGGCTTCAAATATGGGTCATTTGCTGTTGCCCTGTTTTTATTTATTTATCTTCCTATTTACTTATTTCGAGTGAAGCTATTGTCTCACATAGCCTCTGTGTACACTACTGTATTGGTTTTCTGGGGCTGCTCCAACAAATCACTATGAAGTAGCTAGGTGAGAATGTATTCTATCACAGTTCTGGGAGGCCAGCCTCCTAAAGTCAAGGTGTCAGCAGGGCTATACTCCCTGCAAAGGCTCTAGAGGAGAATCGTTGCCTCTTCCAGCTACCAGTGGCTCCTGGTATCCCACGGCTCATGGCAGTAAAATTGCATTCTCTACCTCTTCTTTGCTTAGTGTTCTGCCCTCTGTCACTCTGTGTTCTTTCCTTTTCTAAAAAGGATGAAGGCCTACCCTAAATCCAAGTTTTACCCTAAATTTCAAATTTTTTGGAGGCCTTAACTAATTACATCTGCTAAAGATCCTATCTCCAGATAGGTCATATTCTGAAGTTTTGGGTGGAAATGAATTTGGGGGAGAGGAGACCCATCATTCAACCAACCATATCGGGCCGAGTTGACCCCAGCCCTGCATTGAATTCTCTTGGCCATGTGAACTGGGAGCTCCCATGGGGCCCCATCTTCTGAAACACTGATTTTTTTCCCCCCTCCAGTCATTCTCCATTTTGGAGTGTCTACTATATGCTTGATGTTTCCTAAGACACAGAAGAGAGAGAACTAAATAAGTCATGTTCAGACATGACTGGGTGCCAGGATTTTAATCATTTAAGTCTCTCCATAATCCTGTCATTTTATACATGTTGCAGTGGTGGTAGAAGATTGTTTACGTGACTTTCTCAAAGTCACAGAATTAATGAGTAATTGAGCTCAGGTCTAGATGCTAAAAAGAAAAAAAATCAAACGTCTGCTCTTAAGAATATCCCATATGGCAGTGAGCATTAATTGTACACATACTGTGAGCTCTGAAATAGACTGGAAAGCTCAAAGGTGAATGAATTCTCAGGACCCTGCCTCTGAGAAGCTCATGGGACATAGATACCTTCTTAAACCAAGAGTATTGATGGCACACCATTCCCTCAACAAATGTGTAGTCAAAGCCTTGCACCTGTTAGGTATGGTCTTAAGTGCTGGTGAGTGGTTGGCAAATATGACACATAAGATCCCTGCTTTCCTGGAACTTACAGTTTATTGGATATAACAGGATAATAATAAGTTGACAAAAAGGAATAACATATGTCGACATTGGGATAAATATCGTGAAGGAAATGGACTGGGAGAACAGAAATGGTTCAGAATCACTCTTTTTGGACAAAGAGTAATTTAGAAATGACCTTTGAAAACAGAACCAAGGATAGGCACTTGAAGTGAGAAAGCCACATGGTTAGGTTATAAGGGTCTGTTTAAACCCTGGTGAAGGCACTCGTGACTTGGGTGACACCAGGTGGGTTACTGAAGACCTCACCTGCAGGATAGGGATAATAATAGTCCCACTTGAGAGGTTTGTCTTACAAATTAGTTAACAGACTTACAGAATTGGATGGTGTTTGGTGCCTAGTGAGGGCTTGGCAACCACTAGAACTCACTATTATGTAGGAATAAGGATAGGGAAGGGGATGGAAGGTGCTAAGGAGTTGTTAAAGCTCTCCTGCCTCCCCCTCCCCGTGAGTACCTCTATGCATTGGACCTGGTTCTCCTTCACAGAAGCCTCGACCTCACGTCAAGCACATACTCAGTTTCGGGAGGCTGTGGCCAAGCACGAGGTAAAATGGAGGCAGTGAGTTCTCTCTTTTAGAATCCTGCTTTTATTTGTCCTGACAGTTTATAGCCTTTAAACCAAGCCCTTCTCTCACCCTCTGGGCACTGAGACTATTTCCCACTGTCTCAAAGCTGTTCACTGCCCAGTGGAGTCTTTCCTGCCTGATAGCCAGTCCTGTGTTGCATGCCCAGACCTTGTGGGTAAGATCTCATCACGCATCTGGGGAAGCTTTGAATACCAACAGCAGGGACTGGTCGCCAGGTACAGCATGCAATTGCAGAGCCGATTCTCTCTCTCTCTCTCTCTCTCTCTCTCTCTCTCCAGTGATATGATAGATTTCATTCTGGGAGAGCTCCATGGGCAAGATTTAAGTATGCTTTTCCCGGCTGTGAGTCTGGAATAAAGTCTTCACAGATTGCCAAAGCAGGTTCAGTGAATCACTCCTGCTTACTGGAGTTCTTCACTCCTCTGCATGGAGGATACAACCTGATTTAGTAAATGTCACTCTTGCCTTCCATTCATCACCAGCCTTAGAAACACTGCCAGGCAGTGAAACTCAGCTGCAGATGTTCCTGTCAGTCCACTACAGTAGCAAACAGCCTTTTTCTGAAGCGGCCTTTCTAAGGGGAGTTTGTCCTTCTGCAAGGGTCGTGCTGCGCGCCAGGGTTCCTCTGTGGCCCAAGAGCTTAGCGATCCCTGAACCCAGTACATAAGCATCAGCTCTGGAAAAGAGCCCGTCTCAAAGCTGTTGATGGTTCCTGTCAAAATGTAGAATATTCTTTTTTGTTAAAGGTGTGGTCTCTCTGCCTTGTTCGGGCAAAATATTTACATGGGATAAAAATACTGGCCTAGGAATGATGTGGCTCGCATTTGACTCTATTGCTTTCTGTTTTTGTAGCTTTGGGCAAGTTAGTTAACCTGTCTGGTCCACAGTTTGTTCATCTGTAGAATAGAACTTAATTTGGGGGGTTGTTACGTGGTATAATGTATGCAACATGTGGGACCTGACACCTAGTAAATGCTCAAGAAAAGGTAGTGGTTGTTAATGCTGCTGCTGTTACTGCTGTGCTAATCTTATGATTGACATTATATGAGGCTAATGGTTAGCCCAACTTTGATTTTTCTTTTAGCTTGGCTATCCTGGAGAAGTTGGAGTGAAAGAGATGTGGTTTCAACCCCCCCCTCCCCATTTACACCCCGCTCCATCTGGGCTGAATGTCGGGAAAATGTACTGGTCAGTTCGGACATTGTGGAGGATATCCATGGTGATGTTTAAAAAGGAGCACTGGTTTTAGAGTCAGAGAATTTGATGTGGAGCTCAGGTTTCTCCACCAACTACCTGTTGGAATTTAGGCAAGTCACTTAGTCCTTTTGAACTCCCTTTCCGCCTCATGCGTCCTTTAGATGGTTGCTGGCAGGGATTAATAACAATGTATTTTGTCTGTTATTTCAGAATCTACTATCTACTGAGTGCAGGGTATAACTCAGGCATTGTGCTGAAGTCTTTTACAAATGCCAACATATTTAATCATCTCAACAATTCTGTGAGATAGATACTGTCTCCAGCTAAATGTGGCTCCAAAGCCTTATGTTTAACCACTCATTGTCTGATCAAAGGGGATCATGTCTGTACAGATAAAAATTCTCTTTCTCAAAGACATTTTTCTCAGGAAAAGATTTCTCAAAAGTTTTTTGGTGCCTTGGGTCCCCAGTATAACATTTAGGAAACTTTGAGGTCTGACCCAAGCCACATTTCCATCCTCATGTTTTATCTATAGCTATGATCTATGTTCTCTTACAGTAGCCATCATTTCTTGCCATTTCCTAGAACATGCCATTCTCACACGCCTCTGAGCCTTTGAGTACCTGTTCCTACTGACCGTAATGTTCCTCTCCTGGAAAACTCCTTTTATTTCCGTAGGGTCAGAACAAGTGAACTTCCTTATAACCTGTGACTCTGACCTCTCAGGTAGAGTCTGTCACCTTGACCTTTGAGTTTCCTGGGTACCCTGTTTATGACTCTCCTATACACATATCACGTTGTTCCGGGATTATCTGTGAGAGTCTGTGATTATCTCTGTTCAAAACACTGGTTAGAAAACTTTGAATTCCCAGTACTATACACCCGTGCCTGGCACAAAGTAGATGATTAATACATGCTTATGGAATGAATGAATGGAATGTGACTGGTGGGGATTCCCCCCACTTTCCACCTCACTGAACTTCTCAACCTCACTTGTGATAGGGAAGAGTTCTTTCACCTGTTAACACTGTAATGTATGCTAGGATAGGACATCTATATTATTTAGAAAAGATTGGCTTGTGGTATAATTACTACCTTCTCCTGCATGGAACTCAGACAAATGGGTCTAGTCTGGGCTGGGATTAGGGAACAGTTGGCATTGTATGTATCACAAGCACATAACTGGCCCTCAAGTTCCACACAAGAAATTTATCCTGAGAATGTAATCAATGCTGGTGAAAATATTTCCTTTTTGATGTTCATTATTGTGTTTTATATACCAGCAAACAATTTATGAAAAACATCCAAATGCATCACAGTGAAGAATTGATTGAATAAATGATCACAGATCTATATAATAGAATTCAACTTATCCTTTAAAAATATTATAGATGAAGATTTTTTAAAGATTTTTTTATATTTTTTATTATTTATTTATTTATTTATTTTTTATTTACTTGAGAGAGAGAGAGAGATCTTGAGAGAGAAGAGGGTCAGAGGGAGAAGCAGACTCCCCCCTGAGCAGGGAGCCCAATGTGGGACTCGATCCTGAGACTCCAGGATCATGGCCTGAGCCAAAGGCAGTCGCTTAACCAACTGAGCCATCCAGGCGCCCCTAGATGAACATTTTTTGTATAGGAAAAATATGTTTGTATGTAGAGTAAGAAAAGCAAATTATAAAATGTATGTATAATTTACAAAAGTGTATGTAATTTTATAATATTTTTACAAAAATATATGTAATTACAAAATATATTTACAAAAATATATGTAATTTTACAAAATTCACAAAAATATATTTATTTACAAAATGTATGTTTAAATATTTACAAAATATATGTAACTTTATAAAATTACAAAAATTTACAAAAATATATGTAATTTTATGATATTTTTAATTTTTATCATGTTTGTTATATACACGTGTGTGTGTGTGTGTGTGAGATATATTAGGAAAAGATTTGGATGTATCAAGGTATTAACAGTGCTTCTCTCTGGTGGGTGGGACTATAAAATCTCTTTTCTGTAATAAAAATATTCAGAGGTTATATTTAATATTAAAATATATTTGTATCTATAGCACTATTCAGTAGGGTCTGTTTTCTAAATGCTCACATTTCCATTACAGTAAGACAAAACTTCTCTTCTGAAATGACAGTGAATTGGCTACAACTGATCAAAGTCTGCTATCTATTCTTTGTGCCCAGCTCTTCTGAAAATGATGTCTTTTGGACAATTCAGAATTAGATGACTGGGGTGAAAAATTATCTTAGGATGGCCAGAAGGAGAGGGTGAATTATAATTACTTTTTTAAATGGATGTTATATTGAGAGTTCTCACTGATTGATTTATGGTTAAAATCAGGCTTCCAAAAAAGTTCCCCAATATATATCCACAGGTAAAAATGGTTAACGGATCCAGGTTCCAGAGATGGAATTATAATGAGACATTTAAAAATAGAGATCATAGGAAACTACAATTGTAGGCAAGGTGCCATCTGCAAGGCTAATGTAATTATATAGGCCAAATCTCACATAGTTTTTCTCTTCACCAAATTCCTCTGGTACTGATGCTCTAGCCTTTGATTATGGGATGTCTTATATTCTTCCCTTCTTGTTGTTTGGAATCCATTCACTTTTCCTCATCACGTTGTAATGTTCTCAAGTAAGGATATGCCTTATAAGTTTCTTTCCTAGCCAAAAACCCAAAAAACAAACAAACAAATAAACAAACAAAACCCCAGGTAGGGATTCATAAGTAGAGAGTAGTAGATAAGGATCCTTAACCTCATTTAGTGTTTCAAAATGTCAACCAGACATGGTATATTTTCCCTTCCCAGAACCAGTGAGGGCCACTAAAATGTCAGTGTTCTTTGCCCTTGCCTGGAACTACATAAACTGAATGGTAATCTTGGTTATTTACTGTTTCCTAGGTGTGCCAGTTGGCTGCTGAAGACATTATAGAAATTTCTGAGATGTGTGTGGAGGACCAATTATCAGAGCCCTGTAGTTTGATAGTGAAAGAATTGCAAGCCAGTGGCCAAGGACATAGATGAACGCAATGTTAATGTTTAATATATATTATTTGGCTTGGGGGTTGGGGAAGCCTATTTCATCAAGATAAGTTAATCACTTTGTTTGACACTAAATCAAGCAGACCGAATAGCAAGTTTTTGGCAGAGATTTTCAATTCCACTTGTTTGTTTTGAGACAGTGGTTTCCTATGAGTTGTGTCAGAATCACCTAGGGGAACTTCTATATTACAGGTTCTTCAGCTTTCCTCTTCTTTACCCCAAGATTCTGATTTAGAAGATCTGGGGTAAAGCCTGGGAATGTGAATTTTAATAAGCCCGCAGGTCATTATTATGCACAGCTAAATTTAGGAACTGCTAATGTAGATCAAAATGAAGTAACTTACAAAGAGTAGTTAGGTCTAAAGTTTATTTTCAGGTCTACGAAAGAATAAAGATCCCTATAAGGGAGCTACCTTGGATAATTGCTAGGATGTTCCAGACCTTACTGGCTCTTCTTTCTCCCTAATCGTTGCCTCAAAGGCAACTTCTGTGGAATGCTCCCTAAATGAAATGTGAAGACTGTGTTACTGCCATGAGATTAATGAAGTTCTCTGCTGACAGTATGACTCTTTTCCTCCTGGCTTCAAGGACGTGGAGTGTCTAAAAAATGGCTAATATCAAAGTGACAAGAAACAACAAGGGTTAGAGAAGATGTGGAGAAAAGGGAAGCCTTGTGCCCTGTCAGTAGGAATGTGAATGGGTGTAGCCACTCTGGAAAACAGTATGAAGTTCCTCAAAAAACTAAAAATAGAAATACCATACAATCCAGTAATTCCACTTCTGGGTGTTTACCTGAAAAAAAAAAATCAAAAACATTAATTCAGAAAGATGTAAGGATTCTCCTATATTTATTGCAATGTTATTTATAATAGCTAAGATATGGAAACCACTTAAGAACCTATTGATAAATGAATGGATAAAGAAGATGGGATATATATGTATATATATATAGATAGATAAATATATCACACAATGTGTGTATACATATGTATATATATACACACACACAATGGAATATATATAGTGTGTATGTGTGTGTGTGTGTATATATTTATATATATATATATACTTAGCCATAAATTTCTTGCCATTTGTGAAAGCACGAATGAATGTAAAGGGCATTGGGCTAAGCGAAGTAAGTATCAGAGAAAGACAAACAGCATATGATTTCACTTACATGTGGAATCTGAAAAAACAAAACCAGTGCAAAAACACACAGCAATAATAAGTAAAAAGAAACATACTCATAAATACAGAGAACAAACTGATGGTTGTGAGAAGGGAGAGGATTGGGGGAATAAATGAAATAGGTAAAGGAGATTAAGAGGTACAAACTTCCAGTTTTAAAATAAATAGGTCATGGGGATGAAAAGTACAGCATAGGGAACATAGTCAATAATATTGCCATAACTTTGTGTAGTGAGAGATGGTCACTACATTTATTGTGGTGAGCATTTCATAATGTGTATAAATATTTTTTTCCTCTAAAATATTGAATCAGTAAGTTATTCATCTGAAACTAATATATGTCAAGTATACTTGAATTGAAAACATTTTTAAAAAAGGATGTGAAGATTCTAAAGACATTTAAGGGTGGGGGGAGAAAGATTAGCCAGATGGCTTTTGTGTACATTCATAATTAAAAAATATAATTTGCTTCCAGACTTTATGTGAACAGATACACATTAACCTAGCTATTATTCTCCTCTTCTTATAAGATCATTTGTTTTTCCAACAATATAGGCAAGCAAGACTTTTATCTTTGCTGAATTTGAATTCAGGATGTTTTCCGGTTCAGAAAATGAACCCCTGAAAATGTTTCATTTAATTGTAATAGTGCTGGGGGAAGTCCTAATGCTCTGGAGAAAGTTAGAAATAGTTACCTAAACCATTAAAACCAATATACTTTAATACAAATAGAACCTCAAATAAATTGGAGATAAACACATGGAAATCCACATGATGGAGTATTTGGAGTAAACATAATTTTTTTGGAAGAATGATTACATTGAAGATGTTCAAGATTCAGGGGCGCCTGTGTGGCTCAGTGGGTTGGGGCCTCTGCCTTCGGCTCGGGTCTTGATTTCAGGGTCCTGGGATTGAGTGCCAGATCGGGCTCTCTACCCAGCGGGGAGCCTGCTTCCCTTCTTCTCTCTCTGCCTGCCTCTCTGCCTACTTGTGATCTCTGTCTGTCAAATAAACAGTCTTAAAAAAAATGAATAAAATGTTCAAAATTCAATGCTAAGTGATGAAATCAACTTAAAAATATATACTGGCCTAGGGGCGCCTGGGTGGCTCAGTGGGTTAAGCCGCTGCCTTCGGCTCAGGTCATGATCTCAGGGTCCTGGGATTGAGCCCCACATCGGGCTCTCTGCTCAGCAGGGAGCCTGCTTCCTCCTCTCTCTCTGCCTGCCTCTCTGCCTGCTTGTGATCTCTCTCTGTCAAATAAATAAATAAAATCTTTAAAAAAAATATATATATATACTGGCCTAAACCACATTTGGGGGTCTTTTGGGTTCCTAAATCCAATTCCAGTGTGTGTGTGTGTGTGTGTGTGTGTGTGTGTGTGTGTTGGAGCGGGATGCAGGGGCCTTCCTCAAACCAACAACACACACTGCTATTGACATTAGGAGGGTGTCTTATAATTCAATTCCATTCTGACACTGTCTACCTAGAGATAGCATCAGATTCCACAGTTTAAGAGTTCAGTCCTACAAGACCTCCCCCTCTCCCTTCAGACGCCAGTTGCGAGCCTAGGTTATCACCTGTGCTTCTGACAGAGCTGCTACAAATTAGAGGTTCCCATGACCTCCTCCACAGGGTGTTTTTTTTTTAATTAAATTAAATTAAATTAAATTAAATTTTTTTTCCGTGTTCCAGCATTCATTGTTTATGCACCACACCCAGTGCTCCATGCAATACGTGCCCTCCATAATCCTCCACAGGTTTGATTAATTTTCTAGAAGGGATCACAGAACTCAAAGAGAAATTATATTTACTAGATCACCAGTTTCTTATACAAAGATGTAACTCAGGAATGGCCAGATCAAAGAGATGCATAGGGCAAAGGCATAGGGAAAAAATGGGGGAAAACGGGAAGCTTCGGTGCCCTTTCCAGGCATACCACTCTCCCACTACCTCTATGTGTTTGGCAGTCTGGAAGCTCTCCATATCCCATCCTTTTGGCCTTTTATGGGGGCTTCATTACATAGGCATGATTAATTGAATTGTTGCCTATTGCTTATTGATCAAATCTCTGGTTGGTCTCTCCTCCGCAAAGGTCAGGGGGTGAGATAGAAAAGTTCCAACCCTCTACTCACAAGATTGATTGGCAACCAGCCCTGGCCTGGTTTTACCTAGGGCCTTTCCCATTGTTACTTCATTAACATAACAAAAACACATCTATGGCACTTATCATAGGAAATTTCAAGGGTTTCAGAAGTGGTGCCAGAAATAGGACAGAGACCAGATATACATGAGCAGTCCTCCCCAAACTTTATCTTTGGTTTTGCTTTCCACGGTTTTAGTTGCCTGTGGGCAACAGCGGTCTGGAAGCAGACAATTCTCTTTCTGATGAATTGTCGTGTCCGAAGGTCAATAGAAGCCTAATGTGACTCTCCTTTTGACGAATCATCAGAAGGTCAATAAAAGCCTACTGTTACCTACGCATGTTGCCATGTCTATGGCATTCACTTCACTTCATCTCGTGATAGGGGAATTTTATTCTCATGTGGTCAGGAGAAGAAGGGTGAGTATAGTGCAATTAGATATTTTGAGAGAGAGATTCCACATAATTTTTATGACAGTGTATTGTTACAATTATTCTGTTTTTAATCCTTTTTAGAAATCGATTTTATTTTATTTATTTATTTCAGAGAGTGAGCGAGCACGAGCAGGGGAAGGGGCAGAGGGAGAAGCAGACTCCCCGCTGAGCAGGGAGCCCCACATGGGGCTTGAGTCTAGGACCCCAGAATCATGACCTGAGCTGAAGGCAGATGCTCAAACGACAGAGCCACAAAGGTACCCCTATTTTTAGTCCTTGCTGTGAATCTCTTACTGTGCCTAATTTAGAAATTAAACTTTATCATAGTTATGTGTGTAAAGGAAAAAAACATGGTATATATAGGTTTTAGTACCATCTACAGTTTCAGGCATCCACTGGGAATCTTGTAATATGTTTCCTGCATGTAAGGGGGACTACTGTATTTCTTTATTATAAATCACAATATCACAGGGAGGAATCCAAATTGAAAAATAAATTAGCTGGCAAAGAATACTCCAAGTTATTAGCAGTGGTTATCTCTGGATGGCATAATGATAGTCATTTTTGTTGATCTTATTATATTTGTTGTAATTTACTCTTTATTTTCTAAATGTACAGCACAAACCTCATAATAATTTTTTGATAAGAAAACAGATTTTTTGAAAACTCTCTGTGTTTACATTGGATACACACCTAACGTTTATCTATACCCATACAAAGGCTTAAATCATAGATAAAGAATACAGATCAATGTTTCATGAAAGATATGCAGCTTTGGGGTCCAATGAGAAGGGAGCTGGGTCTGGGGTTACAAGCTAGCAACTATCTGGCCACCTTAGAGTCACCCCCATGCCACCACATGAAACCCATTGCAGGCATTACCAACAACTTCAGGCCTCTTTCTCACAGAACTCTGGCATCAAATGTCCCAACATCCCACTAGTTAAGAGCAGTTGATTGGAGATGGCACACAGGGAGGAATCTACTCGTCTTTGCTGGCTTAATATAGAGTCCTTACCCCTAAGGCACTGTATCTAATTGGGAGACACGGCAAACACGAGAAAAACAACGTATAAAGATTAATTCCCAGTTCAAAATAACCAAAGAAGAAATGCCAGAAGGCAGTCCGTGATTAATTATCAGATGAATCAGAGGAGGAGGGCATTTTATTTTGGGATGGTAAGAACATCAAATATTTTCCAGTATGTACCAACTTTGTCTATGTGATGTCAAAATATGTGGAAGAAAAATGTCTCTACCTCCTCATTGTAGGTCAGATTCCTTTCTACTCCTGGATGGTCAGAGCTGACACACCTCTCCTTAAGCAGTGACCCTGAATGTGTTGGTTTCTTTCTCTGGGTCTTAGTTTTCTTTTACTTTAAAATGAGTAAAGCCTTGCTATGATAGGGTGTGGCAAATGTGATGACATGGAAATATTTTGAAACTGTAGGAGAAGGGCATGAGAGTTACTGTATCTTATTTTATTTATAAATAAGTAGAGATTTTAGAACTCTTATTTTCAGTAACTTTTATTTTCAGGAACTCGGTTTATCCCACATTTCAAATAATACCGCCCCTTCCACCATGGGTCTGCTGTGATAAGGCACTCTGCTTGGGAAGGTTGCCAAACGGATAGGTTGTGGGATAATAATTAAATTTAACCCCCCGTTAGGGTGTCTGTATTGCTTTTCATTTATATGCTGATAAGAGACATAGGACCTAGGCAGATAGTGGTGGTGACAAGATGGTTATTGAATGTGTGAATGTGAGTTGTGTTGTTTCCCAATAGTGGGGCTATAGCTACTTCACTTTAATTTATAAAAAGCACAGGATTTTGTTGTGAAGTTTCAAACTGCAGGACATTTCATAGTGTTTTTGGACTGCTTGCCAGATGGAGGACGCATGTGAGGGCACAGTTGCATATATCATATAATGCCAAGATGGAGAATGGCATTTTCCAGTGCTGTGCTGGGAGTTCCAAGACCTGGGGTTTACTGCCAACTTGGCCACTTAGTAGTTATATGTCCTTAGGTATTGTGAGCCTCTTTTTTTTTTTTTTTCCCCTGTCAAATTCCCACTTTCCCCTTCTTAGGGTAACAGCACCTCAGTTTTCAGGAGTAACTGCCCCTTCTCCATTCAGTGCAAACCCCTGATTGAGGGGTGAGAGATGCATACATGTGACTAGAAAGAACAACAGTGATTGAATGAGAGATGAGCCTGTGACCCAAACTGGGCCAATTAGAGTGAATCCTGAGACTTTGCTAGAAGTTTTAGGGAAGAAGAATTCTCTTTTATATGGGATGCTTCTACACCTGTTGATGGCTATCTTCCTACTCTGAGGATCACCTGCCTGAGAATGAAGCCAAACCAGAAGAGAAGAATTGTACAAGAAGAGAAAAACAGATCCTAGACAAATAGATTTTTTTTATTATGTTGTTAGCCAGAATATAGTACATCATAAGTTTTTGTTGTAGTGTTCAATGATTCATTAGTTGCATATAACACCCAGTGTTCACCCCAACACATAACTCCCTTAATACCCATTACTGAGTTACCCCATCCCTCCAGCTCCCTCCCTTCTGTAACCCTTAGTTTGTTTCCTGGACTCCAGGGTCTCATGGTTTATCTCCCTCTCTGATTTCTTACCGTTCAGTTTTCCCTCCCTTCCCCTGTGGTCCTCTGCTTTATTCCTTATGTTCCACATATGAGTGAAACCATATGATAATTGTCTTTCTCTGCTTGGCTTATTTCACATAGCATAATCCCCTCCGGTTCCATCCATATCAATATAAATGTAAACGGTGGGTATTCCTCCTTTCTGATGGTGGAATAATATTCCATTGTATATATGGGCCACATCTTCTTTATCCATTCATCAGTTGAAGGCATCTCAGTTCCTTTCACAGTTTGGGTATTGTGGACACTGCTGCTATGAACATTTTTTTTTTTTTACTACATCTGTATCTTTGGGGTAAATACCTAGTAGTACAATTGCTGGATCATAGGGTAGCTCTATTTTTAACATCTTGAGGAATCTCCATACTGTTTTCCAAAGTGGTTGCCCAGTTTGCGTGCCTACTAACAGTGTAAGAGGTTCCCCTTTCTCCACAACCTTGACAACACTTGTCATTTCCTGTCTTGTTAATTTTGGCCACTCTAACTGGTATAATGTAGTATCTCATTGTGGTTTTGATTTGTATTTCCCTGATGGCTAGTGATGTTGAACATTTTTTCATGTATCTCTTAGCTATTTGTGGGTCTTCTTTGGAGAAGTGTCTGTTCATGTTTTCTGCCCATTTCTTGACTGGATTATTTGTTTTGGGGTGTTGAGTTTGATTAATTTCTTTATAGCTCTTGGATATCAGCCCTTTACCCAAAGTGTCATTTGCAAATATCTTTTCCAATTCCCGTGGATTGCCTCTTAGTTTTGTTGACTGTTTCCTTTGCTGTGCAAAGGCTTTTTATCTTGATAAAGTCCCCCCAAGATTCATTTTTGCTTTTGTTTCCTCAATGTAAGGCAGGAATCCATCAAAATCCTAGAGGAGAATATAGGCAGTAACCTCTTTGACACTGGCCAGAGCAACTTCTTTCAAGAACCATCCTGAAGGACAAGGGACAAATAGGATTTGATCACCTAGACTCAATCATTCCTGAAACCAGAAATACTCCACTCAGGGCCTCAGGGGCCTGTGAATCAGTATATTAGTTAATTTGCTTCAGGTCTGAATTAGGTTTTCCTCCCTTGCAGCCAGAGTTCCTAACTTACTGGGCAATTCCCCTTCAGGGCTTCAGTTTTCTTCTCTTGAAAGGGCTAGAAATTTAAAAGAAAACACAAACTTTATTTTGCCATTTGGTTTAAAAAATATATGAAAAAAACAATATATAAAAAAATATGAAAAAAAGCAATATATGGTCATTGAAAATTTTTACATTACAGAAGAGGGTTTTTCGGTTGTGTCCACATTTATCCATTAACTATTGCTGCGTAACTAATTGCACTCAAATCCAGTGACTTGAAATAATAAGTGTTTTATTGTTCATGACTCTAAATGTTCAATTAATTTTGCTGATCTGGTCCAAGCTTAGGAGATCACACTGGAGGCTGCTCACCTCTCTAATGTCTATGGTCTATATCAGCTGGGAACTGATGGGTATGGGATAGCTTCATCTGCAAATCTGGAGGGCTGGCTGTCAGGTAGAGCAATGGGATGTTTGGGCTCTATCTCTTTTATCACAAAGTAGGCTGGTTTGAGGCTTGTCCTCCTAGTGGTTGAGCAGGCCCTTAAGAGGGCAAGTGGAAACCTTTATTTATTTATATTTGTATATATTTTTAGACATATAATGTATTATTTGTTTCAGGGGTGCAGGTCTGTGATTCCTTAGTCTTATATAATACCCAGTGGAGGCCTTTTGAGGCTGAGGTTTGTAACTGTCTCAACTTTACCCCAGTTGCTTTTGTAGGCCAAAGCAAGTCACAAGACCGGCAGGATTCAAGGGGAGGAGAAAATGACACCACATTTTTATAGGAGAAGTTGCAAGATCACATTGCAAGCAGCATACATATAGGAATGAGGAATAATAGGTGCTGTCTTCATAATCACTACATAACTGTAGTCTCTCAGAAATAATCACTGTTAATGTTTTGATGTACTTTCTTCTAGATTTACTCAGAAACACATATATTCTGTTTATTTTTACTTTGGAGAATACATGTTTTCCAGAAAACACATTTTCTATTTGTTTTTACTTTTGTGGTTGTTTATGAAAAGTGGATACTCTATGTACTGTCTTACAACTTATTGTTTTCAGCTTGACAATATATCTTGAACATATTTCTACATCTACTGATATCAACCTCTTCTGCAGAGATTGAAATGTAGATCATTTTCGTAGCTCTGACCTTCTGAGAGTCTGGGATTCTATGACTCATTATAAGCCAAATTTCTTCAGTCCTCAAGCTCATTTCTTCAAAGTGGTAGGAGAACTGTTGGATTCCCAAATAGCTAAAAAGTTGAGCCTCTAATCCTGGCTGAGAATATGTGTCAATTTTGAGTGTTGAGTGATTTCACCCTTGCTGGTTAGAAAATTACTTGCTGTTGTTGTTATCATCATCATCATCAATTTTTACAGTGATAATTATGAGACTGTTTTTGTTGAAATTCCAGCAGTTGACTCTCATTAACCCATGGAAGTATATGCTCATTGTTCTGGATATACTGGTTGTCTTCTGGTTTACACCAATTCAGCAAATGCTAAAATTGCAAGATGAGCAAGCAGCTAAGAAAGGTAGTCCGGTTGCAGTAAGTTAAGCACTTGTAATGTAGATTCCACAGCATTAAGTTAAAGAGGGATGATAGATGAGGATTATTAGGCTCTGGTTCTTTGGTTTTGAGAAGTCATGAAGTCTTGAGAGCTGCTCACATTTCTTCAGAGCATGCCCTCATAGTTCTTAAGCACCCTCAGCCCGAAGACAGCTTATACTGTAGTAACTGACTTTGGAAACTTGAATAGATTTCTCTGGTGTTATGATTAAGATCTTTTGGGAAATTTTAGCTAATAGATGTTAGCTAAAGAATGTCAAGGCAGTTATGGATCCTATAGTAAGTGATTCGTCACTGAAATAGCTGCTTTCAATCTTTTTGTCCTTCAGCATAACCAACATGTAGCCATCAGTTACATTGACAGAATTGATTGAACCTATGTGACATGAGCTAAGAATAAGTGGACTTCTGTGTCTGTTATAAGACAGAGTTTCTTCATCCATTCTTTCATTTATTCATTCAAAAATATTTATCGATCATCTACTGTTTGCTATAGGAATACAAAGATGAATACTACAGTTTTTGTCCCCAAGGTCTTAACATTTTAGCAGAGAGAAATTGATACCTATAATGTGATTCGAAGAGTTCCATGAATAAGAATTGATATTATAGTCTAAAGGAAATTCAAGATGGCATATAAAGATACCTAAGATAATGAAGTACATAAAAATAATATAATAGTACATACTTATGTAGTGTTTATATCAGTCAGGTTTTTTTCAGAGAAGCAAAACCAATATCTGACTGTCTATCATCTTCTATTAGAAGAGAGAGGGAATGAGTGGGGGAGGGAAGGAGAAAGGGAAAGAAAGAAAGAAAAAGGGAAATAGAGAAAGAGAAATATAGATGTATTTTAAGGAAATGGCTCACAAGATTTTAGAAGCTGGCAAGCCCTAAATCTGCAGGGCAGGCCGGGAGGCTAGAAACTCAGGGAAGAGTTGATGTTGTAGCTCAAGTCCAAAGGCAGTCTGGTGGCAGAATTTCTTCCTCTGAGGACTCTAGTCTTATTCTCCTAGGACTTCAGCTGATTGGATGAGGCCCATGTTATGGACAGTAATCTGCTTTACTCAGAGTCTACTCATTTAAATGATAATCACATGTTAAAAATAAAAATCCCTTCACATTGACCAAGAACTGGGCACCATGATATAGCCAACTTGACACACATAACAAACCATTACAATCCACCCCTTGTCAACTTGGTACCTATACACATTTCCTTAAACCATAGTTAGTTTCCAAATAAAGGAAATAACAAGGACATACTCCTGTCTAATGTGATATAACTATCTTTCTTATACCCAAAAAGGCACTAACCCTCGGGTGATATTCATTCTTCTCCTTAAGATGTAACTTAAATACTGTGATCTAAAATTAACAATACTAAAGTACTATGATGTAAAGTTAAAACAGCTTAGTATAAGTGAATGAGAGAAGGAAGAAAAATGTATTTGTTTACTATGTACACATAAGTTTGTAACAGAGTGAGGAAATACTAATGTCAATTATCTTTTCTATTTATTTACCTGGTCTCATGGTCATAACTGGTATTTATAACTATCTTCCACCACTACCCATTCTATAGTCCCTTTGTCCTCATCAAACATCTCAGCTGGTTGTGGTTCTTTACCTGGTATGGTGACCCAAACCTTCATTCTTGAATGGACTGGGCCACTAGTAGTCTTGCTTGACTTTACTTGATATAGTTTTCATTGACCTTTGTCACAAAGCGAGAGAGTACTGTGGGACACCCTAGGGGATCTCCTATATTCAGACATGCCCTCCCTTACCTCCATGTAGAGTCGAGGTTCAGTTTTTCTTTGGTGATCAGGATCAGTCACCCCAGCCACCGTTCTAACTCCCTTCTTTCCTTGTTAATTTGGAGGCATGAGGAACCTAAAGTGGCTGGGTAGCAGTCTTAATTTCCAATTAATGGAATTATTAGAGTGTTTTCTGGTGTAAGTATCCCTCCCTCTGAAGCTAAGACCTCTAGTGCCACAGAGGATAAGGTTGAGGGACAGGAAGCCCAAAATTTCCTAGGAATCACTAAGGATATGTGCCAGTAGATCTCCCCTGGATGCCTGGGACCATCAGTCTTGGCTATGGAAGAAATTAGCACATATTAGATGCTAATTCAGAGCATATATAGCTTCCTGGTGAACCTTGTTCCAGCTTTGCAAGGCTTTGCCACTTAGTTGGCACTATTACTGAGTTTTTGAAATGTCATTCTAACAGTCTGACAAGCTTGCCACTTCAGAATATTGGAGAACATGGTAAGACCAGTAAATTCCTTAAGCATAATCTCTTTACTACACGTCATTTGCTGTGAAGTGAGTTCCTTGATCAGAAGAGCTGCTGTGTGGAATAGTTTGAATGTGGTTAAGGCATTCTATAAGCCCATAGATGGTAGTTTTGGCACAAGTATTGAGGGCAAGGAGGACAAATCCATATCCAGAGTAAATGTCTATTCCAGTAAAAACAAAATGTTGCCCCTTCTATGATGGAAGTGGTCCAATGTAATCAATCTGCCACCAGGTAACTGGCTGGTCACCTGGGGAAATGGACTTCTCAGTGTTGGTCTCTGCTTCTGGGAGAGGTTACGAGAGGTTAAGGTCATACAGCTAATAAGGGAATGCAGCTCCAAAGTCTTTGTCTTAACTGCTACATTCTCTCTGGCCTGTAGCAATGAGAAATGTCCCCAAAGTGAACACAAATAAAATAGTTTTCAGAAAAACCCTGGTGTCGAGGATGAAGTGCTGAATTAAACTCCCAAGACCTGACTTGGATTGCAAGTCAGCCAGTAACTTTTTGTATGAATCAAGTAGTTCCCTTTATCCTTCTTTGACTCATCTGTAAAATGATAGTGAGCCTAAATCATGAGTCTTAAAATGATGTTAATAATGTTTAGCTATTCCAAGGTTTTTGTAGTGAGAAACTCTGAGGGTAATTAGGGAGGGCAAATGGGTGGTTTCTGGGTAGCTTCACACCACCATCTTTATGTCAACCAGAGAATCTCAGCTTTCAACTAGTTTCATCTGTGGGAATATGAATGGCACTGGAACAGAATATCAGTATCTTCTATCTTCAATATTACAGAGGAATGGAACGGAGATTTAGTCAACATTTGGTATACTAGTTGTTCTTCTACTTATGAGCTTTAAACCTAAAAAATTATTTTCAGTTATATATTGCTTAGTAGCTTAACACAACCATATGTTATTTCTTGCAATTTTTTTGATTGCCCAAGTAGTCCTTTTGTTCCACACGGTATTGGCTCAGATATCTCATGAAGTTTCACTCAACTAATGACCAGGCTAAGCTGTAAAGCTTCAGAAGTCCTGTCTCACATGTTTGTTGTCTTAGTGCTGGCAGTTGGTTAGGAAGCCTTGATTCTTTACCTTGTATCTTCTCATCCTCCATGGCCTCTACATGACACCTCTCTTACAGCAGGCTAGCCTGGACTTATGTAGCATGGTGGCCTCTGTCATTTATGCCATATTTGATTTGTCAGTACAAGTTGCAATGGTAGTCCAGGTTTAAAGGGAAGAGGAGTAGACTTACACCCCTTGATGGGAGGAGCTATGTGTACATTCAGGGAGGGAGAAATTATTGGCTTGTTTTATTGGTTTCAATGGCTTTTTAATGGTTTTCTATTCTCTATTTCATTAATTTTTGGCTCTAATCTTTATCATTACTGATTTTCTGCTTGTTTTTGGATTAGTTTACTCTCCCCTCCCACCCCATCCACTGTCTTAAAATAGGAGGTTATGCTATCAATTTAAGATCTCTCTTATTTCTAAATAGAGTAATTTACACCTACAAATTTCTCTTTAAACACTTATGTCTTCAGTTTCACTCAACACAAGGTATTTTCTTTCACTTGTAACTTCTTTGATACATTGGTTATTAAGGAGTGGGTTGTTTAATTCCTACATATTTGTGAATTTCTAAAATTTCTTTCATTGACTGAATTTATAATTTTATTCAATTGTAGTTAGACAACATGTAGTGTATTATTTCAATTCTTTTGAATTTATTGAGGCTTGTTCTGTGGGCTAGCATGTGGTCTATTCTGGAGAATGTTCTGTGTGCTTGAGAAGAATATGTCTTTTCTGTTCTTTGTTGGTCTACCTGGTTTATCACGTTGTTCAAGTCTGCTCTTTCCTTGTTGACATCATAGTTATATCCATTATTGAAGGTAAAGTATTGAAGTTCCTAGCTATTATTGTTGAATTGTCTAGTTCTCCTGCAATTCTGTCAGTTTTGCTTCCCATTTTTCAGGGCTTGGTTGTTAGATGCGTAGATGTTTATAACTATTGTATCTTCCTGATTGACCCTTTGTCACTATTTTTTTTTAAATTTTATTTATTTGACAGAGAGAGAGAGAGAAATCACAAGTAGGCAGAGAAGCAGACAGAGAGAGAGGGGGAAGCAGCCTCCATGCCGAGCAGAGAGCCCGATGTGGGGCTCGATCCCAGGACCCTGAGATCACGACCTGAGCTGAAGGTAGAGGCTTAACCCACTGAGCCACCCAGGCGCCCCAACCCTTTGTCACTATTAAGTGTCCCTATTTATCTCTAGCACCATTGTTTTTTGCTTTAAAATATATTTTGTCTAGGCTTCCCGGGGGAATTCTACCAAACATTTAAAGAAGAACTAATTCCTATTCTCCTGAAACTGTTCCAAAAAATAGAAATGGAAGGAAAACTTCCAAACTCATTTTATGAGGCCAGCATCACCTTGATCCCAAAACCAGACAAGGATCCCATCAAAAAAGAGAACTACAGACCAATATCCTTGATGAACACAGATGCAAAAATTCTCGCAAAAATACTAGCCAATAGGATTCAACAGTACATTAAAAGGATTATTCACCACGACCAAGTGGGATTTATTCCAGGGCTGCAAGGTTGGTTCAACATCCGCAAATCAATCAATGTGATACAACACATTAATAAAAGAAAGAACAAGAACCATATGATACTCTCCATAGATGCTGAAAAAGCATTTGACAAAGTACAGCATCCCTTCCTGATCAAAACTCTTCAAAGTGTAGGGATAGAGGGCACATACCTCAATATTATCAAAGCCATCTATGAAAAACCCACCGCAAATATCATTCTCAATGGAGAAAAACTGAAAGCTTTTCCGCTAAGGTCAGGAACACGGCAGGGATGTCCGTTATCACCACTGCTATTCAACATAGTACTAGAAGTCCTAGACTCAGCAATCAGACAACAAAAGGAAATTAAAGGCATCCAAATCGGCAAAGAAGAAGTCAAACTATCACTCTTTGCAGATGATATGATACTATATGTGGAAAACCCAAAAGACTCCACTCCAAAACTGCTAGAACTTGTACAGAAATTCAGTAAAGTGTCAGGATATAAAATCAATGCCCAGAAATCAGTTGCATTTCTCTACAACAACAACAAGACAGAAGAAAGAGAAATTAAGGAGTCCATCCCATTTACAATTGCACCCAAAACTATAAGATACCTAGGAATAAACCTAACCAAAGAGACTAAGAATCTATACACAGAAAACTATAAAGTACTCATGAAAGAAATTGAGGAAGACACAAAGAAATGGAAAAATGTTCCATGCTCCTGGATTGGAAGAATAAATATTGTGAAAATGTCTATGCTACCTAAAGCAATCTACACATTTAATGCAATTCCTATCAAAGTACCATCCATTTTTTTCAAAGAAATGGAACAAATAATCCTAAAATTTATATGGAACCAGAAAAGACCTCGAATAGTCAAAGGAATATTGAAAAAGAAAGCCAAAGTTGGTGGCATCACAATTCCGGACTTCAAGCTCCATTACAAAGCTGTCATCATCAAGACAGCATGGTACTGGCACAAAAACAGACACATAGATCAATGGAACAGAATAGAGAGCCCAGAAATAGACCCTCAACTCTATGGTCAACTAATCTTCGACAAAGCAGAAAAGAATGTCCAATGGAAAAAAGACAGCCTCTTCAACAAATGGTGTTGGGAAAATTGGACAGCCACATGCAGAAAAATGAAATTGGATCATTTCCTTACACCACACACGAAAATAGACTCAAAATGGATGAAGGATCTCAATGTGAGAAAGAAATCCATCAAAATCCTTGAGGAGAACACAGGCGGCAACCTCTTCGACCTCTGCCGCAGCAACATCTTCCTAGGAACATCGCCAAAGGCAAGGGAAGCAAGGGCAAAAGTGAACTATTGGGATTTTATCAAGATCAAAAGCTTTTGCACAGCAAAGGAAACAGTTAACAAAACCAAAAGACAACTGACAGAATGGGAGAAGATATTTGCAAATGACATATCAGATAAAGGGCTAGTGTCCAAAATCTATAAAGAACTTAGCAAACTCAACACCCAAAGAACAAATAATCCAATCAAGAAATGGGCAGAGGACATGAACAGACATTTCTGCAAAGAAGACATCCAGATGGCCAACAGACACATGAAAAAGTGCTCCATATCACTCGGCATCAGGGAAATACAAATCAAAACCACAATGAGATATCACCTCACACCAGTCAGAATGGCTAAAATTAACAAGTCAGGAAATGACAGATGCTGGCGAGGATGCGGAGAAAGGGGAACCCTCCTACACTGTTGGTGGGAATGCAAGCTGGTGCAACCACTCTGGAAAACAGCATGGAGGTTCCTCAAAATGTTGAAAATAGAACTACCCTATGACCCAGCAATTGCACTGCTGGGTATTTACCCTAAAGATACAAACGTAGTGATCCGAAGGGGCACGTGCACCCGAATGTTTATAGCAGCAATGTCTACAATAGCCAAACTATGGAAAGAACCTAGATGTCCATCAACAGACGAATGGATAAAGAAGATGTGGTATATATACACAATGGAATACTATGCAGCCATCAAAAGAAATGAAATCTTGCCATTTGCGACGACCTGGATGGAACTAGAGGGTATCATGCTTAGCGAGATAAGTCAATCGGAGAAAGACAACTATCATATGATCTCCCTGATATGAGGGAGAGGAGATGCAACATGGGGGGTTAAGGGGGTAGGAGAAGAGTAAATGAAACAAGATGGGATTGGGAGGGAGACAAACCATAAGTGACTCTTAATCTCACAAAACAAACTGAGGGTTGATGGTGGGAGGGGGGTTGGGGGTGGAGTGAGGTTATGGACATTAGGGAGGGTATGTGCTATGGTGAGTGCTGTGAAGTGTGTAAACCTGGTGATTCACAGACCTGTACCCCTGGGGATAAAAATATATTATATGTTTATAAAAAAAAATGTCATGTGCTATTTAAAATGAAGTGTCAAATAATAAAAACCTTTTGTAAAATAAAAAAAATATATTTTGTCTAGTATTAGTATAACTACTTCAGCTTTTTTATGGTTGCTATTTACATGGCATATCTTTTTTCCATCTTTTTACTTTCTGTATTTTTAGGTCTTTTAAGTGTCTTCTATAGGCAATATATAGTTGGATCTTGGTCTTGTATGAGTTTGACAATCTCTACCTTTTAACTGGATTGCATAATCCATTCATATTTAATGTTATTACTATATAACAGAATTTATGTGTGTCATTTTTCTTTGTTTCTACATAATGCATGTTTTCTTTGTTCCTCTCTTCTTCCTTTACTTCTTTCTTTCACATTAAGTGAATATTTTGTAGTGAAACATTTTAATTCCTTTAATGATCTTTTCACTATGTATTTTTGGGTATCTTTCTTGGTGGTTGCTTTAGGACTTACCACATACATCTGAAATCAGAATCTATTTCATATTTTGTACAACTGTAATTCTAGTGAGATCTAGACATTATTCCTATGTATCTCTATTCCCTCTTCCCCTGTTTGTGCTGTTGTCATTATACATATAACATCTATGCATGTTATAAGCCCAACAATACATTGTTATAATCATTATATGATTTTATGTCTATAAACAAACTTGAGAGAAAAAAGGAGACAAATATATATTTATAGATTTTGTTCTATTATCCTTCCTATTTGCCATTTTGTAGTTCTTTTAATTTCTGTGAATTCAAGTTACCATCTGTTGTGATTTCCTTACTCCCATACAGCTTTACTCCGACCCTCCACCTTTGTGATATTATTGTCCAATATTCTACACTTCTCTGTGTTATAGACCTAACTGTACAAGTATATGCATACTTTTTGTACAGCTGCTGTTATAATTAGCTAAGAGAAGAAAGTAAAAGAAATTATCATTCATGTAGTCTTTATAACTATATAATTACCTTTGCTGGTACATATTCTGCTTTTTTTGTGCAAGGATTCCAATTACCACCTGGGAATACTTTCTTTCAGCCTGATGAATTTTCTTTAGTATTTCTGATAAGGTGAGTTAGTGACCATTTTTGGAGACGATCTACCACAAATTATTGTAGAATTCAACAGAGCCATGTACTGGACCAGAAGCATATCAACTCTACCTCTCACCAACAGATGGCATTAGAGTTTGCATCAATAGCATCACAAATGCATTTATGATCACATTTGTGGGAACTTTAATTGTAGCTAGAGGAAGCTTCAGTAATGCTGGCCAGTGTGCTAAACAAGATGTCTGGTGAGGGATCCCAAGCATGGGCTAGAGCTGCATAGTGGTCAAAAGTGGCTGCCTTGGTTGGTAGGACCCACAAAACAGAGGAGAGGAGGTTTCTAGCTTTGGCTTCTTTCCAAAACAAAGAAAATATTCTCAGTTATGCTGTGGCATCTTGAAAGTAGGTCATATCTATAGTTACAGTTATTTTGTGGTGACCCTGTAATCTAAACCAGTTCCTTGCTCTCTATTTAATTTGGAAAAATCATTAAAACAAAACAAAACAAAACAAAACAAGATCCTAGTTAGGAAAGACCTGCTCCATAACAGATAATTACTTCTCTTCCAGAGTCTCTTCCATGAGTGTCTGTGGATATACCTGGTTTGGGAAAAGCAGTGCCAGACACCATGGGCTAGGCACCGTGCTTGACATTATCAACAATTACTCTCTAATACTTCATGCAAACAATTCTGTGAGTCAGATGTTACTATCTCCTGTTTATAGAAGCAGAATCTGGAGCTCTGAGAGTTTAAGTAACTAACTCCAGTCACATAGCTGGTACGTGGAAGAGAGTTGAAATTCAGGCCTTTGTATCCCAAGTCACATGGCAGTTATAAGGGTCAAAGTGGTAAATCTAGGGGAGGGGGTTGGTGAGAGCACATTTTAGATCTTCTGCTGTAGCTTGGACAACCTTTCTTTCTTTCTTTCTTTCTTCCTTTTAAGAGTGTGTGCATGAGAATGGGGGTGGGGGAGAGGGAAAGAGAAAATCCCAAGCAGTCTCCTTGCCCAGCAGGGAAATGACATGGGCTCAGTCTCACAACCCTGAGATCATGACCTGAGCTGAAATCAAGAGTTGGATGCTTAACCAACTGAGCCACTAACCGATAGGTGTCTCTAGCTTGGACAATTTTGTTAACATCCCATCCTTCCCCCTTCTGCCAGTGCCCAGTCTGTGTTCTGTGGTTTACCCTATTTTATGTATAGACTGATGCCCTAGTTTAAGTATACATTCTATTTAATGATTCAGTTGTTTGGAAATTTTAATGCATTTGCTTTCTGTCCTTCTCACTGATGGGAATAAATTTGTGGTCCACATTTCTCTTTTTACTTCTCAATAATAAAAAGTTAGACTGGGGTTTGTTGATGCATCAAGTTGACTTGCAGGTTATGACACCTTGAGTGCTTTCATGAGACTATTGTAATCAAAGCTAATTAGATTCCTGGCTGGTGGGTAAAAAGTACTGGCTGGCTGTTAGGAGATCTTATTGTATCACTACATTTACTGCAAACAAGTTGCCTGACTATGGGCAAGTTATTTTGCCTTGCTGGACTTCCATTTCTACATCTGTAAAGTTAGGGCACTGTATTTGATACTCCTAAGTTTCTTTGGCCTTAGGACTAGGACTTTGCTATTGCCTCATAAACTCCTAGAAATTGGAAGAAGAATAACTTCAAAGGCCCAGAAGCTGGTATTTTCATTGTCCTTTGTGTCCTTGCCACAGGACACAAAAGGCAGTTGCCCAGCTACTGACCCATTCAAGGTCTTTCCCACTCAACTTGTATAGTTTCATTTGAAATCTCATGCCTTGTTACCTTCTCAGGTTTTTTGGCTACTGAATGTAGAGACTCACTTCCTACAACCTTGGTACTGACAATATAATGATGGTACTTGCTGCCTTGTATTGAGCCCTACTATATTCCAGTGTTAAGTTTTCAGCACTTCCTATAGGAACTGTTAAAAACACTTTACACAGATGATCTCATTAACCATTGCAACATGCCTGTAAAGTAGATACCATGATTATCCCCAATGTGGTAAGATGAAGAAAATGAAGACCAAAGAGAGAGAAAGAGGCAGAACTAGGATTAGAACTCAGGCTCTCTGACACCATAACCTATATTTTCACCACAAGCCTGTCTCCTATGGGAAGTGAAAAACCCGAGCACAACTAACCTGAATGGGGGTTCTGGGAATGTGGTAAATCTTCCCAAACTGTATGTCTGCTTCCCAGTGGGGAGGAATGGAATGGGTATTTGGAGATAACTATAATATGCAAACTGATCTTTGGATCAAATTGCTAAAAATAATTTAAGACCGGATGAGAAGTTCTCAGTAGTTCGTAACTAAGAACTACCTTTCAAGGTAGGGAGCTAGAATACAGAAATGTCAACTGTGGTGTTCTAATGGGGAGGCAGAAAGAATAGGACTCTGCTATCCAAGTTGGAAGATCTAAGAATGAAGACCAATAAGCCAATTGTTTGGTTATCATGTTCCCTGCTATAGTTGCATCCAGTGCAACTGTATATTTAAGTAGTCCACTTCAAAATGGCTTCAAGGACCATTTCCACCTTGGAGTTCCTGCAAATGTGTGCCCATGGTGTTACTCATCTACCCATAAGACAAGACAGTTGTTCTAACCAGTGTAGCCTCCTGCCTATGTGAAGTGCCTTTCATGGACAACACTGAGTGAGACCACAGAATGGAGACAGTTGTCCTTTCTGACCTTGCTTATGTTATTTGGGTTGAAGGTTGTAGGAAAAGAGAGGAACATCCAATCTACCTCTCATAGAAAAACTCCAAGGCTTAGATTGCTCATACCCAGCTTGGGAAGGAGCATTAGGAAGGCTGATTATCATTTTGAAGGTCAGAACCAACTATAAAGTATCAATTTTTATATTGGTATTTTGGTGATGGGAAGCACTTTTGTAGCAGAGCTTTCTGCTGACATACAGTATTTCTCTGTAGATCATATATCTTGGTTTAATAGGTAGGTGGCAAGTTTTTTTTTGTGTGTGTGTGTGTGTGTGTTCTTGAGTGAATTTGACAGGTATACAACTTGAATCAAGCTGAGAAAATTCTCTGTTGTTGGTTTATTCTTTACCTCAACTTTGGCCTTTCACACAGGAAACATGCTTGCAAGAGAGATCTTCAGGCTACCAGCTAGTGCCTGTAGTTCTTCAGTGACAATCTAACATTCTCTTTACATAGGTGGGAAAATGGAGGCACTTATTCAAGAATAAGTAGCAAACATGCAAAATCTAGAATGTACCTCTCTATGTAGGGGAAAAAAGTAATTAAATGATGAATAATAATTCCTTTTATAGATGCTCCCCCAAGAAAAGTGCAACCATTTTTAGAATAAAGTACCCTGGTGTCTAAAACTTCTTTTAAAATTCTATATTCAATAATTTTATGTAAATTTTTTCATTGTTTTTCTTTTGCCAAATACGAATAATGATAGTCTTTTTTAACAGCTTGGCAAAGAACTGTTCTAATGGTGTCATTTTGGTTTTACAGATTCATTTAGCTGGAGGAACATATTTATAATAGCCAAACAGGATTTTATGGAGTAATTAGTGGCTAGAAAGAAGGAGGAACAAACATTTTTTTTTGATGGGGGGAATGAAGTGCTTCTGATAAGCAGATAGCTTGTCATGTTCTTTTAATTTCATCAGATTCATCTACTCTGAACTATAGCTACTATTCCTTCAGACACAAAGCATACTTGTGTTCCTAAGTAGTGGGGCCAGATAAGAGTGACTTTTTTGTCTTGGATGGGAAGATATTGGTCCAAATCCAGTCTTCCTTTAGACCAAGAAAGTTTTGATACTGTCATACCTGAGGCTTGGGGAATGTCTAGTACCATCATAAATACCATCCACCATTCCTACTCTTCAACCATTTACTAACAAGCTACAAGGAAATGAGACCAATCTCATTTTCACTTTCTAAAGCTACTGTTGACCATAATCCTATAATATACAGATATTCTGAAATAGTCTTGGTTTTAGAAATCCCCTCCCATTTCCTAAAAGGATCAATTTCTATACCAAGAACTCTAACATAAGACACTTCTGGCTTTAGGTTTGGTTTTTCATCATGAAGTGAGAATATCCCTTCTGAGATACTTAGCTCCTAAAATGGCTCTCAGTGTTCCCAGGCTCCTGGTATTCATGCCCTTGTTTAAGACTAGGCTGAGCCTAGTGACATGTTTTTTAGAGTATAGTAGGGCAGAGGGATGGGGTGTCACTTCTGGGATTAGCTTTTAAAAGGCTGTAACTTCTGTCTTGCTCTTACTCTCTTTCTCATTTGCTTATCCTGGTGGTAGCCTGCTGCCATGTTGTAAGCTGCCTTTCAGAGAAGTTCATGTGGCAAAGAACTGAGGGTATCCTCTTACCAATATCCAGTGAGGAACTGAGGTTCTCAGGCCATAGCCCATGAAGATATAAATCCTGCTAGTGATTGTATAGGTGAAGTTGGAAGTGAATCTTTCCCCACTTGAACCTTCACATGAGACCCCAACTCTGGCTGACACTTTGACTGTAGTCTAAGAGATTCTAAGGCAAAAGACCCAGGTGAACTGCTCCTGGATGCCTGACTCATAGAAACTGTGAGATAACAAATGTTTTAAACCACAAAGTTTTGGTTCTTAAAGTAGCATTTGCATCCTAAAGTAAAGTAATTATTAAGTCAAATTCCAATCTTTATCCTAACTCCTCAGTTTTGTACTTTTATTCCTTTGTTTTCAGTTGGATTTAGTATGTTAATGTGTATTAAAAATGGATTGCATATTTTGTTTGCCAACATTGGCATGTAGCATGTACAATTATAATTGTAATTCATTCCTGCTAAAATAGTATCTGTCTCTTTAGCTCTTCCTTGACCCTTTCTTTCTAAAACCATACTTAATTAAACAGAACTCTTTTTCCAAGTGTCAGAAACCAAACTCAAACTAGCTTAAACACAAATTAGGCTTTATTAATTCACATGTGTGAAAAGTCTAAGGAAGTGGATCCTGGCTTCATTATAACAAGAAGCAAAGGTTTCAGGCATTATGACTCAGTTGTTCTCTTTGTCTCTCCATTACTTCAAAGTCTCTGCTTTCCACACCTATATATCTGTACTCAGTGTTCTCCCTATCTTTATTTCTAGGTCAATTCTCTTCTTCCTGTCTGCAAAAATGTCATTCCACAGTTAGAGAATCCAGAGAAAAGGGAAACATGTCTTTTTTTCTAGAGTCTTCAGTGATTCCCCCAAAGGTCTCTGATTGGTTCAGCAGGCTCACATACCCCCAGCTGATATCAATCGCTATCTGTAGGGTGGGCTACTCTGATTCATCATGTTGGGTTGTTATCTGTCCCTGAGACAGAAAAGTCCAGGTTACCTGGTAGACAACTCCAGAAAAATCATGTGGAATTGGGGAGGGGAAGAGTTCCTCAAAGGGAAATAAAATACTGGGCAGCTAAAAAGTACTAGAGATCCACCAAGTAGAAAAATAACGATTTATTTCTTGGGATGTTGTGGTTATTGATTGATATATAGTAAACCATTCCAATTTGATGGGATGAAACAATAATATTATATTATTATTATATTATATTATATTATAATTATTTATTATTATATTATTATTATTATATATTATATTATAGAACAATAATAGTTATTTATATTATCTCTCTCACAGTCCTGAAGGCTGGTAGGGCTGAACTGATGTTTTCCACTTGGGGTCATTAGAGCAGTTAAAATCCGATGGAAGCTAACCTGGGGTTATCTTAAAGGCATCCTCACTCATATTTGGTGTCTGGGCTTGGGAGACTCAAACAGTTGGAATTTCTTGCTCCTCTCTCTCCCTGTGGTGTCTCCAGTATGGAGGTTATAAGGTGGCCAGTCTCTTACATGATGGCTCAGGGTTCTAGAGGTCTGTGTCCAAAAGGAGAAGAGAGAGGAGTCCATGTCTCTGCAAGAGGAGAGAGAGTCCAGTGTATTTTATGGATCCAGCTCCAGGACCCACACAGAAGTCCACTGCCTTCTCTTCCTTAGAAGGGAGCCATGTTCAAGGGGAGTGGAATGAGATTGCACGGTTACTGAGAGGTGCATCAAGGAATTTATGGACACGTTTTTACCATCACCTGCACATTTTAAAACATCATTTTTGTTTGTCTGAATCAACACTTATTGTGACTTATTGCCAGTTGAGGTCAAGAGTTGGCTGAGACCTAAGTGTGTTTGACAGAGGAAGGTGATAAAGGCACTCAATCCAAGGACTGAGGTTTTTAATTTCCAGAGTAGAAAAAAATACATTTATTTTTTTAATCAGTACTGTAAATCCCAACACGGCATATGATTTAATATTGAAAATTCATAAACACCTGGGTAGGTGGGTTTTTTCTTTTTTTTTTTTTAAATTTATTGACTTCAGTGACCCTGCTGAAGGGAGGGCAGTGTACTTGGTAAGTTATAGACCATTATATTTCCTGTGCATACAGAGGCTCCTAGATAACTTTAGGGGCTTGTGTGTGTGTGTGTGTGCGTGTGTGTGTGTGTAAATCAGAATTTTTATTGAGGGAAGATTTTCTGAATTGTAGAACTGCTTTTGCTCTCTAAGTTTGCCTAATTTTCTTTCATGTCATTATTTATAGTATATTTCCCAAGGGTTTCTAAACTTACAATTGTGTATGTGTGTATATGTGTAAATAAATGGATTAAAATGTTTTATTCAGAAAACCATATGAAGCAGATATCCTTCTGTCTGAAAAGAACTTTGATGGCTGGTCTTACCAATTCTTTTTGCAATAGTTTAGATTGTGACTTTGAACAAGTTACATCATCTTTCTTTGCCTCAGCTACTTTTGGGCTACATTGGGCATGGAGTGTAATACGTTCAGGAGCTCATCTCTAAAATCCATAAATCTTAATGTCAGTCACTCAGCTTCACACATACAAAACACAAGCCCTCCTATATATGTATCTTACCAAATTCCTTCTAGATGTGCCTGAACCACATAAACATTAAAATGGACATGCTCAAATTCTCAGTAATTCCCCACTGCCTCTGTGTCACTGCTGATAAGATACAGAAGGAGATGGGGCATGCGTTATGGACTTTATGACATCCCATTCCTCCCATTCCATCCCATTCCATCCCATTCCTGGTAAGCTATAGGGAGAGAAAATAAAGCAAGCTGGATTTCATGATATCATTTGGGGGTTGCCTTCTATGAGAACAGTCAAAACATGAACAATATTGCAGTGCTGAGGCTAGGCTGCCCATGTATCTCCATGGGGGAGGTGGAATGGGGACCCAGCCAAACAGGAGAACACACCAGTGGGCTTGGGCAGGATGTATCTGTGAATCGGGGTGGTGAGAGTTGGGTTCAGATACTCTCCGACTGTCTCTAAGGACAGGAGTCTCTCCTGAAGTTATAGTAAATAAACACTGTCATTTCCTAAAGTTAGGATATTCCTGTGATTCGTTCTTAGACATTGAAGTCTGTGAAGTGTCCCCTTAGTCTTGGAGTTTTCCTTTGGAGTATGTGGCCATCAGTGCAGAGAGAACAATGAACCAGGCTGACCCTTGGAAAGGGAATCCTCTTAATGCCTTTAGTCTCTAAACTCAGAGTCCAACATCTGAGGTCTTTGCCAGCCATAAGCCTTTGGTTTCAGAATCTTATTTATATACTTCCTAGTACAGTGCCCAGCAGAGAGTAAGAACTCAATAAATATTCACTGAATGAATTAATTTATCCAGGCAGCAATAAGTAATGGAAAGAGTGTGGTTATTGGAGGTGCACCAACTTGAATTTCATTCCCAGCCTTACCTCTTTGAACTATGACCATGGATGTGTTATATATGGTCTCTGTATCATTTGGGATCCAACCAGGAAAACAGAACACTCTATGAATTTAAAATCAAGGCGCTATAAGGTAGAGAATTTGTTATATGAGTGAGAGGCTGAGAAGCCCATAGGAGGTGGCAACCAGACTGCAGCTATAGGAAGCTTATACCTCCTCCAGGGGTGAGGGACAAAGAGAGGAGAGAGAATTACTGAGCTTCAGTTTACGGTCAGCTGCCACAACGCCACTGAACAAGAAGATTTTGGTGGAGCTATCATGGAAATAACAGAGTGATTACCCATATTATTTTCCAACTATTTATGCTCCCTGCCCCATCCAACCTGCTTCTAGTAGCTTCATGCTCTTAAAAATCACTGAAATAAGTCGATTTTAATCAGTGATTGATTGGTAAGCCTTGTTCATAGCAGATGCTTAGTATTTTTAGCTAAATGAAATTGTAATGCAAATATGTGTGGGAGAGGTAGTAGAAAAGTTGCCACCATCTTGGGGTGAAATAGTTTATAAGATCATTTCTGTCTGCTGGGTGATAGATGGGCCTGGTTTCCTCCTATGGATCCTTATTCAGAGGCACATAAAGAGGTCAGATCACCTTAGGACCTTTTGGCATAATCGAATTACAAATGTGTGCCCTAAATTCTTCTACCCATCCCAAAGGTATAACCTGGCAGGTAATTCCTTGCTCTAAAGTAAGCTTTGGTATGTGTATCTCATATACATTTAAAGGATTCCGGACACTTTTTAAATACCATCTCTTCCAAATAAAAGGAAATGCATCCAGTAATCCTGAGACTCAGAGTAACCATGAATTAGCATTTAGTATCTGAGGAAAGGCCTCTGGACTGTCTTTTTTAATTCTTCTAGAGAATTAGGCCTTCACCTCTTTACTCTGTAAAGCAGGCTTTTCTGTGTTGGTCAATATGACACTTTATTTGCTTAATCCCTGTTTTCTCAAAGAGTTAGAGATGAATTTAGACTGGGAGAAAACATTTAAAAGGTCCAGATAAAAATCTTCCTGGGGGCTAGAAGAGGGATGGATAAGCAGTTGGGTTTTCCTTTCCCCAGACACACTGTCTTTCATAAAATACCACTGGCCCCACATTTCTTAGTACAGAGAATGTTTGTGCTCATAAGAGCCAATTTGTAGGGGCGCCTGTGTGGCTCAGTGGATTAAGCCTCTGCCTTCGGCTCAGGTCATAATCTCGGGGTTCTGGGATTGAGCCCCGCATCAAGCTATCTGCTCGGCAGAGAGCCTGCTTCCTCCTCTCTCTCTGCCTACCTCTCTGCCTCCTTGTGATCTGTCTGTCAAATAAATAAATAAAATCTTTTTTTTTTTAAAAAGAGCCAATTTGCAAATCTGTAAGAACACAAAGCCTTCATCTAATTATGTCAAATATAATGAACATCATTAGAAGGAGAAATCTTTTTGTTTCAAGAAAATGAAGAAGCCAACATTAAGAAATTATTATAAAATTATGGAAAAATTTTCCCTGTTTTTTTCTCAGAATTGCCAAACCCAGTCCTATCTCAGAATCTTTTGTTTATGTCCTGATGGGAAGCTCTCTCCTGCCAGCTCGATCCCTGTGTCATTTGGGGGTCACTGTGGTCTCAGTTCAAATGTCATCTCCTCAGAAAAGACTTCCTTGACTACCCTACTGACAA
The DNA here is from genome assembly GCF_002288905.1 of Enhydra lutris kenyoni. Taxonomy (NCBI): domain Eukaryota; kingdom Metazoa; phylum Chordata; class Mammalia; order Carnivora; family Mustelidae; genus Enhydra; species Enhydra lutris. The sequence continues at coordinate 22,064,515 of NW_019154094.1, read as the reverse complement.
AGTCTTTGCTTTCCTAGAGCTGACCATTTAGGGAGGACAACAAATAACCAATGGACATTTAATGTTTAATATAACAAGCACAAAGCAAGGATAAAGAAGACAGAGAAAAATCTGGATGAGAGGCTAGAAGAGGACCTTATTGGTCAGTCAGCAAAGGCCTCCCTAATCAGTGGATATTTGAACCAGGTAAGGATGGGAGCTTGCTCTTTGCATTTAAAGAAGAGAAAGGAGGGCCTGTGTTGTGATGAGCACTGGGTGTTATACGCAACTAATGAATCGTTGAATACTACATCAAAAACTTATGATGTACTACATGCTGGCTAACTGAACGTAATTAAAAAGAAAACCACACTCACCAATTACCAAAAAAAAAGAAAAGGAAAAAAAGAAAAAAGAAAAGAAAGACTGCCAGAATCCTGGATTAGAGTCAGCGAGAGTGTGAAGGGAGTAGATGAGATGTGTGAGGTGGCCATGATAAAATTTTGGATTGTGTGGTTCAGCTGACGGGTAACATGGCCTGATTTCCATTTGTTGATTCTGGTTGCTTTATGGAAATTAGACTGCAGGAGAGTAAAGGAGGAAGCAGACAGATCAGTTAGGGAGTTAGGGGGCTCCTACTTGGCATTTGTTTGGGTGACTGGGTAAAAGATTCATGTACTTGAATGCCCTTCTGATTTCTGGGCTGTGTTTCATTGTCTGCCATTCTCTAAACTCTGGTTGGTCATAGCAAATGGCAGGATTTCCTGGTTTACATGTGCCTCAAGCACTCCCAATGCATCAGCCTCTGTACCAGGCAGTGGGGTAAGAACTTGGAGACCCACAGTTAATGATAAAACCAAAGGATGGGGAAAAGTCGCAAGTCTTCAGATGTGGCTCTTCCAGCCAATGATTTCTTAGCTCCCTGAGGCTTATTTCACAGAAGAGGTCTCAGGGGGGTGGGATGGGAAAATGAGATGCTTTGTTTCTTTCCCTGCTTTCCAACTTGTAAAAATGTTTGGGAGACACGCATATGGCCTGAACACCAGAAGGAAGATTAGCAGAAAGGAGGAAAAACCAGATTCATCCTTTGAGTCATCTGGCAAGGGCAGAGAGGTCCTAAGCTCAAAGGAGTTTCTTCTGCCTGAAATAACTCACTCAGTTCAATGGCAGGAAGAGTTTTCGAGTCCAAGCTCGGGTCTGGGCTTCAGGTCACTTGAGGGAAACCTCCAGAGTTCTTTCTAGCAGGCCCACAATTTCATTGGTTCGGTTTGGGACCCCAAAGTGCCAAGGGAGAAGTGTCCATGTGGCGTGAATATCATTTCCAAGCCCCAGTGGCTGACAGCCAACCTAGTAGCATCCTGTTGCATGACAATGAAGCGACCATACCTCCTGTGACATCCAGGGATGGCAAGAGGAAAAAGGAACCTTTAAGGACCAAGCTGTAAAGCTTTCCAATGTGTGTAATGCTGGACAGCCATGTCTTTGAGCCTATTTGAAACAGAAAATAAATTGCAGACGGATTTGAGCGAGCTGCTCTGGAGAAAATGCCTTTGGAATCTTAGAACATTCCTATTCCCCCTCCTTTACTTGTTATCTGCTGTTCATGCAATGGCTTGCATTCATCCTGGATATTGCATTGAACTGGAGTTGAAAAGTATCTGCAGTTCCACCAGGACGAATGCTTGGGGAGATAAAGACGATCAGGGTGCCAAGACCAACAAATAAATTAGATGCATGTCATGGTTACTCTGTTTTGCTAACTCGGCCTGGCGCTCAGGTTAAAATTCACCACATGGAGCCTCTCAGGGTCTTTATTCTAACGTAAGTCTTAATATCCCAAGATTTAAAGAACTGCCTTTTGTGGCTTCTTTTGCCTAGCTTTCCTTGTGTGGGGGTGCTCAGCGATTTGCATCATGCTGGATTAAAATCCTAGGAATTAGGATTTTGGTGATACATGGGCATTTTGTAGGACAAGACTAATCTATGCTGGGAAGGAAACCAGACTAGTAGGAAGATTTTATACAATGACCTCAAGACTTTACCTTTGCAGAGTCTATTACTGTCTCTCTCTTCTGTTCTCCTTTTGAGAGATGGGAACTGTAGACCACAGCAGAGAGAAGACAATCGATCTATCAGGGGGCAACATAAACCAGACATAGCAAGGTGACATCCACCAGACAGCTCCTAGAAGAATGTGAACGGGGGCTATCTGTAAAGTGATGATTCACTGACTTGGGGAGCAGTGCAGACTCTTAACCGGTTGGTCTGCTGGACACGTAAATGGTTCAGAGGCGTCTCAAACCGCTCAGTTCCCAGTAGCTTCTCACTTTTGATCTGACTCCAGTCTATTTGGTGCCACCTCTCATTTGGAGTCTCTCGTTAATGCTTGGGATGGAGCAGGGCTGCTGTCCTGGTGTAACTCCAAAGCCCCCCATTCTCAATTTAGTCCATGTCAGTGGTTCTCAGCCAGGGCTGATTTTGTCCCAGAAGACATTTTATAATGTCTGGAGTCCGTTTAGATGGTCACAATTGGGCGGCGAGTGCTCCTGGTATCTCGTGTGTAAAGGACAGGGATGTTAACACCCTACAAAGCACAGGGCTGTCCCCCACAACAAAGAACTGTCTAGCCCCCAAACATCTATAGTAAGATGTGGAGAAACCCTACTTGACAGGGTGATCGAATCTCCACCCACTCTGGCCTCCTTCACCCCAGCATCTTCCAGGGTGGCCCTGGGAGGGTTTAGGACCAAAGATGTTTTGTTTTAAGATTCTATGAATAGATTTGCTTTAATCTCTACCCTGCAGGGAGTACTGAGTTGATCCTGAAAGTGAACAGGCTTTGGAGTGGAGCAAATGGGGTTCCCCTCTCTATGTGGCCTTGAGCAAGTACACTTAACTACCAGGAACGCAGTTTCTTCATTTGTAAAATGAAGAGAATGATATCTGTGGTGATGATTAAAAAAGAAAACAGAAAACACAGAGAGAACCATGCCTACCACCTAGTAAGACTCCATGAGTGGGGTTTCTTTCTTTCTTTCTTTCTTTTTTAAAGATTTTATTTATTTATTTGACAGAGATCACAAGTAGACAGAGAGAGAGGGGGAAGCAGGCTCCCTGCTGAGCAGAGAGCCTGATGTGGGGCTCGATCCCAGGACCCTGAGATCATGACCTGAGCCGAAGGCAGAGGCTTAACCCACTGAGCCCTCTGGGCACCCCCATGAGCAGGGTTTCTATAAAGAAGCTTGAACTCGACCCCATAAGCTGAGTCTGGTAACAGGCACGGACCGTAAGCATCTGTGCTGAGCAGAACGAGTGATTGCTGCAATCATTATTTTTATTGTTGGTGATTAGGAAAATATATGGCAGTTTCTGTGTCAAATAAAGATCCCCTGACCACTCTGCCCTCTGGGGCTGGGAAAACTTTGCTTTATGTATGGTGTGTGATCTTTGGCATGGAGGCATTGAAATCAAGATAGAAATACAATTATAAATAAAAGCAACTGAGAGAACAAACAGTGAACCCATAAAAAATTAAACAATCACATGGATTCTGTGGTGATATTTTGGAAAAACTCTAACTGAAAAAGAAATGCTATTTAGGGAAGCATTTCTTTTATCTTGAACCATTTAGCTTAATGATTCTGGCCTGTATCCCCATCCCCAACCTGACTCCCTAGAAATTTTTCAGAGGTATCAGAATTTCCAAGCAGGTTTCTCTGCATCCAAGAGTAGGGCTTCTAATAGGAATCTGAGAATGCCTTCAATATGGTTTATGATAGATGTCTGTGATGGAAGGCCCCTGTGGTTTTCATTTTGGACTTGACTTAAATCAAAAACAATCATGCTAACAAAAGAGGTTGGGAGGGAGTCTGCCTTTCCCAATTTTACTATTGTGTGGCCAATTTAATGTCAGACTTTTCAAAGGGCTTTAAAATGTAAGACAGCAGGAAAAACAATTTAATATAGAAATGCCAGCATGGACTAAACTTTAATAGAGTAAATCAAGCATGAAGAAGTAGTGTCTTAAGGGTATAGATTTTGTCTTTTTTTTTTTTTTTTTAAATTTCAGTGCTCAACACCACAGTACCATAGAGTTTGCTTTTCCATGCATGAACACAGCTGCCTGCCTGGAGAAGGCTTTCATCAGACACACCCCAGCAAGTACTAGACTACCTCTCACCAGCACCTTCGGCCAGTCTGATTTCCCTGTTGGTTAAATTTAAGATACAATGCTAGCGTCTCATGCCTAGATACAAGAAGAAACTAATTACATCATGTGATACGCAAACCCATCCAAGATATTTCTTCCACTCAGCTAGAGTCCCTCAATTCCTCTGTAAAAATTTCCTTTGAGCTGAACCATTATAGACTCTAAAGCACAGATATGCTGTTCTATTTGGAAACAATGACCCAGTGTTATCACCTGTCAACCTTGGCTCCATATTAGAATCACTTGAAGAGTCTTTAAAAAATATTTATGCCATTCAATATCTATAAGAAATGTAATTTAATTGCCATAGGGTAGAACTGGGCATCAGTATTTGTGAAAATCTCTTCCACACAATTTTCTAATCTGCCACCAGCCTTGAGAACCATTGCAGTACCAACTTTGGTCCTTGGATATTCTTTCCTGAATCAAAACACCTGCAGATTGCCACACATTTTCATCCGTCACAGTGACTCACTCTGGCATTGATTCATGAGGTAGAATCTTGGGTTGGGGTCACTGAATGGAGAAACTGGAGAAGAAATGGCACATATAGCTTTGACATGCTCCCCATAAGGGGTGACAGTAAAGCATTCAACAACCATTATGGCATGGGCACTGAACTGTCAGAGCAGATGTTACTTAATACCAGGTCCACTCATTGGCAAACCCCTAACTTTGAGAATCTGGAAACTGGCACCTGTTGACTCTTTCACACTGAAGTCATCCTATTATCAGTGGTCTCCTAGCGAAAACCAAAGTCAGGGAACAGAAAGAGGCAGTTAAGAGTATTTGGGGACCAAGGATGCAGGTGTGGAACTGGCTATCTACACGGGGATGGTAGGGCTTAATAATAGAGCAGCACTAGATTGATAGATTTGGGATAGAAAAACAGATGTTACCCACTCCCAGAGTTGCTTTGGTTCAGCCAAGTTCCTGGTTGTTGAGATGTTTTATTAACATAGTGCCCTTTATAAAAATTCTAGAGATGAACCATTAAAAACTTGGATCCAAAAAAAAAAGTGTTTTAATGAGATCTAATGACTCTCAATAAACTCCTACAGGTCACATAACAACCAAACTATAAATTGTAGAGCCTGAGACCCAAGAGAAGGGTCACCATGACATTGTGTACATCTTTAAACTAGTGACCTTCTGCCTGCCTGTTGGTGGCCAGGGGCCTTGCTTTTGCAGATCCAATCATCTGTTTTCTCTGTGAGCCTCAGAGGTTCCAGGGAAAAAAGCAGTCCTGTTTTCAAGTGCTCCTCCAACCCTAGGATGGCTCTAATCAGCATTTTCCCCTACCCCCGAAACCTCTCTGGCAATCCTGGTCTGTTGCTCTAAGGCAAAAGTTGGAAATGCAAGTTGGTGTCTAATTTCAAATTCATACTTAAAAGTCCAGCATATAATTGTCCTCTGACATGGGAAATTTGACTCGTCCCACATTAATCAAAGACGCTCTTTGACATTAGTCTACCTTTGACTCATTTCAAGTTGATTGGGAAAATGATGAGCACTGAAAGAGATATGTTCTTGCATGCTCAAGAGTTTATGATCAGAAATCTAAAAAAATCAATTTATGCCATGTGCCTTCAGACATATTTCCAAGCGATAGTGATTTATTAAAACATTTGCCAGATATTTTCTTGTTCCTCTTTCTCTACAAACGCTTAACGGCTCACAGACAAGATTTTCCTTGACAACAATGAAGCATTGCATTGCTGAGTTGTTATTTATATGATTTTTGAGGTCAAGAGGATATTTGATCTCACCATCACTATCACCTTCAAAGAAAAGGAGAGTCAATCTTATTTCCTAGCAGTCCACTGGTAAGTGAAAAATACCCTGGTGGCCAAGATAGGCTGTTTTTGAAAGGTCATTCTGGCTCCACTGTGGAACAACCTTCATTTCTGGTTAAGAATCGGTATCTAATGTCTCTGCAAATGATTAGTGACAGGTCTTCATATACAGCTTCGAGGTTTTCTTCTCAGCCTAAGACCCCCAGCCCTTCTAAAACTGTAGCTATGTAAGTTTTTTATTTATTTATATATTTTTAAAAATGTGTTTGTTGTTTTTGGACCTCTGGAAGAAAGGCTCCAGTTAATTGGACTCAGCAGTGGGTGCCCCATTATCATCGTTGTTCTGTGAAAGATCTGCTTTGTTTCTTTTTGTTCATCATTCACTCCATTTCATTTATACATGCCCCCTCCCATTTGTGCAAATCGTACTTTTTGTGATTTTATAAATCATTTTTTTAAAAATTCTCTACCTTTATCACTAAGCATTATGCATTTAAGATTTGGTGTCAACTTTGGGATCCAGTGTTTTCTTCCTGTTACCTGGAAAAGAGCTGGCTGGGATTGGGGGCTCCTCCCCTGTCCCTAATGGGATGAGCGGCAGCCACACTCATTTTCCCAAAATGTTCATCAGGTGCTATCAGCACTGGCAAGCGACTGCCCTGAAAAGCCAGCACCTATGCCTGGCCTCTTTGGCCCTTCGTTTGCCTGCATGCAGGACGGCTCTCAAAGCCCTGTAAAAATGGGGGCGATCTCCCTCCTGGAGCACAGCCTATGATACATCTGCCTGTATTCTGGCCCAAGAACATTCCTATACGGGATGCTGTGAGAAAGGGAAACTGTGTGTTCAATATCGTGCTGCAGCCCTTCCTCGTGGGAGTTCTACTGTGTCTGTGTGAGGGTTACAGAGTATGTGATAACGCCTGCACTCAACAAAGATTTCCCAACGCCTGTGTGCAGTAACCGCTGCATGGTTCTCGGTGACGTGCTTCCATTTAATGTGACCTAATCTCCTCTCCCAATAGTGGACACCCAACACCTCCCACCACAAACAGTCTACAAAGAACTTTTTTATTCATGTCTTGTTATGAACCTGGGTGAAATTTTCCTTGGAATAGAATTTCTGGGTCACAGGAAATGAATATATGTAATTTAGCCGAGTACTTCCAGATTGCTCTACAATGAAAATTTGCCCCTCCGCTGAAAGCTGATTGATGGTTGGATTCCATTTGAAAAGCGAGTCAGGAAAGTAGTCTTTTTCATTACGTGGATTGGAACCTGCAATCTTGTGAGATGTGGGAATGGCCAGTTTCTAGCACCATGCTTCGAGTGGTAGAGAAAGCTGTTTTATAGAAACAGACCAAAGCTGACTATACAGAGATCCGGGACATCATGCAGCAAGAGGAAGAGATCCAGCAAATGGCTGTCTAGTTGTTGGGTTCCCTCCTCCCTTAACTATTTCCTGCCTTTGAGTTCCACAATATATTCTTGTCCCCTCAACCCACAGCAACATTCGAAGAATTATTGCTACTTATGACCAAAATGAGCTTTTGACACAAAAGCGATTAATTGAGAACAACAGTATCAACAAAATATGGTTGAAATAATGCCAAGGTATCTCTTTCTCTTCTCTCTTTCTGGGTTACAATAACACTAAAGGTAATGCAGCAGTTCCTATAGCTTTATTAAGAAAATGTTTTTCATCATTTAGAGTTACTTGTCAAATCATTTTTGTTGTTGTTGTTTTGTTGGGACTATCTCTTCCATCCCCATTATCTCCTACCTGAGAGTTGTTCCATCTTCTGTGCAATTTTTGCCCCAACATTGTATTTTTTCTTTCCTCCCATTGTATTTTTCTTGGTTCATAGCCCATCTGTTGTGAATCTCAGATAAAATGTAGTAAAATTCAGATTTATGGCAAGGGAAAATCAGAATCAGGTGGTTTGCAGTTAAAGGGAAACAGACTTGTAATGGCAAAAATTTTGCAAAATCATATGTAAACATAGAATAGATTGGATCTTCTTCACAGAAAAGAATAAAAAAGATAAGGGAAAATGACCTTGATTTTTCAGTTGAACATTTCTACGTGGTCAAGACATAGACTGGTAAATAGTTGAGGTTGTGAGGAAGCGAGAGCCAAGGTCCTATGAGTTCACCAAAAGGGAATTTACTTTTTCCAGTTTGTAAGCACTTGCTTTTCCCATGAAGATAAAAGGCAGAATTTCAAAGCCACAGTTCTTTTGCTCCCAGGAAATGTTTTTGTGTTCATGCTATTGTTATAAAGTTTAACTTTTTTCTTTCTTTTTTCTTTTTAAAGCGAATTGCTGGGTTTATACCACATGTTTAAGTATTAAACCTCTTTTAGTCATTTAAACTTCATGAAATGAATTAAAAAAAAAGAGTGGACGTGGAAACCCCAGTGTCTGGCTCTTAGGGTATGGGAGAGAGATCCTTCTTTACTGGAGTTGGACTTGTATGGATTGCCTTTGCTCCCTGTGAATAGAACTTGCCTTCTGAAAGCAGAAGTCTTGGCGGGGAGAGACTGTGCTTGTAACCTGTCAGAAACAAAGCCTTTTTCCTCTCTGAGGGCTAAGTAGGTGGGACTTGAAGGAGGAGTTTCCTGGAATGGTCTCCTAAAAGGCCTTAATTAAAAGTTGCCCCAAAGTGGGCAAATGTTGTTTTTGGCCAATCTAGGGTTTCAAGAAAATTTTAAATTTTGGTGCACCCTCCACCACTCTATTTTAAAAACCCCTAGCTTAATTCACACATTTATGCTACCTGCTTGGACTCTGTGGGGATTTTATAATGCTTGGCTTAGACAATAGACAAATGGCACCTCCTACCATTTATTCATATATACATCCAGCCACTCATCTGTCCATCCATCCACAAAATGTTACTTGGTGCTTTCTGTTTGCTAGGCACTGTGGTTCGTGTTGAGGATGTAATGGGGAATGTTACAATGTCAGGTCTCTGCTGTCCAGGAACTTGAGTCTGTACAAAAAACGGGCGTCACTCAAGCAACCCTACTGAGTCAGTGCATAATTAGAAACATTGAGAAACGTGTTTAAACCCTGTAGAGAAAAGAAACTGCCTCTAGACACAGGAAGGGGATGTGGTCAGAGAAGGCTGTCCCTAGCAGAACAGTTGAGCTGGAATCTGAAGAATGAGCTGGAGTTAATGGGGAGGAAGGGGTTGAGAGACCACTGTGGTCTGAGGGAGCATCTGTGCAAGGCTCTGTGACAAAAGGGCTTGGTGTGGCCATAGGACAGGAAGGTGATCTTGCGTTGGCTGAGCACATGGGAAGGTGGCTCCAGGTGAGCTGGGTGCAGTGCACAGTAGCCGTCTCTACAAAGGCAGAGGCCAATTAAGGCTTTTGTTCTTTATCCTAAGAACACCGGCTGTCATTGAAGACAGGGCTGTAGCATGGTAGATGGTTCATAAAGGACACTTTGGCTGCTACGCGGAGGTAGAGGAGCAGCAGTGAAGCAGTGAGACCAGCTAGGAGAAAGCTGCCTCTGGGAGAAATTGGTGGCTTGGACTTGTGGGCTGCAGGGGACTTGGAGAGTGGTTGGTAGAACAGTAGATAGGAGATGAAAATGACAGTCCTTTGAAAGTTGCTTTCGAAGGAAAGGTGAGGGAGAGAGAGGTATCAGGAATGATTCCTAGATTTCTGGCTATGCCCCAGGAGAGGTAATGGTAGATATTAGTAAGATAGATGATTTTAGACGGGGAGCCACCCTACTGCCTCTTGGTCATTAGCTTCTAAGACCAGAGTCTGGTCTTCTGTGTTTCATCTCCCAGTCAGTACACTAGCTACAACTTGAAAAAGATGGTGTAGTGGGGAGATTTTGAAAGGTGATAGGCAGCAAAAGATAGAACACATTTTTTTACTGAGCACTTACAATGTGCCAAGCAATGAGTTCGGCGCTGGGGTTTAGGTAGGAAGGAAAATTGGATCATGTTCCTGCTCCTTTAGAATACCTGGTCTAAAAGAGGAGACAAACAATAAATAATTAAAATTGCTTCACTCATTATTTTTGTTTCTGTGATAAATACTGTGAGGATGAGACAAAGTAGACTAACCAGGTCTGGTGGGGAGGGGGAGGGAGGAAGGGTCAAAGCAGGCACGCAAAGAGGGATAAGAATTTTACGAAACATTCCAGGAGGAGGAAATAAACATTTTTTTTGGGCGGGGGTGGGGGGGGAAGGCATCAAATGTATGAAGTCTTTAAAGAACTGAGAGAGATGTCCTTCCACCTGGTGATAGCAGAGGGGTGTGGTGGGACAGTGAGGTTTGACAGAAATGGGGTAGAGACATGGTTCTGGCAGTCAGGGTTTCACTGCTGTCATTTACCTAAGTCTCTGAAAGTTGCTTTTTACAGCTTCCCAATCTTAGAACCCAAGAGCGAAATGAAGAACTGAATGGGAGGGGCATGGTGTCTACAAGGCAGAAATTGTAACTACACACCGGTGGAAGCAAGGAGGGTGGTCCAGAGGAAGAAATTTGGATTTCATCTGTATTTCTGACTCAAGCTTTGATTCATCCCTTTTGTTTTTTGCACTTGACTCCTTGGACTGGGTGAATTTTATTTGATCCTCCTTTAGTTTCCACCAGTTCTTGAGGTTACTTTTGGACTAGGGTTGTAGAAGATGTACCATATGGTAACCAGCCTCTTCAAGCCAGCTGTGTAAGTATTCTCCCTTGCACTTACCTCATCACTTTATCCAGGAGATGTGGGTGCCATGCTTGCCCTGGATGAGAGAGGAGGTTAAGAAGTTTATGAAAAATAAGATGCCACAGCGGCGTAGTCTTGTGGCACTATGTACCCTGCCTGTCTTCTGTTCTGACATGTATTTTGGTAGGAGATACCCTGTGATTCTCTCCTTCTTAGTTTTTTTGTTAAAATTTCCACACTCTCCTTTCTCAGCTTTAGTGTCCTTTGCCCTGCATAATCAGAATCCTTTCCTCGTAAGTCTCTTCCGCGAACTACAAGAAAAATAGCCCTCATAAAGAGCTCTGTCTCATTTAATAACTTGCTTGAAAGGAAGAAAAGTGTCAAGGAGCATTTTAATCTTTTCCTTTTTCTAGATACACTCAGCCGAACATTAATTTGAGGCTCCTCTTTAGAAAGGAGATCATGGCTTTCTTATCTCAGTGGCTTTCCTGATAATTTCAGTTGTGTGCATGTTGTGAGATTGGGAGTTTCTTCTTAGGCACTTCTGGGGACAACATGATCAGTTCTATCTGGGAAACGAAATAATCTCTTTGTATATTTCTGTTACCACAGATGTTCCAGCAATAGCTTTTCTCCATCTGAAGACAGAAAAACTTAAACAGCTTTCAGATTTGTTTTGAAACAGATTAGGCACCCTAGATCTCACTTGAAATGGTGTGTGTGTGGGGGGGGGTGTTGACGAAAGCACAGCAAACACAGGGCCTTGGAAAAAATACAGAACAGGGAATTCAGAATTCCTAGTTGAGTCTTGGCTCTGTCTGACCCCAAACTAGGTGTGTAACCCTGAGTACATCATCCTGAACTCAGTTTCTTCATCTGTGAAATGGAAATGAGGATCATAATCCCTACCCATCCTCATCCATATGATGATTTGAGGGTATGGACAAATGCTTTATGCACATGAGAAGATTATTACAGAATTGTTCCTTCTCCCCCTATGGGCTGATCATTCATTCATTGGTTCATTCATTCAATAATGTTGGGGAATGATGTGGCCTGACTTGGTGGGTGGAGGGTGACTTGGAGGGATCGTGAGTGGAGGAGACAGAGGAGACCAGGAAAGAAGTGAGAGTGGCTTAGAGCCAGACGGTGACTGAGAAGGTAGCAAGAAATGGAGGATTCAGGATGAGATGCACGGACTGATCGGAATCTTTATGGGGGAGATTAAGCTAAAGAACAAGATGAGTTCTTGGGGACAAATTGTAGAAAGGTATGCTCTGAGAAGGAATAGGTAAGTGAGGCTTACATGGGAACTACTTTTTTGTATTTTTTAATCCTCAAAATCATATATTTAAAAAGGCAAAGGAAAAAAAAAGCTGCTTTCCACATAAAAGATCACAAGCCATCAAACTGATGGTTTTTCATTTTATGTAACATATGGCATGAATACTTTCTCTATTAACTTCTGATTACCTTAAACTAATTTCTCAGGGTGTGGCAATAACAACCTCGAAAACCCAAAGTAACCTGAACCTTGTAGTGTAGTTCAAAATGACTTTTATGTTTTATTGAACAAAGGCTGACTTTTGGGAGAATCACAATACCCATGTAGTGTGTTAAGACACAGACTCACAATGGAGCTGCTGACACTTTCTTTTTCTTTTTTTTTTATAATCATTTTTTAAATTTATTTTCAGCATAACGGTATTCATTGTTTTTGTACCACACCCAGTGCTCCATGCAATCCGTGCCCTCTCTAATACCCACCACCTGGTTCCCCCAACCTCCCACCCCCCCACCTCTTCAAACACTTTCATTTGGTTGTTACACATTCATTGTTAACAGAATCAGAATAAACACATCAGTACCAAACTGTGCGATAAAGCCCGCATTATAAATCTGCATAATGGTAATAGGCCTGTTGCCTGACCAATTTATTCTCTCTCTCATTTTTTTAATATTGCTGAGTGATAAATGTATAGCACGTGGGTATGAGTTACGCTGTTTGAAAATATCACAACAGCAGACAGCACTCTGTAGGGACTGTGATGGAATTGGATTAACTACAAAATGTATGTCTACTTTCATTACATTTTCTACTTCTGGATGGGCTAGTACATTTTTTTTTAATGAGAGATGTTAATATACCATTATTATTCCATCTAAATAAATGAAGGACACGCATTTATGTCACTTTTCATTCACATAGCATTGTACATTATCTAGCTATATTTTCGGGGAGTCATTTTTTTAATTTTCTAATTATTCATGCATTTGGTGAGCATTTGTTCTACCATATGCTAGTCCTTGTTCTAGGCATGTGGATTCATGGAGGACAGACAGACATTGTTTTTGCCCCTCTGAATGGGAAAGACTGGCACATACCCCAAAAGGGAACATGCAAATTAAGAAAATATTTCAAGTTGTAATGTCATACAGGACCTAGTATATTGTGGGAGGGATCTGAATTTTATTTTAAGGGTCATGAGGTATCTTTTTGAAGTTTTAGGCAAAGGAATGTTGAGACCTAGTATAGGTGAAAGCTATCATTTTGTTACTTTGTGGAGAATAAAACAGCCAGTAACCACAATAAAAGATTCTCAGTAGCATGGTCTTTCGGGAAATGCAAATCAAAACTATAATGAGATACCACAAGGAGATAGTACTTCACATTCACCAGGAAGACTGTCATCAAAATGAAAGATGTATTAAATGTTGGCAAGGTAAAGGAATTGGTACTTCATATACTGCAGGTGAGAATGTAGAGTGGCCATTTTGGAAAACAAGGAGTTCTTTAGGATGTTAAATGTGGAATTAACCAAGTGACCCAGCAATTCTGCTCCGAGGTATATACAAGGCAAATGAGAATATAGGTTCATGGAAATACTTTTATATAAATGTTAATAGCAGCATTACTCATAATAACCAAAAAGTAGAAATAACCAAATGACCATCAACTGATGAATGGATTTATAAAATGTGGTATATCCATACAATACAGTATTATTCAGCCATGAAAAAAAATGAAGTGCTAATTAATAAGGATGAATCTTGAAAACGTTATGCTAAGTTAAATAACCTAGCCAGAAAAGACTATATATCCTAGGATTCCTTTTTATAAAATATTTTATGTATTTATTTATTTGTCAGAAAGAGAGACAAAGAGAACAAGCAGGGGGAGCAGCAGACAGAGGGAGAAGCTCAGCAGGGAGCCAGATGCGGGACTTGAGCTGAAGGCAGCTGCTTAACCGACTGAGCCACCCAGGCACCCCTCACAGGATTCCTTTTATTTTGAAATGCTCAGCATAGGCAAATCCACAGAGATAGAAAGGGATTCATGTTTGCCCAGGAGTGGAGGGTGCGGGTGAGGATTGCCTCTGATGACTGTGGGATTTATTTCTGGGATGATGCAAATGTTCTGGAATTAGACAAGGTGAGGTTGTATAACTCAGTGAATATACTAAAACCCACTGACTTATACACTTAAATGGATGAGTTGGATGGTATGTGCATTTGATCTCAAAAAAGATGTCAAGAAAAAGAAAAAAAAAATGAGATAGGAAACCAGTAAGAACACAGACTCCATGACCGGCCTCTCTTCTTGCTACATGTCAGAACTGGTCAGGCCTTGCAACTGCTCTTGGGAAATGAAGGTGTCTACTCCACATGAGCCAGGAGGCAGGGTTCCCTTGTACGTCATACACTAGCTTCCCCAAATGACCTCTGTTTCTTAGGACTAAGCATGCACTTTTGTTTTGACTTGCCTTTGATCAGTCTGCTACGATTTTCTTTTCCTTCATTTTCTTTCTCTATTAGAAAAAAAAAAATGTACTAACTCTACAAGCTCGGTTCAAATTCCTCTTTGAGACTCTTCTTGGTTGCCTGGCCCTATAATACATCATTCTTGTTTTCTCAGGGCCTATTACATGTGGTTCGTGCCTCTGGAAGAGCTCAACCACAGAGCATTTCCAAGACCCACTTGTTTTATTTTTTTTTTCCTTTTTTCAAGTACAATTAACATACAATGTTGTGTTAATTTCAGATATATAGTGTAATGATTCAGCAATTCTATACATTTCTCAGCGCTCAACATAAGTGTACTCTTACCGCTCTTTATGTCACCTACCCTCCCACCCACCTCCCCTTTGACAGCCGCCAGTTTGTTCTCTGTATTTAAGAGTTTTTTTTTTCTTTTATATCTTTTTTCCCTTGTTCATTTGTTTTGGTTCTTAAATTCCACATATGAGTGAAGTCATACAGCATTTGTCTTTATCTGACTGATTTATTTCACTTAGTGTGAAGTGTCCATGTGTCACAAGTGACAAGATCTTATTCTTTTTTTATGGCTGACTAAGTTCATAGACATTTTCCGAAGACCTACAGATGACATAGAGACCTATGGAAAGATGTTCAACATCACTAATTATCAGGGAAATACAAATCAAAACCACAATGAGATATCCCCTTACATCTGTCCGAATGGGTAAGATCAACAACACAAGAGACAATAAGTGTTGGCCAGAATGTGGAGAAAAGGGAACCCTCGTGTACGGGTGGTGGGAATGCAAACTGCTACAGCTACTGTGGAAACCAGTATGGAGGTTCCTCAAAAAATTAAAAATAGAATTACCGTGTGATGCAGCAATTCCACTCTCCGGTATTTATCCAAAGAATACGAAAACACTGATTCAAAAAGATAGATGCATCCCTATGTTTATTCTGGAGAGCCACTTTGAGTTCCCTTTTTCTTTTCCCTCCTTCCTCCTTTCTCTTTCTCCTTCTCTTCTCTTTCTTTCCTTCCTCTCTTCTGCTCCAGCTCCTGTTCTCTCTCTCCTTCCATCCCTTTTTTGACAATCAGGAGGAGTTTTCTCTGGCCTTTAAAGCTCTTAAACTATACAGTGTCTACAGATCGGCTTGTGATTGGTTTCCCAAGACTAGTTGTATAATAAGATGCTCTTCTTACAGAAATTCACCTTACTCTCATTACAACATTCTCCTCAACTTTTGCTGGAAGTTTCAAAAAGGATATGAGAAGCAAAATTTTTCTTGATCCATTCAACAAAACTTTCCAGCAAATACTTGTTGAGCAGCTACTATGTGCCAGGCACTAGTTCCTAGTGATAGAGCAGCAGTCGGAACAGTTAGGGTCCTTGCTATTATTTAAGATCAGAAAATGACTGCAGAGGACTGCAGAGATTTAAACAGGGTGCTGTAAGAAAGTGAATGAGGGGCATCTTAAGGTTGAACAACCAGGGAAGGTCTGTGGAGAGATGTCATTTGAGCTATGATCTGAATGAGAAGAAGGAACAAAAAAGCATTCCAAGCAGAGGGAACAACTCTTAAACTGGCTGTAGTGTCAGAAGGCGATTGGAGGGATTTGTTTTCTTTTTACAATTTTTATTTATTTATTTGAGAGAGAGAGTGAGAGTGAGAGAGAGAGTGCGGTGAGCAGGAGGAGGTGTGAGGGAGAAGCAGGCTCTCCATTGAGCCGGGAGCCTGACATGGGGCTGGATCCTGGGACTCTGGGATCATGACCAGAGCCGAAGGCAGACACTTCGCCGACTGAGCCACCCAGGTGCCCCCAAAGGTGCTTGGAATGTTAAAGGACTCGAAGAAGGCTTGGTGTGACCCAAGTTTGGTAGGTGAAAGAGAGAGAGAGGCAGCAGGGCAGTTGGAGAAATAGCTAGAGGTTAGATCTTCTGTGGGTTTTGTATGTCTGTGTGAGGGGTTGAGATTTATTCTAATTCCAAGGAGAAACCACTAGAGGAAATCAGGCAAGAACTGGGTTTGTAAATATGTTGAAGTTTGGGGATTTTACATTTAAAATTTTTTTTGGCCTACAAAAAAGTAGCATTCTAGTTCAGAAAGTGAAAAAAGAAAGTGGACAGATATCAAGAGGAGTTGAAGCTCTTCACTATAGCCAAGCATCGAATTAGAAACCAGAGAACTGTACAAAATCCTGAGCTCAAGTGGTGAAAAGAGTAGGCCTAGCGATGCTAGAGGCTGCCCGGTAGGTATCGTGGGTGCTGTATTTCTGCGTAATTCATTTCCAGCTTAAGAGCAACCGGAAAGGATTTTTTGTTTTTTAAAGATTTTATTTATTTATTTGACAGAGAAAGAGAGATGGCAAGAGAGGGAATACAGAGGGGAGTAGGAGAGGAAGAAGCAGGCTTCCTGCTGAGTAGGGAGCCAAATGTGGGGCTTGATCCCAGGACCCTGGGATCATGACCTGAGCTGAAGGCAGAGGCTTAACGACTGAGGCGCCCAGGTGCCCCAGGAAAGGATTCTTTTTTATGAGAGTTTTAAAAAGCCTTCCTATTAAAAATGTAAACCAAGATGGCCTTAAAAAAAAAAAAAGTCCTTTCTATTGCCACACAGAAGAGAATGTGGATCTTACAATGGAACTGAAAAAAAGATACTGATGCTTAGGGAAACAAAGAACTGTAGCAGCACAATTTCCAGACTGAATTTTGAGGAGTATTTTGGAAAAAATAATATATTCCAATACATATCCATTGAATATATCAAAAGCTTAAATAGCATTTATTCCCCTTGGATACTGAAAATTCCATTTCTAAGAATGTACCTTAAGGAAAACATCATAGATCTGCACAAGCAGTAGCTCCAAGGATGTTCAAGCATTTTTTTTTAAAAAAATAGCAAAAATTTGGAAACCTTCTAAATATCCGGTAATAGCAGCATGGTTAAATAAATACTCTGAGGCAATGTAATATTTTGCATTAGGCACAATAATGTTGTAGAAGAATATTTAATGATGAGAATTTTTTCCCATAAAGTATAGTTAAATGAAAAATATGACATTTCCCCCCAATAATCAGTACTTAAGTGAAAACAAATTAGGTTACAAAATACCCTGTACACTTTAGCCTTAGTTCAAAATTGTCTGTTTAGAAAGCAAATTGGAAGGAAACCTTTCCAAAATGGTAACAATGGTGTTCTTGGAGAGGCTGGATAGCAGATGATTATTAATTTTCTGTCTTTAAGTTTATTACCTGAAATTTCTAAACTGGATGTAAATAAAAAGTAGTAGGAGAAATCCATTGAA
The DNA here is from genome assembly GCF_002288905.1 of Enhydra lutris kenyoni. Lineage (NCBI taxonomy): Eukaryota > Metazoa > Chordata > Mammalia > Carnivora > Mustelidae > Enhydra > Enhydra lutris. The sequence goes on along the minus strand of NW_019154094.1, from coordinate 22,046,788 downwards.
ATGAATTAATAAAAAATAGCTGAAGATTACCTGCTGTGTGCCAGGCACTAATCCCTTTCCCTTTTTGTAAATAAGTTTATTTATTGCTTAAAATCCTCTTCCAAGACTGGTGCTATTCTTGACTTCATTTGCTCCTGACAAAACTGAGGCACAGACACTGTTAACAACATGCCCAAGTCACACCTCTGACAAGTATGGCCCTGGGTTTAGGATCCCAGGCAGTGCAATGCCAAGTCCTCCCTTTTATTTATTTATTTATTTGAGAGAGACAGAGAGAGAGAGCATGAAAGGGGAGAAGATCAGAGGGAGAAGCAGACTCCCCATGGAGCTGGGACCCTGGTATGGGACTTGATCCCAGGACTCCGGGGATCATGACTTGAGCTGAAGGCAGTGGTTCAACCAACTGAGCCACCCAGGCGCCACCAAGTCCTCCCTTTTAACTGTGACACTATGGTTCTAGCAAATACCTAAACAAAATAGAAAGTTTCTCTGTTGCCGGACACAAAATGGAAACTGTTTCCTCAACTTCATTTTTAGAGGTTATCACTAATTCCTTAGCGAGGAGTGGCTAGAGACTTTCTTTTATTACCAACGTTATAGAATGCCTATTTCCTTATAGAATAAGGACTCTGTCATTGTCTACAAGCTTCTGTGATTTGAAACTAAAAAACACACGTATATTCTCAAATATGTAGCTACTTAGACAAATAGATCATAATAGACTTTATGAGACAGGATTCTGATGATTTTCCAATGGGAAAAAACAGGTAAACTGACTTAGTATCATCCTAACCAGGCTTCTATCTAATACATTATTTGTATTTATCGTCACCTTGTGCCAGTTGGCTTGGGCTGGCTCTTGTCATATCTTCTTTTCATAAGGCTGGAGTCTATTTTAGAAAGAAGAGCATACAATAAGAGGCACAGGAGAAGACTTTACAGTAGGAATGAAGCGAGAATGAAATGTCGAGAGAGACCATAGTGAGAATTGCCCATATCCGTGACAATAGTGTGTGCCGCCTAACATATGTTGTTGACAAGGGCTAAGTGCAGGACATTGTACTAAGGGTACATACCGTAGGTTATTCCATCATTCTTCACAGTACGCTATGAGATGGTTGTTCTCATTCTCCCCACCTTATGCAGGAAGAAGCTGGTACACAGAGAGCAAACTTGTCCAAGACCACGCAGCCAGCGCTAGTCCTTTTAACCACAAGGCTGTTTTTGTCTCCACAAAGGCAAATGTTTTTTTCCGCAGTCTCTACCCTATCCTTCTGTTCCTTCTTCAAATATCAATCCATAAGTGATTATTTTTATTAGTATTTTAGTTCTACTAAAGATAAAGGTGATAAAGAAAGTCAGGTTTTCTTTTTGTGAACTTCAGTGTTTGCTCGAGAAAGAATCCTTTCCCTCCTGTTGTAAGAACTCTGGACTGAAGTGTTTGTGTTCCTTTGGCCGCCCCTGGGGATTCGTGATCCTGAGTTGTGCTGGCAGAGAACGTGAGGCTTCCACGTCTGGGGATCTGGGAGTAGTCTGATCCTTGTGAAATGATTTCAGTAGGCACTGAGTCAGAGTGACTGGAAGCCTTTGAATCGGACAAATTCACACCCATTTTTATTTACCTGTCACTGTGGCTGACTTGGGGTATTCCCAGACAACAGTGCTGACGTCCCCATTACTCTAGCATCTGAAAATGACTGAAAGGGTTTCTTGTTTGCATCTGTCTAGCCTGTCCTCTGGGCAGCATCTGAGGCCACTGGCATGGAAAGAGCCTGTCACTTTCAGAGGACTGGCCTCTCTCTTGGGCTTCTGGCTGATCAGAGCCCTGTTGTGGGGACAGCCCCTCTGTCTCTGCCTCCCGCTTGTCAGAAATCCCTAACTGCTTGTCAGCACTTAGGCTGTGGTCCTTCAAACTGGGTATTCCTGTTGAATGCATGGTCATTTTGGCTTGGGTCATTTTCAGCTGGTTTTTCACACGGCACCCTTTCCGCATTGGCATTCTATACCGACCTCCACTCCCCTGTGCTGAAAAAGAAACTCACTCTCTTTCACCTTGCTGTTTAACACCCACTCTAAGTGATTACGGTGTTTATAACCTCACTTCCAGCTTTGCTTTTCTCTTTTAGCTCATCCCTCAATGAATTATAATGCAATTTAAAAGAATCATCACTCATTCCCTTAACATAGAAAACAATTGATATTCATTTTTTTTAAAAGTAGAAGAGGTAAAAAAAAAGGAGGAAATGAAAATTATATGCAATTGAGGGGGCCAGAGATTACTATTGTCATTATACAAGTGTCTCCCCTTTCTATTGACACATGTAGCCTATACTTTATGGGTAGAGGTATACATCCAGGCATACAGCTCTGAAATTTTATTTTAAAAGTTGGCTGCAACTGTAGCTAGATGGCCAAGAAGCTGGACATATTCACTTGAGATAATTGTTATTTTGTTTTGCCTGATATTTATTTTTCTCCTTTAAAACATGAGTATGGGGCACCTGGGTGACTCAGGTCATGATCTCAGAGTCCTGGGATCAAGTCCTGTGTCAGACTTTGTGCTCAGCAGGGAGTTTGCTTGTCTCTCTGCCCCTCCCTCTCAATTTATTTTTCTCAAATAAATAAATAAAAAATAAAAAAACCCCACCAAAACATGAATACACTTTAGTATACAAATACTTAGTGTATAGTTTGATAAATTTTTACATATATATATATATATATATATATATATATATATATACACCTATATTTATCTATCTATCTATAACAACTACAAAGATTGAGACAGAATGTTTTCTGCACCCCCACACCTCCAAGATTTACTTTTGGCTCTTCTCAGTCTATAACCCCCTTGCCCTTAAGAGGAAACCACTATTCTGATCTCTATCACTGTAGGTTAGTTTCGTAACTTCTTGAACTTCGTATAATTGGAATCATATGGTAATTACCCTTTGGTGTCTGATTTCTTTTGATAAATGTCGTGTCTGTGAAAATGATCCATGTGGTTGGATAAACAGTAGTTTATTTACTTATTATTTAGCTGCATAGCATTCTTCATCTGAATACACAACAATTGATTTTATTGAGGGAAATTTTTGGATTGTTCCCAGCCTTTACACTTCTGTAAATAGAGATGATGATCTGAGTAAGGCTGAGGCTCTTGCAGTGTTTCCATTCCACTGTCACCCAGTGTCTCCCTCTGCACAGTCCTGCTCCCCAACCTCCCCTACCGTCATCAGTCTTGAAGAACTTGCTAATAATCTTCTCTCCTGTTAATTACTTCCACCTTTCAGTCCACTTCCTGGGACTCTGACCTATAACAACAGCCTTGATGGATATGTTATATCAAAATGGCTGTGCTGTTTTATTTGGCCCTAAGACTTGGTCAAAACTGAACCTTGAAAGTTCAGTTTTCATGAGGTCCTTGTCACAAAAGGGAGAGAAACTGGCATGCCAGGTGCACTTTGAGATTGAATGTCATGGTCAAAGGTAATTTTCCAAACATGAATGTGTCTTCTTAAGATTCTTTGGCAAAAGCTTCAGTAAAATGAGAAAAGTTGTGTTTTAGAGGGTGTAATCTGGTTTTGTATGTATAAAGTGAATTGGAAAAGAGGTATATTTTGGATAATTATAATAGTTCTAATGTAAGGAAATAATAAAGGAAGGTGGAATGTAAGAACCTTTATGGAGAAAGGAGGCACAGTTTGAGGGCATCATGGCTGTGTGTAGGGTTGTCACTGAAGAAAATGGAGAAGTTAATGACACCAGTGCTCTCAACCCAGATGGTCAAGATTGCCTTTCTTGTTCCATTCATTTGGGCTTTGGAATAGAGAAAAGAGAGTGTGAAAGAGCATGCTTTTGAAAAACATAGACATCAGGACAAAATACTGGTGTGGGGGTAAGGATGAGCAAAGTTTAGTTCAGGAGCATAAAGAGTTTTTTTTCCAAGATGGAACCATAGAAAATACCCGTCAAGGAACAGGAGATGCGGACCTTTCATGTATAAAAAGATTTTAAAAATAGGAGAAAGATTTAGAGGTCTATTATATGTTAATTACCTGTTGCTTTACAACAAATTGCCAGAAACTTAGCAGCTGATAATGACAATTTATTTATTTATTTTTATTTATTTATTTTTAAAGGTTTTATTTATTTATTTGACAGATCACAAGTAGGCAGAAAGGCAGGCAGAGGGCAGGGGGAAGCAGACTCCCTGCTGAGCAGAGAGCCTGATGGGGGACTTGATCCCAGGACCCTGAGATCATGACCTGAGCCGAAGGCAGAGGCTTAACCCACTGAGCCACCCAGGTGCCCCTGACAATATATTTATTTCACAGTTTCTGTGGGACCGGAATCCAGGGACAACTCAGTGAGGCTCTCTGTCTTTAGGTTTCTCATGGGGCTGCAGTCATCTCAGGGCTTATCTAGGAAGGATTCACTTCCAAGCTCATTCACATGTTTTTTGGGAGGATTCAGTTCCTTGTGGGTTGTCTGACTGAGTTTTGGCTTCATCTGTGCTATGGGCCACCCTCGGTTCCTTGCCATATGGGCTTCTCCATGGATGACTGACAACATGGTAGCCAGGACATAAGAGGGTAAGAGAAAATGTCACCAGCAGAGAGAAAGCAAGTAAGATGCAAGTTAGACTCTCTTGTAACCTCACCATGGAAATGACATCCCATCTCCTGTGTTATATATATTTTTTTCTTAGGAGTGAGTCACTAGGGCCCATATACATTGACACGAAAGGGGTTACACGGAGGTGTGGGTACTAGGAGGTGGAGATCATCGGTAACTGCCGTGATCGTTGTCAGAAGCTGCCTACCACCTCTATGTCAACTCATGTTTGAGGACATGGTGCGGACACACCACAGAAAAACCCTAAGCATTTTTTAGCACCTATAACTTCACACTTAGGAACTTCCATAAGCATATTAGAAATGTTTTCCTTTGCTGGGGGCCATATGTCAGTGGACATGTTTTTGCCATTTACTAATGCACTCAGTAACTTGATTTGAAGAGTCAGCGGGGCAATACTGTATAATTTCAAGCACTTTCCTAGCAAAAATGTATTACTTTTAATTAGACTGATTTAAAGCTGTTAAGATTCTTGTCAGAAATAATTTTTAAGTGGATGTGTCCAGATAAAAACAGCAGTTGTCCAGTGAAGAAAGCGGTAATTTGTGCATGTGCTGTCTGGCTTATGAGCAGTCGGGTCTTGAAATACTAACTGAGCGTTTGTGCTTACACTTTCCTTTATAGAAGCCATTCTGGCAGTAGAGATTCAAATCGTTGGAATGCTATTGTTTGTGGTAAATATTTGTCCTGTGACTGGGGAATTAAATTTGGTTCCTACCCTGTAATATAGACAAAAGCATCACTAAGAAGAGAAAGCATTTAAGCAATCCAATTCAGCAATTGGTCAAACACATAGCATGAGCAAAGCATTCTGGGTGATTACAGAGTGGAATGATAATAGTAATAATGAAGATCACTCTTTGATGAAAGCAAATCAGGTGACTTTATATGCACTTGAAAAAGCTTAAATTCTATCTGCAAATCTTTTTAGACTATTAATTTATTTAGAAAGCTTTTGCTTTTAGGCAATGAAAAGGAGGACTTTTTGTCTGACCTCTAGGGCAGGATTTCTTAGTACTGGTACTTGATATTTTGGGTCACAGGATTCTTGGTAGCGGAGCTGTCCTGTGCATTGTAAGACATTTAGCAGCATTCTGGGCTTCTACTCGCTAGATACCAATAGTTCTGTTCCCCTCACCCCAGCTGTGACAATAAGGTCTATTTCCAGACATTGCCAGATGGATCTGGGGGTGCAGAGAGGCAAGCAAATTCACCACCCTATGGGAATGAACACATCTTTTGAATTAGGGAATCCTAAATTAACAAGATGTAGTTATCTTACTTTTATCCATTGCATTTATAAATCCGTTATCTTTTCTCTTGGTCCTCAAAAGCAAAATTCCATGTTATATAAGAGATCATTCATTACTATCTGCAGTCAGTTTTACCTAGGCATCATGAAAGATTTGAAAAAATAAAGAGATGTTTGTCCTTAAGAAGCTTGAGATCTCAGAGGCGGTGGCATAGAGATTGTGTGTGTGTGTGTGTGTGTGTGTGTGTGTGTGTGTATAACTATAGTGCAAGTAGAAAGCACTAAGTCTGACAGAGGTACGAGGTAAAATGTATAGGCTGTTTTAAAGAAGAACTTTTATATTTCCATTGCAGACTATTGGTAGGTTAGAAGGTCATCCTTCAGCTGGGGTTCTGGAATCTGAGTTTAAGAGGGTGAGGTTGACCTATAGTTTTAGGTTGAGAGGATAGTTCCGGAGTTGGAGCTAGACCTCTGTGACAGAAAGCTGAATGGAATGTGATAGGCAGAGAGATAGATGATGCAGTCCAAAGTCATAGGTTCTCAAGCAGACATGGCAAGATGGAGGACATACATATTTAAGAGGATGGAAAAAAGGGAGGAATTTGGAGAAATTTCCCAAAACACTGATAAGCAGAACTTGGTCCTTTGTGTAAGAAAATGCTAACAAGCCCAAGGTGCAGTAGGAGCTGTGGGAATTCTAAACTGGTTTGTTGGGAAGCTTATAGTGGGCTCACAGTTACTCTTCTCCTACCCATGGTGCTCAGTATCTCAGCATATGGATTCATATGGAGAGCGATTCCAAGCCAAATACAGGCAATGGAAGACTAGTTATCAGAGGCTCCTGGAACACTATATGGAACACTGGCCAGCTGTGCACCCAACATCTTTAACATTAGAACTTTGCGGCTTGGGTGAGACTTCCAAAAACCGGAGAGTTCTCCCAAGATGGCATTATTATCTACAAATCTCATCGCATAACAGTGCTCGAGGTATATTCCAAAGATTGTTAACAGGTTTTACCTTGAAGAATTTACTGAGTAAATTAGTTTTTGAAATGCCATGCACAATAAATTAAACATATTCCTTTACTTGCAGAACTCGTCAGAGCCTTTAAGATGCATCATAAATCTCAAATGGAAGGATACAATATTAAACATTTTCCAAATTTATTTGATTACAAAGCTTTTCTTGTGTAACACTTCATGAGAATGCAGTCTATGCTACATGCTTTGTATAACTCTGGTTCTGAGTGAGTTGGTGAAATGAGTGGCTGGACTTTAAGTGAATAGTATTATAGCAGGGAAAATATATCAATGTCCAAATATTCATAGACCTGTCCCTCCCTCACCTGCTGAAGAAAAATCTGACTTAGCAGCTAGTTCCCAATGCTTCTCCTACTTCACCAAAGAGATTTCTGTCTTGATCGCTGGCTTCTTGTTCTTTCATATACATCACTCCAAATGGTGAGGTTCGGGGGTATTAGCTAATTACTCTAGAAAGGCCAAAGAGTAAATGGTAGGAGGAAAATAATAGATATGTTAAGGGGGAAATGAAAATGGGAGAGGTTTGAAGAGCAATTGTCGGTGTTAGAGCAGGGCAGGTGACCGACCTTGAGATCTACCTTCATTAGTCTTGGAATTTGAGCAAGAGGGAATGCTCAGAAGGAGAATGTTTTTCTGGGAGGTAGAAGAGAAATTCTCAAGTTGGCATTTTTCCTTATTGAAATGTAGTAAACATTTAATTTGCTTTTTATTTATTCGTGGTTGCTAGGATGAATTCTTTATGAAAATGCGATAAAGTGGGTCTTTAAGATGAGCTCCAAAAGGTCTGTCTTTTTAATGGTCATAACTGGGAATCCTTAATAGGAAGCAAAGGTCATCACTTAAGGTGCAGGGGGGTCAGAGTGTGTGAATAATCCTGGAAATAAAGCCTTCTCGAGACAAGCTGGTGATTAGATGCTATTTTTGTCTTCCCGCCCACCTTCTGGGAACACCAAACACACCTCTCATTTTGTGAGAACCCTTCTGCTTGTGAGGAGTTGCTAATCACAAGACCTAGCCCTGTGGCTGCAGGCAGGGGCACACAAGTAGGCCTGGCCAGTCCTGTAACCAGTTTCTATGTCTGCAGGAATGAGAGCATGACCCAGGTCAGGCTGAGCAGAGTCCTGGACTGCAACTTGATATAGAACCATGAAGGAGGAGAGATGCTCTGGTATGACTAAGCAGGGGGGATAGAAACCTGGAGTTTTCTGCACTCATACTTCTTCATCTTTCCAATTGCTGAGCCTGGCCCACTAGGAAGCAGCCAGTCTAGAGAAAAGGAGGACATCAAGTAGACTCAGAGCTGGGAGGTGGAAGGGGATGGTAAAATTTAATTACGTTATGTAAGTTGCTGGTCTCCCTGAGGCAGGCTTAGTCCTGGACTTCCCCATTATCGGAACCAAACATTCCAGCGTAGCTTAACCAATTTCAGTTCAGTTTCTGTCGTTTGTCGTCAAAGGAGCACAAGCAATTTATCCAGCACTGTGCCGAGTGCTTGAGGACAGAGAGGTGTAAATGGTTATGATGAAAGGCCAGGAAAATGGAGATAAAGAGTGTTCGCTGAGCGTCATTTGCTTAGAGCAGAACCTGATGAGGAGCCTGATGGGATGAGGAGGGAGAGGCAACGGTAGAGTGAGTATGAACTGAGAAATGAATTTCTTCTCCTTGCTCTGAGTTGGCTGCCCTCCTGAGGTGGTAAGGCAAGAGAACTGGGCTCTTTGGATGGTGACTTGATTTCGGGTTACCTAAATTTATGCCCTGAAGAGTGATTTTCTCCCCCTCTCTTCTCTGTTCCATCACTATGGTTGCTATGCTGTATTTGGGTAAAAAAATAGGTCCACAGTTTTTATCAGGTATTATTATTTTTTTTAACCACTTTGTTATGGTTAGAAGCGGCTGTAGGTGCAGAGCAAATATGGTGGTCCTTCATGATGCATCCGGCCTGGTATTTGTGCTGTCGACTCGAGTGTGATGAAATGGTGCCACAATCTACCCGTATCCGCTGATCGTGATTACTCACATCGCCCAGGCAGGGCGGTGTGCGTTACTGCACCGGCAGCGGCAGATTCTCCTTGTGTTCACTCCCCATATATTCTTTTTGGAAATTCAGTTTGTGCTGCACAAATTATTGTCTTGCTTTGAGTCTTTGTGAAAGGCGGTAACAGAGCAGATGATACGCTTTGAAGCAGGAAGCTCTGAGATCTTGAAAGAAAAGACAAGAGACCATATTGATTTCTTGCTGTGAACCTAAGACATAAATGAGAGTACCACATCAGGTTTTTTGTTATTTATTTTATCTCTCCAACCTCCTGTTAAAAAGAAAGCTCTTATGTAGCTGCTCCTGGTCTTAATTTGTCATCTTCCTGTCTTCCATTCTCTATACACTTATAGGGTTGATGTTGTAGGAACTCAAGTTGAGTTAGAAATCCATTTCTAAAAGCCACTGAACCGGGAAATTAACTTACTCTTTGGTCTGTGGGCATGGGTACGAGGTGTGGGCATGGCTTAGCAGAAGGAGGTTGGGCATGGCTGGTGGTCCTGGTCAGTGAGCTCCTCACAAACTTGGCAGGAGGAATGTTGGTTATAGACACTTGGAGTGTGTAGTCGAGTGAACGGAAGGAATGTGCGGAAAGTCAGGACGATGACAAAGCTAATGACCACTAATATTGGTTCAACACTTGCTCTGTATAAGAAGGCACTTTGAATCACTCTACACTTGTTCTTATTTACCTGCTACAGTGACTTTATGAGGTTGCCCACATCTTAGATAAGGAAACTGAGGCTCTGGGACAGAGCTCACACAGCTAAGTGTGCTGCAGAATGGGATATGGACCCAGATTTCTGTAACTCCAGGAGCTGACCAGGATTCAACTAGTGAAGACTTCCTGCTTCAGGGAAGGAATGGCACAAGTGCCTTCAGTGTGCTTATTTGGTGTGCTTATTAAGGGAATGGTTGTCTCTCCCAGCTGTTCCTGGAGGCTTGTGCTCAAGCCTCGGTTAAGGGTTATTGTCAGAGGAGTTGCAAAGAGAATTTTCAGATATCGGGCAAAGAGAATAACGTAAAGACTAGCGGGGAAAGGTATCATGAGGGGGAGTGACTTAAGAATTTGGTCACAGAGCTGGGGTCGGATATTATTATAGGGATTTGGTGTCTCAAGCCTGAAAGTTGGAGGAAGCATTTGGAGAGCTTAAAGCTGGAGAGGGACTTGCATTTTTCCAAGATTACGCTGCTTCACTGTGAAAAATGGACCTGAGTGGCCAGACTGGGTACCGCAGGAGATTTTAGGAGGTCATTCCATTGATACCATTGACGTGGGAGAGGTAATCATGGCTTGAACTAAGCTCTTTGCTTAAAATAAATTCGCCAATTTAGGCGGTATCTTCCCCAGATGTTTACTCTGCCACACTCCCATCCACCCCTCCTGCCTTGTGATTTTCTCCATTGCCCATCACTTTCAGCTGGTCTGAACACTTGGGGAATTTTCCGAAGAAGCCACTTGTCAGATGTGGGTAGGAAGGGGGGACTAGCACAAATAAGTGACTTAATCTTGGCCCTGGATGGAGGTGTCTGGGTGAAAGGACAGCTACATCTTTAACTGAGATGGAGGAAAACAGGTCTGAGGGACTGGGTTTGTGCTACGTGTGAGGTGGATGGATTGAAGTTACCCTCTGTTCCCAAGTCAGGCATCTCCGGGGACTAGAAAAAGCTGTGAACTGAATTGGGAGGCATTGTTTTTAAACTCTGGGACCTTGGCCATGTCACTTAATTGCCGTAAGCCTCTTGCTTTGTCTAGGTAGTGGGAATAATAAGAATGCCAAGCCTCTGTTTCTCACAGTTTTTTGGCAGTATCCAATCCAATGGCCTGCCTGGAAATGCTTGAAAAGTCACAAGTCATTCTGTATACGTGTACACCTGAACTGTCAGGTCCACTCTTGGACGTGAAAGACAATTTTTGGACGAAAAGGACAACCTTTTGAGGAAGAGTCTTGTGCTGATTCTGTACACGTGTACAGAATTTCAATTATGTTTCAAAATTTCAATTCTTTTAAGTATCTGAGTATTGAATGGTCATTTCTAGGATCTGATTGTACTTCTATTGTAAGTGCTCAAAAACTAGCATTTCCGTTTTGGGGAAGCAGGACTGCCGAGTGCTAAGAGCGTGAACTTTGGAGCTAGACAGATATAGGTTCAATTCTGTGCTCTGCTCTTTGATACCTGCATGACCTTTGTGATATTATTTAATTTCTCTGAATCTAAGTTTCCTCCTCTGCAAAAGGGGTCTAGTAGAACTGACCTCATTAGCTTCTTTTGAGAATTAAATGAAATGTTACATGTAAAGTTCTTAACGCAGTGGTTAGTCTGTGAAAAGAACTCATTATGTAGTATTTCTATGTTTTAAAAATTTTACAGGGTATCTTTTACCTATATTTTCTCATTTAATTATCTTTAATATTATCAATGGGGGGTGTGTATTGTCCATCATATCCCATTTATCCACTCAGGTAGATTCTGCGTGGACACACGAAGGGTCCCCCCATCCCCCTCTTTCTCATCCATGTTCCTAGGAAATGTTCTAGGGGAGGGAATCAAATGGGAGAGCCATGGAGACAGCTGTCGTTGGAAGGCATAATGATGAAAACAAATGACATTAGGCCCCTTCACATTCGTGGAGTTCCCAGGCCCCCTGAGCACCCACGACACTCCGGAGAAGTTCCCATCAGGCTTGCATCATCAGCGGTGTTCCCGGCGTCGCAGCCCCCTGGGAACACACGAGGGCCCTGCGTCCAGGGGTGATGCTGACGCACAGCTGTGCTCTGGTCCAAACAGTTCCGGGGAGGCGGCGGGCGCCTCCGGGCAAAGCTGGGACTCGTGATGTCACAGGGGAATCTCAGGGCTTGGAAGGCTGACAGAATGCCTCTGCCAGCTCCGCACTGCAAGTCGGGAGGGAACTGGGCCTCCAGAAAGCATACTTTCACTCCAGCCTGGAGTCAGTCAGAATCAACACAAGACTCTTAGCAGTTATGGATTTATTCTGCTGAAACGGAGAAAAATACGAAAGGAACGTCTTCTCATCCTGAGTAATACCCGCTGATCCTCTGTAAGCAGATGGACTGATGATTATTCCCACCAATAAGCAGCAAACGCTCCGCTCAGCCTGGTGTCTGACCTGTGGGTTCCCTCCTCTGCCGAAGCAGCGGATGGAGATGGAGCGAAAACTGTAGGGGGAGCTATTTTGTTTTGAATGAGGAGTGTAATCTGCCTTTTCAAGTAAGCAAGATATTAAAATTGCCTCTCTGAGTTTTCTTTTGCAGAACAATTTCCCTTTCTGGGGCATTCTGGAAATGCTGTAGAAAGAAGCACTGGTCATCCTATAGGAAACGTCATGTGATAGGTATTAGTGGGAATCTAAATGAGGAAACGTGGCCCATGTTCTCCCAATTATATCAAATGGTTATTGGGCATGTTGGGGGGTCAGGGAAAAAGCACAGGCTGTGAAGTCAGACAGACCTGGATTCAGATCACAACTCAGCTACTTACTTTCTAAGCAGTTGGGCAAGTTGCTTTGTAGCCCTGTAAAAAGGTAAAAAAGAAAGAGATGCCTGTGTGACCTCCCAGCCCAAAGTTCTTTTTAAAATTATGTTATGTTAGTCACCATACAGTACATCATTAGTTTTTGATGTAGTTTTCCAAGATTCATTGTTTACCTATAACACCCAGGGCTCCACGTGCCCTGCTTAATACCTAACACCAAGCTCACCCATCCCAAAGTTCTTATTTAGATTTAATTTGAGGTTGCGTGTAAAGCTCAACCAGTAGTCTGTGCTCAACAAATGGTTGTCCTACCCTCCTTATTTCTCTGGAGTGTCAGATATGATGCTCATTCATACCTAACTAGGAATTTTGCATTTCTATTTGTTGTGTTTTTTGTTTCTTTCTTTCTTTCTTTTTTTTTTTTTTTGCCTTTTATATAGAAGATGTGACTAGGCTCACAAAGCACATACTCAAAATCAGTTCTGCTTTGAAGTTAGATATCTTCTGTTCATTATTTTGATGGGATGGTTTGGGGATGGTTTGAGGATGGTGTCTCCGCAGAGGAGTGTTCGATGTTGTGGGGAAATGTATTTGTGCTCGAGCACAGGTCAGAGAGAAAATAATGACAGAATGGCATTTGCTTCTCTGGAAAGGCCTGGGCAGTGACTTGAAAACGGTTCTTGAACAAAAGCATATTTCCTGGTATACCACAAATATATGGCTGTGGCAGCTCAGGGACTGCTCAGTTTCTTACTCAGACATAATATTCTGCTCAGGTTAAGCCTCCCCCAGAACCTAAAAGGCCGTAAGATACAGCAAGGCAATTTCTCTGCCTCCAACAAAACAAAGATTGCTTTGGAATCCATCTTATAAATCACCAATGGGGTTTCCTGCTAGGCCAAAGAAACAATTAGTAGTTAACCAGTAAGCGGAATCAAGAAGAAAAAAAAATACCAACCCACAAAAGATATCAACATGTTACAAAAGAAAATGTTCTGCTTATTCTCTTCCATTGTGCTGGGCCTGGACATCTTAATGAGGAACAATGTTCTCTCAGGATAGTACCTCAGAGAGCTTATCGGAAGCTCTGTTAAAAAGTCGCTGTCTTACATTTTTTTTTCTCCAGCCACATGTATACAAGAGAATTCCATATTTGACAGCATCCTGGTACTTCCTTTATTTAACAAAGACATCTTAATTTTTCCATGACGGTAACATTTAAGTTGCTTCACATCCAGTCTTAAAATAGTTGTTACACTTAAGGAGTATTATTAGAATAATGCTGGAAGGAAACATGGAGACAATTACTCTAATTCCCTCATTTTATAGGGACAACTCAGGGGCCCAAGTCTGGTGCCTTCTCGAGGTGACACAATGACTGGGGTCAGGGCTCGGTTGAGAATTCTGATTTGTATTTCCAGCTGATGATCTTTTGACTTTTTTGGGCATGTAATAATTTGGGTTGTACTTGATAGTAGAAAATTTAGAGCATTAGCAGGAGTTTGCGTGTAAGAGAACGCCACCAAACAGGCCCAGTGTGGAAATCACTGCAGGATATTATAGAGGAGGGACTGCAAAGACCGTGAAGGTTACATTGTACAGTCAAAGAAAATGTGGCAAAGAGAAGTTGAGTGCCTTTCCCAGGACAACACAGCTAATAATGTTGGAGCCCAAATATGAACTCACTGTATCTGGCATATCTGGTACTACTAAGAGTATCAGCTGGAGTTCGCCAGGGGTTTTACTGGACTCATCTGTGTTTAGAGTATTCTGAGAGATTTCCTGACCCTGCTTCAGTGGGCTGTGAGGAAGCTTGCACTTTGGGAACACATGGGAGAGGCTGGAAGTGGGAATTCTGACTAGCCAGAAAGGAGAAATTCGTCCAACTTCATTTCCACCCCTAACCACATAGGAGAATAAGTTGGCATAAGAGCAAGATCCTCAGTGGCTGTGAGGTGTGTGTATGTATTGTGATGGCGGCTGTGTTATGCTTCAGAGGTCTATGGGTTTCTCTTTTGCCCTTCAGCTTTCTGAGACCCTCTGCCTTACAGCCCAGAAAAGGTGGCTGTCATAGTTCCTTTGACTGAATGAAGGATAGATAGAAAGGCCCCTTTGAGAGTCTCTTTTTAGGGTTTTTGTAATTAGGTAGAGTGATTGAGTTAGTTAACTTTGGAGAGATGAGTTGGAAAGTTACATAGACTTGTGATCTGAAGCTTTCGTCACTGCAAAGTCATGATCTGACTTGTGTTTGTAACCAGGAACAACTGTGTGGAGAGAAAGAGGGGTAGAATGGCTTGCATATGCTTTCTCTTCTATCTACAAGGGGTACTTGAACCCTGATTTTTCAGTGTCACCATGAGTATTCTGACCATATACCAAACATGGTGGAAATGACAGTGGGTCTTAAGAACATTATTTGGGCCTAGAATCTAGTTGTGCCCGAAGCCAACTTCTATCCTGGGTTTTTCTGAAGAAGAGGATAATAGTCTCTCTCTCTCTTTTTCTTTTTTAAAATTTATGTCAGTTAAAGTTGAGTTCTAATCCCCATGCAAGAAAAAGAGTTGTAACTGACAAAGGACCTTCACTTTGTCAGTAAATTGCTTTTGGGTGCAGAATGTGAAGTCAAGCTTCAAGAAGAAAGAAAAGAAGTGCTGGGTTGGCTGCTTTTTGATTATAGTTATTTTATTTATTTGTTGTTTTGGTAAAGAACATGTAAGAAACTCTCCAACTGAATGCTACCTGGTGTCTCGATCCTGATCCTCTGAAGCAAAAAAATTGTTCTGTTCTCTGGATGGTTCCTGGATACTGTAGTTCTAAAGACAAAGACATGAAGAGGTCTGGCCAGAGTAAAACTGGAAAAAAAAAAAAAAGAAGAAGAACCTGCAAGGAGTAGAAATGATTAAAGCAAAGAAAAATAAAAAAGAGTGAAATAGACTAGTTTGAAGATACTTTGATTTTCTAAAAGCTCCTGGCAAATTGAGAAGGCAGCCAAAAGCACAATATGGAAAGGCTTGCTTGGGAAGGTATGCATCAATTAAAAGCAACCCCCCTGGAAAAAAGAAAGTCTTTCTTCCAAAATGGAGTCTTAGCATTGATTCTCCTGGTTATTACCTATTGGATTGAACTCCTTTGTTCATCCTTGAATGAATCACTGTGGTTCCAGGGAAATGATGCCGTGATTGGTCAGATTTAAATCACCTGTCCACTCTTGGAGCTATGGAGATGATGGACACCATCCTGCTGAGATTATGGAAAGAGCGGTACAGGAAAAGTCAGGATGCAAAAGATGAGTGAATGGAAGTCAGGAAGATAACAGAAAACATCAAATGAGAATTGTCTGGAAAGCGGGCACTGTATAGAATCCAAGATCCTTTAAAGACATATTTTTAAAATATTTTATTTATTTATTTAAAATTATTTATTTATTTATTTTGGAGAGAGAGAGAGAGAGAGAATGTAAGCACCAATGAGGGTGCTGAGGAGGAAGGAAAGGGAGAGCCAAATCCCTGTGGTCCAATGCAAGGCTCCATCCCATGACACTGAGATCACAGCCTGAGCTGAAACCAAGAGTCAGATGCTTAACTGACCACCCATGCACCCCAATTTATTTATTTTAGAGAGAGAGAGAGAGAGCATGTGCAAGTGGAGGGCAGGGGAGCTGGAGAGAGAGAATCTCAAGCAGACTGTATGCTGAGCACAGAGCTCTACTTGGGACTCAATCTCATGACCCTGAGATCATGACCTGAGTGAAACCAAGAGTTGGACACTTAACCAATTGAGCCATCTAGACACCCCAAAGACATATTTCTAAGTGGAACATTAGTGTCAAAGATAAGCATTTCTGTGAGACTTATAGGAAACAAATCTGTTTCTCTGTGTAGGAAATTTCAGACTAACAGGAATAATTCTGAAACAATTAAGATGTTAGAAACTTGTTAAATACTTTTGTTTCACAAGTATAATAATACTGAGAAAGCATGAGTTCAATACTATGAAATTATAAAGACTTCAATTTCAATTACTTGTCATATGGCCTTATTATTGACTCAGGATTTTCTTCCAAGTGCATTAATACAAACAATTTCGGAGCCATAAAGATTGTAAATTTATGAACCTATCAGCCCTAGGCTCTTTGAATAGATCATATTCAGAACTTTCTCAGTGATGCAGCTACAGAGAAAACAACGCTAGTTCGGGTGACTAATTGGCTCAACAAGAATGGTTCTTGAACTCGCTTCACCACCTTTCAAGAAGGTTCCATAAAAAACAAGAAGTATATATTGTGTCTATTCAAAGATTGGGGTTTGGTAACTTTCTCTTTGTACTATTTTATGACTTTCCAAAAATTCTGATTCAGCAATAACTTATTTATTTGAAAATCTTCCCTCACATGTAGGAAGTGCTTCTCATGCTAAGAAGATGGATGTTCCTAGCAAAAATAAAGCATGTGAAAGGTGAGTAGATATTGGATAAATGCAGTGTTAGAAGAAAACAAGATGGTGGTCCTGCCATTCTTATCCAACTTTCCCTTTTTCAGCTTGATACTTCACCTTCAGAAACAGGTAAACATGCCATCCATCATGTTACATATTTCCTTGGTAGCAAATTTTACTGGTTTTAATCACTGTATTGTGTTGACTTGATGTAATACGCAGGATTTGAGTGGAAAGGGGCATGAACAGCTAAAACGACATCTCATATTTTTTTTAGGGACCTTTATTCTTTTTTTTTTTTTTTTTTAAAGATTTTATTTATTTATTTGTCAGAGAGAGAGAGAGGGAGAGAGAGCAAGCACAGGCAGACAGAACGGCAGGCAGAGGCAGAGGGAGAAGCAGGCTCCCTGATGAGCAAGGAGCCCGATGTGGGACTCGATCCCAGGACGCTGGGATCATGACCTGAGCCGAAGGCAGCTGCTTAACCAACTGAGCCACCCAGGCGTCCCTAGGGACCTTTATTCTTAAGCAGAGGAAGTTGTAAATCTCCAATAGCAAATTTCATTGGTTTTAGGCAATACTATAAGTGATGGCATTTTATTGAGTCAATGCCTTGAACACGAACCAGGAAGTTAACTATTGTGGCAAACTGTCAATCTTTACTCCTAAATTATGGTGAGTAGTGAATTTTTTGTTCTGGCTTTGAAGTTGAATTATTCTCTTCACTTAGTATGTCAGTCAGAAAAAAGATTTGTCTTCTCAGCTGAGCTCTGCATGGTTTTCTTTAGGTAATTAATATTTCCCTTCCTCCCCACTATGCCATTACTTTGTTATTATTCTCATTCATCAAGTCCCAAATATTTCTTTAAAATTCTGAGGGGCTTGACAGGTTTAACTGTATCCCATTATTGATAATATTAAACAACACAGTCTAAAAACTTGTCTTTAGGCTTT
The DNA here is from genome assembly GCF_002288905.1 of Enhydra lutris kenyoni. Lineage (NCBI taxonomy): Eukaryota > Metazoa > Chordata > Mammalia > Carnivora > Mustelidae > Enhydra > Enhydra lutris. Next base: position 22,028,935 of record NW_019154094.1, on the reverse strand, counting down.
CTGTCAGATTTTCAGTAAAATGTCATTATATTTGCATCTTTATTTCTTTACGAGAGAGAGAGAGAGAGAGAGAAAAGGAGGTCATTCAGATCCACTTGCTAAAGCTCTCTACAACATGTTTTTAGACCAAAAAAAGTGGTTTAGGAAAGAAGAAAAAAATCATTTTTGTGGAAACATTCTAAAATATCCATCATCAACAAGCATGTGAGTCTGAATGCACACAAATATTTGTCTAAGAATGTTCATTGCTGCCATAATTATATCTGCTAAAAAAAAGAAACAACCTAAGTTTCTGAATAAATGAAAAGTTAAATAAGCCATGGCACAATGTAATGTTATATATGATTTAAAAAAGATAAAGTACATTTACCTGGACTCACTTGAAATGGGACTCATTAAATATTACTAGGAACAAAAAAGCAATTGCATATCAGTCCATATAGTAGAATCATTTTTTTGTTGAAAGATATGTCTTTCTCTTGTATATATGAATGCATGTGAACTGTCCATTATAGTTACCTCTGAGTAGTGAGATTTGTCAGTAATGAGTTGGCAAGGGCTTTGACTGTTACCTTAACATACCCCTATGTTTTTTTAATGATAAACATGTATAAATATTTTAAAATGCATATGGATAATAAAATAAGGTATTAGGCACTCTCATTTTGCAAGTGAGAGAACTGAGCATGGAGAAATTAAATGACTTTCTTACCATAGCACAGCTCATTTGAGGCAGAGATGGAATTGGATGCCAAGTTTTTGGGCTGCAACTTACTCCTGTATATTATTCCTCTTCCTTACATTCCATTACATTATAAAAAAAATAGTTTTAATCATCAATATCCATATCTTTGAAATCAAACAGAAACAAAAACCCTTTCCCCCCACCAGAAAAACCTTGGAATTTAAATTTTAGAAGCTTAGACCTTACTTTTCCTCACAGTATCTATAAATGCCCTTTCTTCTATGAGTTAGGATTAAATACCTGTCTGTAGTTTTTCAGATGAGTTGTATTATCATCTAATAGATAGGTTAACCCTAGCATAGGGAAGAAATGTCTTGATCAACTGAAAACTAAAACTGGGTATTCAGTTTGCAAAGTTAAGAGGAGGAGGGCTGACAGCTTAGAAGGGAAGACTGCATTTATGTTGTTTTGTGTCATAATGTAATCACACAACACTAGGGAAAGTCTCTATGGTTCAGTCTTCTGGCAGACGTGCTCATGGTAGTGATAACCTATGAATCAACTTCACAAAGACTAACCAGCCAGGTGGGCTTCCCATTGAGCTGTTTCTTCTGCTTTTAACTTGGTCTCCTTCATTCCTTCCTCTCTGGTTACCCTCAAAAAATGGCTCCATGTAGATGCTTCAGCATCTGGATTCTCCCTATTGAGTAATTTATTCATTGTTTTCTTCCAGACTTCTTTCAATTACTGACTTTTAGACTTATTAAGCTGTGGATTCTCTTTCTTTCTGGGGTATCTGAACTCTTTGAGTGCTGAGGAAGGAAACATTATAAGGGAGAGTGAAAGGAGATGAGGCAGTTTCTGAGCTAAATTTGAACGACAGCCACATCAGTATCCTCTTTGTTATCGGTCAACAATCCAATTCTTGTTGTCATCAGAACTACCAAGTATTGGGTGTCAATGGGGAGCCAGGCACAGGAGTAGGCACTTTATATAAACCTATGCCTCAGTACAATCCTTTGGGTTGGGTCCTATTATTATTCCTTTTGTATATAAGGAATGGAAGCAAATAAGGCTTAGGTGATTTGTTCAAGGTCATACTGGCTAAGGACTACCTTGTCCGTTTTGGAGGAAAATTGTCTTCTCTCAGGATTGAGTCTTTGAATTAAAAAAGACCAAGGGACCATAATAAGACTTATCAAAGAAGTGGAATCCTCCAACACATTCTTTTCCCCAGTGTGTTCCGCTTATTAGTATATAAGGGAACCCTGAGTTTCTAAAAACATCTATTGATTTCCTTGTGTGTAGAGATTTACAGGGACAATTTGTAGGCCTCAGATGCCATTGCAACATTCACTGCTTTGCTGTGGATATGAAGGATGTTTGTGAAAGAAGGCCAAGTAATGTCATCATTTGGCCTCATTTGTGAAATGGATGGCTGTGTTCCTGGCACTGAGAAGGATGCCCCAAAGCCATTTGAAAGATGAAAAGGCTTATCTTGAAACAAGGTTTTCTGGAAGATCACAAACCAACCGTCTAAAATGTTAATTCAGATAAAACGAAAGCAAAGAACTACTGGAATCTTCAAGTTGAAATTCCTAATTAGGATTTTAACAGCATGTAAGGAAATTATCCTTGCCGCAGCCTTTGGAATTGATTCTTCTTCTAGGAAGTGGCAAAAATGTTCTTATTTCTTGCTTATGGACTTCAAAGATATTCAGTGATTAGAGCCTTTTCATTTTGCCCAGCTTTGGTATCAGGGCGTTCCTGTTGAATTCTCTAGTCAAAATTCTTGTCTGCAGCTTGGGGCTGATTTTAATATAAATAGCGGGTTTGTCCTATCTCAGGTGCTTATTAAAATGTCATTCAGCAATTAGCTGAATCAAGAAAGGAACATAGTACACCTTTATTCTGCCTCGAAGCTTATAGAAATCTAAGTTGAGAATCTCACTTTGCTTCCAGTGCATGGAAGCAGCTGTTGGTTGGGTGCCTGGGCTCTAAATTTATAAGGAGCAAGTGTTGCTCTTTGGACATATCTGAAAGGGAGTAACTTCTGCTACCCTCTCTCTACTAAAATCACCAACTAATTTCGGAAGTGACAGCAATCGGTTCCCTAAGGCCATCAGCTGCTATGTAATATATTATTAAATATAATAACTACATTCAAATAGTCTGCAAATGTTTAGTTTTCACATAACCTTGAAAGTTGGATATCAAATATTATCCTAAAAGAAAGAAAGAAAGAGAAGAGAGAGAGAGAGAGCGAAAGATACTTTATCCCCATAAAATCCAGACTGCAATAATACATATATCACTATTAGCAATGGGATTTTTTTTTCCCTCCTCCAGTGGATTTGGACACATTCTCTGAGATGTTGCTGTCCTATAAAGGGTTAAGTTTTCTAGGACAAGTCTGAAAGTGTTTAATTTTCTTAGCACATTGCCTCATCTCTGGTAGCTGCCACAACATGCCTCATTTTGGTAGCATACATTGACACATCCTTTGGGCATGGAAAAAGTAACAAAAATCTGGAATCTCCCCTCTTCACTCTCAGCAGTGAGTGCCATGAAGAAATATAAATAAGGACTTGCATGCTTAGTATAATGAAAATATTATTTCCAATTCTTTTTAGTTCTGAATTAATAATAAGTGGAGGAAAAAGAAGCTCAGTACAAAGAGTATGCTGTGCCACTTGAAAACATTTTAATAATTAGGTTAATGGACACATTAATTTTTCTTATTTTTTTCTTGACAACTACTCCACTTGCTTACTTCCTATTAAATATATATATTTTTCCCCCAAAGAAACTGGCTCAAATCTTACTTTTGATCATTCTTTTCAAAATTCTGAATAAGGAATCCTCCCCAACCCCCAAAAGACATTGGTCCAGCTTCTGGAATGGCGGAATAAAGACCTCTGAAAATTCACTGTTCCATAAAAGAAATGAGAACTCTGGCCAAAAAAAAAAAAAAAAAAAAGCCCTGTCAAAATCAACTTTTGGGGATCTCTGAAAATTAACTGAAAACTTGCAACAATCTAGGAAGAGTTTATTTTAAATAATGGCTGAATCTTGGCAAGAATGGCAAGATTTATGGCATTTATAACTTGTCATAATTCTACCCTCTGCCTGAACTCAGTAGCCTTGAAAAGCAACAGGCTTGCACTATGATGGTTGTGACCAGCCTTGCTGGTCATTAGAGGGGGGAAATAGCTGTGGAGCTCCCCTAAAGCTTAATCACTGGAGAATTTCCACTATTTGGTCTGTCTGTAAGTTGGCTTGTTTGTTTGTTTTAAATCATAACAATGTATATTATTTATTTAGTAAAAAGTTCTGGAAGCGTATTCTGTGGCTCAATGATGTATATAAGACCCAAGATTATTTCGTTATTCTGAGTGAACTGATTCATCTTCCTTGTGTTGGTAACCTTATGGTCCCAAGATGGCTGCCACAGTTTCAGGCACAGAGTCTCTAGCATCCTATGAAGAAAGGAGAGGAGTTTGTGGGAGAACAGTCTCTTTTTCTTAGTGGAGAAAATTTCAGAAGCTCAAATGATGTTCCTTATGTCTTATTTAACAGAACTGGGCCACATAGCCACTCCTAGTTGCAAAGGAGGTTGGAAAAGAGAATATTTGGCAAAGGGGATAAGAATTATGATTTAGTCAGAAAAATTATGACTTATCTCTAGGAATTTGGCACAGTAAAGCCTGAACACAAAAGATTTGTTTGTTCGTTCGTTCTTTCTTTCTTCCTTCCCTCCTCCCTCCCTTCCTTCCTCTCTTTCTCTCTTCCTTTCCTTCTTCTAATCTGGGAAGACTTTGGGTCAGAAGGAAACCAACAGCAAGGATTGTCCCTGATTCATTTTTTTTAAAAATTGAAGTGTAATTAACATACAATATCCTATTATTTTCAGGTATATATCATGGTGATTTGATGTTTTTATATGTTATGAAATGATCCCTGCAATAAGTCTAATTACCATTTGTCACCATACAAAATTATTGACATTATTTTTTTACTATATTCTCAAAGCTGTACATGCTATCTTTAGGAGTCTAGGAGTTTGTACCTCTTAATTCCCTTCACCTATTTCACCCCCTCCCCTGTCCCCTTGTGAAACCCTCCTCCCTGTGGTAACCAAGAGTTTGGTTCCTGTGTCTATGAATCTGTTTCTGTTTTGTTTCACTTGTTCATTGGTTTTATTTTTTGGATTCCACATATAAGTGAAATCATACAATATTTGTCTTTTTCTGACTTATTTCACTTTGTATAATATCCTCTAGGTCGATCCATGTTGCAAACAGCAAGATTTCACTCATTTTACTGCTGAGTAATATTCTAGTGTATATAGATACCACTTCTTTATCCATTCATTTATCAGTGTACACTTGGGTTGTTTCCATATCTTGGTTATAAATAATGCTGTAATGAACATAGGGGGTACATATATCTCTTCGAATTGATGTTTTTATTTTCTTTGGATTAAAAAAAACAGAAGTAGAATTGCTAGATCATCTGATAGTTCTATTTTTATTTTTTTGAGGAACCTCCATTACTGTTTTCCATAGTGGCTGCAGCTGCCAATCATATGTGAGGGTTTTCTTTTCTCCACTTTCTCGCTAATACTTGTTATGTCTCCTCTTCCCGGGCATAGCCATTCTGACAGGTGTGAAATAATATCTCATTGTAGTTTTGATTTCATTTCCCCCAGTGATTAGTGATGTTGAGCACCTTTTCATGTGCTTGTTGTCCATGTGTGTATCTTCTTTGGAAAAATGTCTCTTCAAATCCTCTGCCCATTCTTTAGTCTGGTTGGTATTTTTGATATTAAATTGTGTAAGTTCTTTATATATTTTGGATATTAACCTCTTATTAAATATATTATTAGCAAATATCTTCTTCCATTCTGTAGGTTGTCTTTTCATTTTGTTGATGGGTCTCTTCACTGTGCAGAAGCTTTTCAGTTTGATGTAATCTCATTTGTTTACTTTAACATTTGTTGCCCTTGCCTGGGAAGAGTGGTCCAAAATATATTGCTAAGATCAATGTTAAAGAGCTTACTATGTTTTTTTCTAAGAGTTTTGTGGTTTCAGGTCTTATATTCAAGTCTTTAATCTACTTTGAATTTGTTTGCATGTATGATGTAAAATAGTGGTACATTTTCATTCTTTTGCATGCAGTGGTCCAGTTTTTCTAATACCGTTTATTGAAGCGACTCTCTTTTCCCTATGGTATATTCTTGCCCCCTTTGTTGTGGATTAATTGACTACATAAGCCTGGATTTATCTCTGGGTTCTTTGTTCTATGGATCTTTATGTCTATTTTTTTGTGTCAGAATCATACTGTTTTGATTATTATAGCTTTGTAGAATAGTTTGAAACCGGGGAGCACAATACCTACCCCTTTCTTCTTCTTTCTCAAGATTACTTTGGCTACTTGTGTTTTTGTTTTTTTTTTGTGTGGTTCCATGCAAATTTTAGGATTGTTTGTTATGCAAAAAAATGTCATTTTGTTGTTGTTGTTAAGATTTTATGTATTTATTTATTTATTTAGAAAGGGCACAAGTAGGGGGAGGGTCAGGGGAGAAACAGAGAGAAAAGCAGACTTCCCACTAAGTGCACAGCCCAATGCAGGGCTTGATCTCACAATCCTGAGATCATAACCTGAGCTGAAATCAAGAGTCAGATGCTTACCCATCTGAGCCACTAAGGTGCCCATACCATAGGTGTTTTGATGGGGATAGCATTAAATCTGTAGATTTCTTTGAGTAGTCTGGACATTTTAATAATAATTCTTCTAGACTTTGAGCTTGGTATTATCTTTCTATTAATTTGTATTGTTTTTAATTTCTGTCATCATTGTCTTATATTTCAGATTATAGGTATTTCACCTCTCTAGTTAAATTTATTACTGTGAATTTTATTCCTTTTGATACAATTGTAAATAAGATTTTTTAAAAATTTCTCTTTCTGATAGCTCACTATTAGTATATAGGAACACAAATTGTTTCTGTATATTAATTTTGTATCTTGTGGCTTTATTGAATTTATTTATTCTAGTAGCTTTTTGGTATATGTATACAATGGAATATTATTCAGCTATGAAAAAGAGTGCATACAGCTATATGTTACAACATGGATGAACCTCAAAACATTACACTAAGTGAAAGAAGTCCATCCAAAAGGCCCCATGTTGTAGCATTCGATTTATATGAATTGTCCGCAGATGGATTTATAGAGATAAAGTGTAGATTATTGTAGGGGCAAGGTGGAGGAGGAGATGGGAGTGACTGTTAGTGTTTAATATGTGGGGATTCTTTTGGGGGTGATGAAAATGTTCTGGAATTAGATAGCAGATGGTTGCACAACTTAGTGAATATACAAAAGACATTGAGTTGTAACATTTTAAATGGACAAATTTTATGGTATGTGAATTATATCTCAATAAAGCTGTTATTCAAAAAAGTCACTCCCCAGCTGTTTTCAGTTCGTGCTCTGAGGGCTTATGTATATGGATGACTCAGCAGAACCCAGTTGTTTCTAACTTATATTTTTAAGAGAGCCAAACTATTTTGCAACATAGCAAACATATATTAAACAAAATGTAATCATCACATTTCACTGTTATAAACTAGATAAATAAAACAGACTTCTTCACAAGTCACCATATGGAGATGGGATTCAGCCATAAATACATCTAAGTTGCTTTGGTTATTTTACAATGAGCTTGGGTTGGCAGAGAGAAAGAGAAAGGGAAGTTGAGGCAGAATAATCAATGCCTGATGATTTTGTTGTCGATCAGCAACAATAAAAAGGCTTTTGTTAGATTCTTAACTGACCAGCCTGGCTCCCTTTTACTGATTATCTTCAACAGATAATAGTTTCTTGGCCAGATACTGGTAATTATTTTAGATGTTGAGATTTCACTGCGATTAAATTAATTAAAATCTGTCTTCCTGGCATCCTAAATAAAGCCTGTACCTCTTAGAGTTTAAGTAGGATTTTTCCCCCCTTAAATTAGAGAATGATTAAAAAGAGATTGGCGTCTCCTTGAAAAAGAAAAACCCAGACTCCTCTACGTCATATCATAATAAAAAATGATAATCAACAAAGCAGTTGAGCTTTTGGCAATGAGGATGACTTTAGACCTGAACCATTCCTTCATACTTTTCGTTGGGTTGGTTCATTTCTCTCCAGGTAAATATCTTTGTTTATTAAATACGAATAAAATGTTCATATTTTATTCTAACATTCCAAAGTTAACATTTTGTTCCCAACCCCTGTGTTGCACAGGAATATGTTACAAATAGACAATATCCTGCTGGGATGCTTTTAAAGACTGTTAGAAATAACCAGCTGCATCGTGAAAAAGAGGTTTCATGTAGAAATTTTAACAGTTTGAGTTCTGCGACTTTATTTTTTAGGTGTTCATATGCATAAATATTTATATTTTGCCCTCTGCTAACTTAAGTCTTACATGCTCATATGATCTTGTTATAACCAAGGATATACACCTGAGGAAATGTAATTGCGAAATAGGATTGCAATTTAAATATTCCATGGGAGCATACTAAAGATATTGTTTATGCTGTGGGTTGAGAAGTTATTTCAGGAGAGTTTGAAACATAGATCAAGTATAACTCTTCCTCCCAGTGAACCTCTTTTGCTGTTTGACAATTACTCTACTTTGGACATATTTATATTAGGTTTGTCACAAGAGGACAAAGAGGAAGGCTTTGAACTGTCATCTGTAAACTGAATAATCTATATCATTTTTTACATTTTAAGGAATCTAAGGGCAAAAGTTGCTTATATCTGATTTATACTGTGGAATTCCCATGTGGATATGAATATGGTAATATTGAAGGTAATTTAGATTTCCTGTTGCTTTTTTCTAGTGACTGGTTTTTGCTAAGGAATGCATATAAATTACAAATTAGAAGGAACAATGTCTTTAGAATTTTGAACCTGTGTTGGTGACAAAAGTAGTCCAGCATTGTCATAAACAATGGAAAGATTTGAAAATATTTCTAAATGAGGTAGAATGATATTGTCCCAGGTCTGCTCAGCAACATGAATCCCGGAAGGAAGAATTGAATTAGTAAGAAATTGGGGTTGGCCTAATTTTGGAACAAATACATCCAAAATGGGAGTGCTTTTTCAGACCTTGGTCAGAATGGAACAGATCTCTGAAATAATCGAATTAATCAAATAAATCTCTGAAAGTTTTGGGATTAAATCCAGGAATTCTAGGGTGACATATCCCCATGCATGCATGACTGCATGATAACATTTCCATGTCCCAATTGATGCAGACATCACTAATGGGTCAGGATAAACTTTACTGTTAAACCCCAACATAAAGAAAGTATGGTAGTCAGCCTCCAAGATGTCCCCCCAAAATCCTAGCTTCACTTGTATATCCGTGCCCTTCTGTAGTTCCATCCCATATTACATAAGACTGGCCTATTTGACCAGTAGAATACTGCAGAAATGAAGCATAGAAAAAGTGTATGACTTCCAAGGCTAAGTCATAAAAGACATTGTAATGACTGCCTTGCTCTTTCTTGGATTCCATCCTCTGGGGGCAGCCAGTTGCCATGTCATAAGAAGATTTAAGCAACCCTATGGACAGTTCTATATGATGAGGCCTCCTCCTAACACTTAGCACCAACTTGGGAGCCATCTGAGGAAACCTTCTTAGAAGTAGATCCTCTAGCTCTAGCCATGTCTTTAGTTGACTGAGACCTCATGAGAGGCCTGGAGCTCTAACGACACAGTTAAGCTTTGTATTTCCTGACCTATAGGAGCTACAAGAGATGATCAGTGTTCACTGTTGTTTTGGGCTGCTGAATTTGTGGATAATTTGTTACAAAGTGATAGATAACTAATGCATTATGTTTGATAGGTGATCCTAGCAAGCTTCAATGAGGGAATGAGGAAAATGAGTGAAGGAAGATAGGCCAGTCCTTAAAGGGTAGCCATGTGGCCAACTGGATTCAGTCCCATCAGAGAGACTTTGCAGGTGGTTTAGTTTATACCTGAGAATTGTGTCATCTAGGGATGGTGGAAACGTGCATGTCTTTATACCAATTCCCATTCTTCATTGGACGAGGATTCCCCAGGTGGGCAGTAAATCCTCAGTACTTCCTGGCTGCCTTGACTCTGGCCTTCTAAAGAATCAGAACATCCCTGGGGCACCTGGGTGGCTCAGTGTGTTAAAGCCTCTGCCTTCGGCTCAGGTCATGATCCCAGGGTCCTGGGATCGAGCTCCGTATTGGGCTTTCCGCTCAGCAGGGAGTCTGCTTCCCTTCCTCTCTCTCTGCCTGCCTCTCTGCCTACTTGTGATCTCTGTCAAATAAATAAATAAAATCTTTAAAAAAATAATAAACTTAAAAAAAAAAGAGAGAGAGAATCAGAACATCCTCAGAGAAGTAGAAAGCTACTGGTGGTTGAAGTGGGAGTCTGTCAGCTTGTAAAAGAACCATCCACCATGGCCACAGGTGAACTTAAGGTAGAGGCAGATTGAGTGGATTGTGGAGGGGGACTTCAATAATGCCCGCCATACAGCTTTAGTCTTCTTCCCTGCCACGCATGGAGCAGCCATGCCCAATCAACGTGAGTTAGGATTTGAGATGAGATCCCACTGGTCTTCTATAGTCTCTAGTCTAGAATGTACTCCCTGCTCTTTGTTGTCCCCCTTCCCCTCAACACCACTTTCCACCTAGTGAGTTCTTTTTTTTTTTTTTTAAAGATTAATTTATTTATTTATTTGACAGACAGAGATCACAAGCAGGCAGAGGCAGGCAGAGAGAGGAAGGGAAACAGGCTCCCCGCTGTGCAGAGAGCCTGACGCGGGGCTCGATCCCAGGACCCTGGGATCACGACCAGAGCCCAAGGCAGCGGCTCAACCCACTGAGCCACTCAGGCGCCCCCCTAGTGAGTTCTTACTTAACACTCAAAGATCAAAGGTTAGCTACCCAGTGAAACTTCCCTAATAATGCCTTGTTTGCCTGGCTAAGTTAGCCACCCTTTCTTTGCTGGTCATTGCTTTAAATCGTCACATGGATGATAATCACTTCTCTTATGTGTCTATCTTCTGGACTTCCCTGCTGGTGAACTTTTGCTCATCTTTATGCTCCCAGTGTCTGGCATATATTAGGACCTCAAAAAAATACTTGCTCTAAAAGAGCAAGTCTAGAGGCCTTGAGGTAAAGGCTCCAACCTCGGTGTTCCTCAATATTCCCTCAGAGCTTATCTCCTACAGAGGTACTCACAGACATGTGTTTTACTATGGATAAAAAAAACAACAACAACAGTATTTACGTACTTTTTGGATGTGCTTGGATTGCTCCCTATTGGAATAATCAAAGTGAGAATAAAGATTCTGCTAAACTAGGTTTAGAAAGATAAAATTTTAACCCTCAAGCCAACCAATACTTGAATTTACTTACCATATATATATATTTTAAATTGTTGTATTCCCCTGGCTTGGTAGAGAAAATTATACTTTAAAAAAATGGTCTCTCCTTAACAAAGTCTTTGAATGGCTATATTGCCATGTTAAGTGTGGCATGAGGTTTGGTTTCTATTATTAAAATTTAAAGGATATTGTTTATATGGAGAAGAAGGGGAAGGGAAGTGACCAGCACTATTTCAAAGCTGGCATTGTTTTTAAAGGTCCCCGGGGGAATGTTACCATCCCCAAACATTAGCAGATGTCATTCTCCTGTCCTGGGTTGACCTAAGGCCCTTAGCCATGGTTCGCTTGTGCAGTGATTTAGCCCGTGTGGATTTTGTCATCTTTCCCTCCAGGGCAGGATGAGCAACGAGGAGAGAAGTGAGTTTCATTTTACCTCATTTTGTTTTGTTTTTCTCTCATCACAGCCACTCCATGGCTTATGTTGAGAGCATCTTATAGTTGCTGGACCTGGAGGATCCCTTCTTGTTGGATGCCAAGAGTTAAATGGATTCAGTGCATTTTCCAGGGGGCATTAGGAAAGGTGCTAACAGATGTCAATTTCAGCTTATTCATTGAAGTGCTTCTCAAAAGCCACCTGATGTCTCTGGGTTAGAGCTTTTCTTTCAGCCTTTTCTCATTACATTTTAGTTCTGTTTTGTGAATAAACCTTTGAAGAAATCTGAGAGCTATTTTGGAAACCCAAGGAGTAGAACACTTGAAATGTCTAAGCTCTGAAATATGCATTTGACCTTATTCCTTGTGCCAATGGTCCTGGGAAGGCAAAGACAGATGCTAAGTATTTTCCTGTGCTCTGAAAGATGATATTTCTTTAAAAAATTAACCATAAATTTTATTATAATTACATATATGCACACAATTTTCCATTGTCATCCATGTAAAAAAATTCTTAAAATTTGGTGTTAAAAATTCATGTCATGCTTCGAAGTTTTGAATGGTTTTATTTATCCTAAAGGTGGATATCATAAATCTAATAATATGCATTTGAATATTCTTTCTTTCTATAGTTACCTGTCATAGAGACAAGGAATAAATGTCAGTATAACTTTATAATTTGCATTTTCATAAATGGTTTGGGACCAGTCTGAGTGCAACTAAAACATAGAAATCTCTTAATTCAGGTGATTTCATTTCACTTCAGTTGTGGTCAACAAAACCAAGTTTTGTTGGCGCCTGATTCCTTTAGGACTGCATGCAATATTTAACTTTTTACAACAGTGAACAGAAAAGTCGTATCCGTGTATCTCTGAGAGTGCCCTTTGACATAAATACTGTCACTTTCAGCAAGTAAGAAAAGACTTGGTAGAAACACAAAATGTCAAAGTTATATCTTGTTATTTGTTGGCCAAGCATTTCTGCTCCTTTTCTTAGAGAAAAGCAGCCCAAGCATCCATGTAGGAATGACCAACCTCTAATTTCCAATCCCAACCTCTAATTCCTATCCGCTAAATGGGGATGATTCTACTTAGAGGCTCCTGGAGTGCCTCCTGGGTTCAAGACTCAGGTTAGGCCAATCCAAAGACCCAATTTCTCCAGATTACAATTATTTCAGGGATGTATGGTCACCTGTTCTAAATAAAGCCTCTCTGAGAACTTTTGCTGGAATTATCAGGTACGAGTTATATTTGTCTTCAGGATCTTGGTTGTCAAGAATCTTAAATGTCTGTAGCCATGGTGGTAGAGAGAATCTGTCCTCTCTGGGTAGCAAGTCAGAGGAAAACAGCCAAGAGATGGTGAGAAATGGAATATCCTTTGGAGGGTGGAGTGAGACTTCCTGCAGACTTGACTGGCTCCTGGGAAGTGAGGTAAGGAGGTCCATCAAGAGACACCTTACTCTGCTTATCACTCAAGTTCTCTGCCTTGAGCACCTTAATTTCTGGCAATTACTTTTTTAATCCATTTTTTTTGGGGTAAAGGAAGCCAGAATGAATGCAGAACTCATGCCTGGGTCTCACTCGTGCTCTATACTAACCCACAACCCCATGCAAATAAAAGCAGATGCTAAGTATTTTTTTCCAGCACTAAAAGCTAAAACTCAGCTTCCCCTCTGTGGGCTGCAGCTTCTGTTGAATTGAGGTGGGTACATTTTGAGCTGTTCCGAGGAGTCTTGGCCTTGAGGTCCTGGGAAGAAATTAACCTTAGGAAATTAGGAGATTAAGGCATCACAGTTAGGGTTTCCCTATTGTTTCCCATCCCGTTCAAACTGCAAGTCATCTTTCAATTATTTTATTTTCATATTGTAGATGAGGAAGGGAAAAAAGCCTTTTTCTTCCCAATGGTTAAAAACCACTTAGGTGTCTATGTTTCCTTCCTGCTTATGTCTCTGACATCTTTAAGATATGAATCCCTAAGAACTTTATGTTGAAGTGTCTAGAGCCTAGTCTGCATGTCAGTTGAGCTAAATCGCATGATTGGTGTGTTGAGCCAAAGATGCTGTGTTTAACCCTCTCCCATTTCTACATTGTTGGTTCGCCTTCTGGGTGATGTTAGTTATGTTTGGATCACTGACCTCCTCTCTGTAAAGGACCTATTTGATATATGGCTTAGTATATGTCTTTCTTTTTAAAGGAAACTGTTAATTTTTTAGTCACATAAGTAGTACTTGCTCATTATTAGAAATTTTTAAAAAATCAAAATACCAAGAGGGAGACTATCTTTCATAGTCCCACTACCCTAAAATAAGCAAATTTTCTCCTGAAATCTCCCCAATAGCTTTTTATTGCATTTTTTTAAAATGTAAATTTTAGTTAACATACAGGCGATACTGGTTTTTGGAGTAGAATTTGGTGATTCATCACTTACAATAACCAGTGCTCTTCGCAACAAGTGCCCACTTTTTTTTTTTTTTTAATGTATTTGACAGACAGATCACAGGTAGGCAGAGAGGCAGGCAGAGAGAGACAGGAGGAGGAGGCAGGCTCTCTGCTGAGCAGAGAGCCCGATGCGGGACTCGATCCCAGGACTCTGAGATCATGACCTGAGCCGAAGGCAGAGGCTTTAACCACTGAGCCACCCAGGTGCCCCACAAGTGCCCACTTTTAATACCATCACCCATCTAGCCCATCTCCCACCCACCTCCTTCCATCAGCCTTCAGTTTGTTCCCTATTGTTAAATGCATTTATGGCTTGTTTCCCTCTCTTCTTTTTTTCTTTTCCCCCTTCCCATATGTTCATCTGTGTTCTTTCTTAAATTCCACATACGAGTGAGATCATATGGTGTTGTCTTTCTCTGTCTGACTTATTTCACCTAGCATAATACACTCTATCTCCCTCTACCTTGTTGAAAATGGCAAGATTCCATTCTTTTTATGGCTGAGTAATATTCCATTGTATATATGTACCACATCTTTGTCCATTCATCAGTCGATGGAGATTTGTTCTCTTTCCATAGTTTGGTGATTGCTGATAATGCTGTTATAAATGTCGGGGTGCATGTACCCCTCCGAATCTGTATTTTTGTATCTTTTGAGTAAATACCTAGTAGTACTATTGCTGGATCACAGAGTAGTTCTATTTTTAACTTTTTGAGGAACCTCCAAACTGTTCTTCAGAGTGGCAGTACTAGTTTGCCTTCCCACCGACATTACCAGAGGGTTCCCGTTTCTCCACATACTTGCCAACACGTGTTGTTTATTGTGTTGTTAATTTTAGCCATTCTGACAGGTGTGAGGTGCTATCTCATAGGGGTTTTGATTTGTATTTCCCTGATGCTGAGTGATGTTGAACATCTTTTCATGTGTCTGTTAGCCATCTGGATGCCTTCTTTGCGCAAGTGCCTATTCATGTCTTCTGCCCATTTCTTTCTCTTTTTTTTTCAAGATTAATTTATTTCAGAGAGAGAGAGAGAGAGAGAGAGAGAAAGAGAGTGAGTGCAGGGAGAGGCAGAGGGAGAAAATCCTCAAGCAGACTCTCTGCTGAATGCAGGGTCCTACACGGGGCTGGATTCCAGAACCCTGGGATCATGATCTGAGCCAAAATCAAGAGTCAGATGCTTAATTGACTGAGCCACCCAGGCACCCTGACTTCTGCCCATTTCTTAACTGGACTGTTTGTTTTTTGGGTATTGAGTTTGGTAAGTTCTTTATAGATTTTGGATACTAACCCTTTATCAGATATGTTGTTTACAGGTATCTTCCCCCATTCTGTAGGCTGCCTTTCAGTTTTGTTCATTGTTTCATTCACTGTGTCAAAGCTTTTTATCTTGAAGCCCCAATAGTTCATTTTTGCTTTTGTTTCCCTTGCCTCTGGTGATGTGTCTAATAAGAAGTTGCTGCAGCCAAGGTCAAAGAGGCTTGTGCCTGTGTTCTACTCTAGGATTGATGGCTCCTGTCTCACATTTAGGTCTTTCATTCATTTTGAATTTATTTGTGTGTGTGGTGTAAGAAAGTGGTCCAGTTTCATTCTTCTGTGTACTTTTGACCATTTTCCCCAACACCATTTATTGAAGAGACTGTCTTTTTTTCCATTGGAAATTCTTTCCCACTTTGTCTAAGATTAGTTGACCATGTAGTTGTGGGTCCATTTCTGGAATAAGACAAGAAAGTCCACTCTCATCATTACTTTTTAACATAGTACTGGAAGTCTTAGCCTCATCAGTCAGACAACAAAAGAAATTAAAGGCATCCAGATTGGCAAGGAAAAAGCCAAACTTTCACTATTCGCAGATGACATGATATTCTGTCTAGAAAACCTGGAATACTCCAACAAAGAGCTCCTAGAACTCATACGTGAATTCAGCAAAGTTGCAGGAAATAACATCAATGTGCAGAAATTTGTTTCATTTCTATACACCAATAATTGAATTTGTTTTAAATTAATACTTTTCTTTAAAAAAGCTTTTAGGTTCCAAGTAAAGTTGAAAGGAAGATACAAAATATTTCATGGATCCTGCCTTCATATTTGCACAACCTAACAAATGTACAGTGGTACATTAGTTACAAGTGGTGGATCTACATGGGTACATCATAATCCCCAAGTCCATAATTTACAGTATAGTTCCTTCTTGGTATTTGGGCAAATGTGTAATGATATGTATCCTTCACTATGGTATCATACAGAATATTTCCACTGCTCTAAAAATCCTCTGTGCTCTGCCTACCCAACCCTCTTTCCTCCTTCCAGGAAATCACTGGTCTTTTTACTGTCTCAATAGTTTTGCTTTTTCCAGAACATCATATAGCTGGAATCATACAGGATATAACCTTCCAGGTTGGTTTCTTTCACTTAGTAATATGCATTGAAGTTTCCCCCGTGTGTTTTCATAGCTTCATAGCTCATTTCCTTTTAGTGCTGAATAATACTCTATCGTCTGGTTGTACCAGGTTATCCATGCATGAACTGAAGGACATCTTGGTTGCTTCCAAGTTTTGGCAACCGGGAGTAAAGCTGCTGTGAAGCTCAACATGCAGGTTTTTGTGCACACATATAAGTTTTTGACTTTTTTGGCTAAATACCAAGAAATGTGATTGCTGGATTGTATGCTAAGACTATGTTTAGCTTTGTAAGAAACTACCAAACTATCTTCCAAAATGTTTGTATTACTTTGCTTTTCCACCAGCAGTAATGAGAGTTCTTACTGCTCTATATCCTCACTAGCATTCAATGTTATCATTGTTCTGGATTTGGGCCATTCTAACGGGTGTAGAGTAGTATTTCATTGTTGTTTCAGTTTATGTTTGTGTGATGACATATGATACGGAGCATCTTTTCATATGCTTATTTACAATCTGCATATTTCTTTGGTAAGGTGTTTGTTAAAGTCTTTGGCCCATTCTTTAATTGGGTTGTTTGTTTTTTTTATTCTTAGGTTTTAAAAGCACTTTGTATATTTTGGATAGCAGTTCTTCATCAGATGTGTTTTTTGCAAATACTTTCTCCCTATCTGTGGCTTGTCTTCTAATTCCCTTGGCCTTTTCTTTTGCAGAGCAGATTTTTTTTTTTTTTTTTTTTTTACTTTTAATTCTTTCATGGATTGTGCCTTTGGTGTTGGATCTAAAACAGTACCACTGTGCCCACTCAGCTCGATTTTCTCCTATGTTGTCTTCTAGGACTTTTATACTTTGCATTTTACATTTAGGTTTGTGATCCATTTTTGAGTTCAATTTTGAGATGGGTGTAAGTTCTGTCTAGATTTATTTCTTGGCATGTGGGCGTCCAGTTATTCCAGGACCATTTGTTAAAAAGGCTACCTTTACTCCATTATATTTGTAGTCACTCCTTTGTCCAAGGTCAGTTGACTATATTTATGTGGGTCTACTTCAGAGCTTTCTGTTCTGTCTCATTGACCTATTTATTTACTCTTTTGCCAATACCACACTGTTTTGATTATTGTAGCTTTATAGGAAGTCTTAAAGTCAGGTAGTGTCAGTCCTTCAACTTTGTTCTCCTTCAATATTGTGTTCATCATTTTTCATCTTTTGCCTCCCTATATAAACTTTAGAATCTCTTTGTTAATATCCATAAAACAGCTTGCTAGGATTTTGATTGGGATTGCACTGAACCTGTAGATCAAGTTGGGAAGAACTGACATGACAGTACTGAGCCTTTCTATCCATCAACATGGACCATCTCTCCACTTATTTAGTTTTTGTGAACTTTTTTTTTTTAAAAGATTTTATTTATTTATTTGACAGACAGAGATCACAAGTAGTCAGAGAGACAGGCAGAGAGAGGGAAAGGGAAGCAGGCTCCCCGCTGAGCAGAGAGCCCGATGCGGGGCTCGATCCCAGGACCCTGGGACCATGACCTGAGCCGAAGACAGAGGTTTTAACCCACTGAGCCACCCAGGCACCCCTTTTGTGAACTTTCTGATTTATGTCTTTGGTTTTATTCCCCCCCCAAAATTATTTTTTAAATATAGTTTGTGCCAACAGTTAAAGCTTCTGTCTTTCTTTAGGAATACTGTTAAACATTGATGCAGTGAGTGAGAAGCATCTCTCCTGGATCTAATTGCTGTCTCTTCCATGCTAGGGCATTACTGTTATTTATGCACCCTGCCACTGCTCTGTGCCAGGCATTGTGCTGGGTGCTTGTCCAGACATCATATCTTGTGTATTGCTTGGGACTGTGTAGTGTAGTGAGGCTTTATCACTCTCATTCTCTAGATTAGAAAATGAAGGCTTTTAGAAATTAAGTTACTTGCCCAAGGACTCACAATGGTTAAGTATCTAAATTGAGGTCTGAACTGGGATTCAGTTGTATGAATTCAATGTATTCCTTTACCCCCATGATTATTCCCAGCCATGGAACAGGGCAGGCTGTAGAGAAGTCATGTTGGTTTGCATTCAAGTTTTATTTTAAATAAATAGATTTTTTTAAAAAGGTAAAAGTGTCTCCTAATTCCATTAGCTTATCTATAGGGTGAGGTTGCATACACAGTACATGTCAGTTGTACGGAAATGTTCATCTTGTTGTAATATGGAAAGTCTTTTGTTGTCTTTGCTGCTGTTACTTTGGAAGAGGTTATTTACCTAATCTGAGAATGAGATGTCTTCCTGAAGGAGGACAAAAAGATAATGTTATTTTAAAAATTAAGACCTCCCTGTCCTGAAGGGAATGGCAACCAAATTTTGGCATGTGTGAATTTAGATCCTGCTATATATATAAAATATACATATTAAAAAATATATATATAGATAGAGATATAGAGATATGGTTTCAATGGTTTCCTAGTAGGCCAAAACCAAACAAATTAGAATTTGAGGGTGGTGGGTAGTCGAGTGATAGTTTATAGGAAGAAAAATCACAGGACACTAAAACCCATGGCTCTGGGAAGAAGGGATTTGGCAAGATCTAGGAGCTGTTGAAGAGGTGCTTGGTGAATTGACCCTCTCAAGAAGCACTGGGTCAGAACATTTATTAACACACTGCCCACTCCCACAAAATTACCAACTTCACATGGCACACACCAAGAGCTCCAGCTGACTGACAGTCTAATCTTCACAAAAGAGTATTTGAAGTACTCTTAGCAGGGACTATCTGGCAGGAACAACACCTGATCCAAGCCACAAGGTCTTTCTCTGCCTCCATCTAAGAATTCATGAGTGCACCTTCCCTTACTTCCTCCAGAGCTACTATAGATTCAAGGGGACCTTTTGAAGCAGAACTGAGATGAGTGCCCTCCTGTTTGTGAAATGGGACTGAGCATGGAGCAGACTTGTCTTTTAAGCCCACTTGAGCCTTCTGATGAGGTCATTAGCTACTTTTGCTTTTATCTTTCTGCTTCCTGAATCTACTCACCCTTCCAGATTTTGGCTTAGGTTTGATCTTAACATGAAGTTCTGACTCTGTTTTCCCATAAAAAGCCCATCATCCTCAGCATTTTGTGAAGCACCAGTAATTTCCCTGAAGAACTGGGATGTATACCAGGGAAATGTTGTTATCAGTTATCCACAGCTAATTACTGTGACCTTCAGATACTGCAAGTAACCTTCCTTGCAATGGTGGCCATCTGTGAAAGCTTGCTTTAGTTCCCATTTACCTACAGTTTCACCTTGTAGATTTACATCATAGTGCCTGGCATCATGCCATCCTCATTTACTGGATGAATTAATGAATTTCTATGTCTGTACATGAGTAAATAAAAAGCCAAAAACCAGGCATCTATGAATATCAAAGTGAAATTGGAAAGTTTGGAAATTTGTACAGTGAGAGGAAAAGTTACTTTGTATTATTTGAAGAGTACACTAGATACATCAATGATAAGCACCATTGGCAACTGCCCTTCATGCCTCCAAGGTACGTGAATGCTCCATATAACCAGACAAGGCCAGATCTCTGTCCTGCCATGCACAGCAAGGGACTGTACCGGGCAGCCTTTGTAACAATGACGAACTCATTTCTCACTGAAGTGACATCACATTGATTGCCTCTATCTCCTATCTAAGTTTTATAGCCTGTGCAACTTCGGTATCTAGACTGACCTCACATTTAACGAGTGAGTATATGGGCAATGAGGTAGTGTTAGCATTCCCACAGCTAGGGGCAGAACCCTTTGATTTCACCTTTCAGTTGAGAATCTTTTTCTCCTTCACTTCTCCTTTAAATCAGGATTCATATGCTCAGATGCTCTGTGCAGTTGTAGTGGGAAATGAAAATGAGAGAAGATGCCAGGTATAAGACAACAGGGAGTGGTAGCGAGAATGGTAAACTCAAGCTCATGCTTCATCCAAAGCACAACCTGTAGTTTAGCTCTAAGTGTTGCATGAGGGGGCGTTGACAAACCCGCTTCCCTTAGAAAAGTCTGAAATTTGGGACTCAGTGTAGAACAGATGTGTCTCCTAAGCCTATGAAAACGTAAAAATGTTCAGCTTTTGCATTTTGGCAGCAACTCTTTGAAAAACTTGAAAACATTATGTGAGCTAAATAGCGCATGTATTCAAGGACTGCCTACAGACTTTCACTGGAAAAATTCTGCTTTATTCCTTCCACTGAACTTGACTGCAAACATGGGATACACATGTATCAGTGGTGTCTCCAGTCATTGATATTTTAAAAAGTTTTTATTTAAATTCCAGTTAGCATACAGTGTTATATTAGTTTCAGTTGTACAATAGAGTGGTTCAACACTTCCATACGTCCCTGGTGCTCATCACAAGAAGTATTTAATCCCCATCACCTACTTCACCCATCCCCTCACCCACCTCCCTTCTGGTAACCATTGTTTGTTCTCTGTAGTTAAGAGTCTATTTCTTGGTTTGCCTCTCTCTCTCTCCCCCCCCCTTTTCTTGTTTGTTTTATTTCTCAAATTCCACATATGAGTGAAATCATATAGTATTTTTCTTCCTCTGACTTATTTTGCTTGGCATAATACTCTCTAGCTCCATCCATGTTATTGCAAATGGCAAGATATCACCTCTTTATTCATTCAACTGTTGTTGGACCCTTGAGATGTTTCTGCAATGTGGCTGTTGTAGGTAGTGCCGCCATAAATATTGCAGGACATGTATCCCCTTGCATTAATATTTTTGTATTCTTCGGGCAAATATCTAGTAGTGCAGTTGCTGCATCACAGGGTGGTTCTGTTTTTAACTCTCTGAGGAACCTCCATACTGTCTTCCAGAGTGTCTACACCAGTTTGCATTTCCACCACAGTGCGGAAGCTTCCCCTTTCTCCACATCTTTACCAAAAATTGTTGTTTCTTGTGTTGTTAATTTTGGCCATTCAGACAGTTGTGAGGTGATCTCTTTTGTAGTTTTAATTGTATTTCCCTCATGCCAGAGTGATGTTGAGCACCTTTTCATGTGTCTCTTGGCCATCTGAATGTCTTCTTTGGGAAAATGTCTATATATGTCTTCTATTTTTAATTAGATTATTCATTTTTTGGGTGTGAGCTTTGTAATTCTTTATGTATTTTGGATACTAGTCCTTTATCAGATATGTCATTTGGAAATATCTTCTCCCATTCTTTAAGTCACCTTTTAGTTTTGTTGATTGTTTCCTTTGCTGTACAGAGGCTTCAAGTCATTTGATATCAATCTGTGCCTCTCTGTGCTTATATCTGAAGATGACTTTGTTTCTAAAAATATCTTCATGTGATTTCAAAGTTCTCATTCTAATGCTACCTTTCACTCTCCTGTGTTGCAAATAAGAGTGTTAATGGTCAAAAGTACTGTCTCTGGAAAGTTTGTGCCTGGATATGTGACCTTGGGCAAGTTGCTTAATCTCGCCATGCTTCATTTTATATATATATATTCAAGCGAAGATAAAAATACTCCATACTTAGAGTTGTACAGATTAATGTAGTTATACGTAAATTTTTCAGAATAGAGCCAGGTACATCTTAAGGACACAGTTATTTTTGCTATTTTTAGGATTATCTTGTTAGTATTGCTATTGAATTGTGTTTATCCTTTGATCTACCTATTGATTTTGTCTCTCATGTGGATCACAGCTGAACGAAGTTTGGTTCTATAGATTGCTCTTCATAACATGTTGGCACTTAAGAGCTAGGTGTAGCAAAATGAAATCCCCAGGTGTTCTCATTTGGATGTCCTATTGTGGGGATCAGGAAGCCCTTTAGGACATGTAGACATTGGCAAAAAAGAAGGGATAGAACTGGGAGTTGAGACCTTCCAGAGATAGCTTCTGAAGTTCTGAGATAGGGTCCAGGCGATTTAAAACTGAGATATCTTTTATACTAGACTTTCACTTCTTCTGATGTTATCACCAATATACCACTAAAAAGAGCAACCTCTGTTCCTCTGATGGGTTGCAGAGCTATTCATTGTTCTTAGAATTTCTGCTAAGGAGTTTTAGTCTTTGAAGTAATTTTCTGATACTACTATCTTTTTTTAATTCCTATTATATTCAGTTAATCAACATATGGTACATCATTAGTTTTTGATGTAGTATTCAATGATTCATCATTGCTTATAACACCCAGTGCTCATCATAACATGTGTTCTCGTTACCTGGTTACCCCATCCCTCACCCCACCTCCCTTCTGTAACCCTCAGTTTGTTTCTCAGAGTCCAGAGTCTCTAATGGTCTGTCTCCCTCTCTGATTTCTTCCCATGCAGTTTTCCCTCCCTTGCGCTGTGGTGATACTACTGTCTTTTACTAACCTCATCCTTTGTCATGAATTTAGTCACTATCTTGCAACATGAATACACCATCTTAAAGCATGTACTTTCTAACTGGTTGAACAGCTTAGAACCTCCTGTTCAGATAGAGGAACAAACGCATTTTATGTCACAAGGGAGTGTCTGGAAACAAATCATGTAATATATTGCTTGTGTTTCTTAACAGTGTACATATCAGAGATGTGTTTGCTGCTGTGTATTGAACGGTGGTAGGACAGGTTCAGGATCTGACCTCAGATATACCTCAAGAGTTGGACTGCGTGTCTCTCTACCTGTAGTATGTTTTTGACTTGAGGTTACCTTGATATGTGCAGAAACCCACCCTCACAGGAAAGAAGATGAGCACATCTATCCAGGTGGGAGGTTAGTGTAATAGGAAAGGAATGTGGAGCATAGGTGGGTTGTTGTCATGATGTTGAAATTGCTGCAGTTTCTCTTTGAGTTTTCAGAGAGGCAATGGTGATTTTTATATTGCGACGGGTTCTTCTTCTTACGAAAGCCTCTTTCTTTAGGTGTTCTTTCCCCGACCCTTTCCTGTGTATGGATCATCTTCTCTTTCATTAAACTTTTTTTCTTTTTTCTTTCTTTTTTCCTCTTTTCAGAGAGAGGGCTTCATAGATGGTAGAAATTTACTGAGGTTTGCTCCTCCCAAACTCACAGTTATGAGACAGAAAAAGAGAACTTGGAGAATCCATAAAAGTTGATGTAGAAGACTGGAGAAGACTGAAGGATGGGATCTTTTCCTGATGCAGGGGGCATCTTGATAAGGCAACTGTGGCTGGCACCCCTGGTCTCTTCAGTCTGCCCTAGGAACTCGCTTGTTGGTGGGCTATGTCTATGGAATAAGGCATGGCTGGAAAATAAAAGGCCACTGAGCTTCCATGATGACCCCTTTGGGTTTATTTCCAACACATGTCTATGCTTTATCACTTCCATTGGTCATGCCCTTCTCTCACTAGAAAAGGATCAATGGGACCCAGAGTTCATATGATCCACACCTCTGCTCAGCTGCACCATGACCATATTGTGCTTGGGATTAAGTGATTTCTTTAAAAGTTTTGGGCTTTTGTCCAAGAGTTTGATTGTTCTTTTCAATGTCTTCCCTGATTTGTAGGATACCAACCTTTATTTTTCTATTTTGATTTGCTTTTTCTTGAAATGTGATTTCCCTCTTGATTAAAGCAGGAATGTTTTGCTTATTATATTCTTTCCCCTTCCGGAAATGTTATCAAGATTAGAGACATTGTGGGTTGTCTCTTGGGCGTTCATTGTATAATGTCTTCTTGATCAATTACAGTGAACAAAGCATTTTAGGGGACATCTCACCGGAGACTTGTAAGCTATATTGTCACTTTGATTTCTGTTCTATCACTTACTATTGTATTTTCTTTGCTTTGGCTACAGTCCTCCATGTGGTTTTTAATCCATCCCAGGTGCTGAACTTTTAAATGTATTTGTGTGGTCAACATGTTATACCAGAATGGCCTCTCTTAATCTGGATTGAGTTTGGGGCTCATTTTACATGTGTTTGTACCAATTCTTGTTTCTAAAATTCAAAGGCCTTTCCATTTTTATGGATACTGTTAAGGAAGTTATTCATATCCTAATAATCATATGATTAATACATACTCCACTTCATGGCATCTAACATACCCAACTGTAGATGAAAAATTTTAGGTGGCTATGAATTCTATTTGAAGTTGTGATAAGAACTGAATTTTATGTTTGTACTAATAAAGCGATTTTCTGAAATGCCCCTTTACTGATACAGCATTGGAAATTATAAGCTGACATCTTGACATCTTGGCCTCTGTTTCTCCAAAGTCTCTACCTTAGGCCTTAATGCAGCAAGAGTGGTAACATTATGGTCCAACAGAACTTCTTGCAATACTAGAAATGTTTTATCCTGTTCTGGCCAATATGGTGCCCAACTAGCCACATGAGACTGTAAAGCATTTGAAATGTGGCTAATGGGCCTTAGAAACTGAAGTTTTGGTTTCCTTTTATTAACCTAAATTTAAATAGTAAATAGTAAATATTTAAATAGTAAATAGTCTAAAAGCTACCTTAATGGGCCAGTCATAATATTCATGATCAGGTTGATTCTTGAGACTTCTCTTAAGTTTAAGAATTATTTTCCTGTTCTTTCTTGTCTTGTATTTAAGTCTGCCTTGAAAAATTCATAATAATGGTGATAATAACATTTTTGAATCCTTATTATGCTCTACATGCTCTTTGTGCTATGTGTTTTAACCTGTATTATGTCATTTAACCTTTACGTGAAGCTCTAAGGGAGCTATGATTTCTGTCTCCAGTTTTTTGTTGCTAAAATGGAGACAAACAGAGGGGAATTAACTTGCCCATGGTCACACAGGGAATTGGTGTTACAGCTTGAGGCCAGATAATTCCACATTGGTGCTTTTCTGTTTCTACCAGACACTAACCTGTTTATCCTCCTTCCTTGTTTATGATTTGTCTAAATGGGAGCTATGTTAATTCCCTAGGGTGGCCATAATAAACTACCACAATTGGATGGTTAGAATGGCAGATATTTTTTCTCACAGTTTTGGAAGCTAGTGGCCACAGGGCCCTTCTCCCTCTGAAACCTGTGGGTAAGAGCTCCTTCTGCCCTCTTTTTAACTTCTGGTGGTTTGCATCCTTGGCATCCTTGGCTTAGCGACGCATCACTCCAATCCTTGTCATGACATGGCGTCCTCCTGGTATGTCTCTGTTCATCAGGCTTCCTCCTGATGAGGACAGCAGTCACATGGGATTAGGAGCCCATCTTCCTCCAGTATGACCTCATCTTAACTAATTATATCTGCAATAACATTACTATAAATAAGTTCATATTCTGAGGGATTAGGGGTTAGGACCTTAACATATTTTTTTGGAGGGGGACAAATTCAACACAAAATAGGAACCTCTTTTATTTTGTTAGGATTAGGGACTTTCCTGCATTCTTATGTAATTTTTTTAAAAGATTTTATTTATTTATTTGACAGAGAGAGATCACAAGTAGGCAGAGAGGCAGGCAGAGAAAAGGGGACAAACAGTCTTGCCACCCAACGGAGAGTCTGAGGTGGAGCTCGATCCCAGGACCCCTCAATCATGACCTGAGCGGAAGGCAGAGGCTTAACCCACTGAACCACCCAGGCACCCTGTCTTATGTAATTTTTTGCTGCATTTTTCTAAAAGCTCAGTACTGTAATGGGAAGAACACTATATTGGGAATCAGGAGACCTGGGTTTGAATCCTGGGAGAGCTTTAGTCTCACCATTCCTTGGTCTTCTCATCTGTAAGATGGGGATTGTAAAAGCAGCAGTCTGGTTCCCCATTCCTTTCCATTTTTTTCTGACAGATCTTGCCAAGTGGAGGAAGCATAGAGGCTGCGATCAGCACACAGCCATTCCTTCTACAGGCTGTGCCTTCCAGCTAGCGGTAATGGCTTTTTCTCTCACAGCTGTCATCCCCATGCAAATGGGAGGACACTGCCCTTCCCAGGAGTTCAGGGGAGGGCAGGGAAAGGTGGTGGCAGAAGGCAGCATGACTTGGCACTCAGGTAGGTTTTCAGGACTCCCAAAGGATGCTGTGGTGTTGTTCAATAGGTGGTCCTGGTGGAAGAGAAGGAAGCAATGGGGGGTGGAGGCATCACCATGGGGCACGATGCTGTGACGAGAAGGCTAAGCAGCAGAAAGCCCTGCGGTGTATCTAACTGCAGTGTCCAGCTGTGTGACCGCAGGAGACGGACTCCCTCTCTCTGTGAGCCAGTCATCTCTCTTTCGGGACTCAGGTAGATTCCACATTCATGAAGCCGTCTTCTGCCCTTCCTTTAATTGGTTGCTGTGGAGTTAAGTCAAAGACCAGTGAGGCTTTCAGAAAAGTTTGTTTTCTAGCCCACAGTAATTCTCACCTTTTTCAGCCTTGCTATCTCTTTGGAAGAATGGAGGATAAGTTTGACCTTTGTTGACCTAAATCAGCAACTTACTGTTGGTACCTCCTCAGAAGTAAAGGAATGCCATGTTTGTTGTATGCATGCTGCTTCTCTTCCTCATGTCTAGAAGCTAAAACCTCAAATGCCCTGTGCTGCTGCTATCTACAAAGTCTGGTGGTGATTCTTCCATAGACCTCTAACAGCGTCCTTGCAGTAAGTGGTGTTGTGCTCTGCTTTCTGCCTTCCATGTCTCAAATCTTCTGGTGGAATTCCAGAGTTCAGTGACTAAAGTCCTACACTGTTTGTTGTTGTTGTTTTGTTTTGTTTCTTTCCCATGTATGGCTTATCAGCTAGGAAAACACATGACATCAGCAGACAAACAAAGAAGAGTTGGGAACTGTACCCATTCTTGTCTCAGGATTAGCCATGCCCCAAATTATAAACGGATACAAAATCTTGATTTTCACAATATTTCTATGGTATTGGAAAAATAGCAACAAAAGGTTTCCATTGCTCCATCATCAGCTGTCATGGTCTGAGCAGACTTGCTCAGATTGTTAAGAGATTTCTATTTGTTTTTATCCTCTATAATCTAGTTTGTAAAGAAGATGACTTGCTGAGTATTATCCAGTGCTTTAAAGAATTTTTTTAAATGATTCTCTTTTAATTGACATCTCTTAATTTGTTATGCAGCATTTCTTCTAAAAATATGACTTTCCTTTCAAAGATTTTGCTCAGAATGTATACTAACCTTGTTCCTCTTCACTTAGAATTCTTGAGGGAAAATTTATCTTCTAATTATGATTATGTCAATTTCCTAAATAGTGCAAGAGCATTTGCTCTTGCAAGAGGATTAGGTTGCATTAGGTGGAAATAACAGAAAAAAAAAATCCCCAGATAGTCGTGGCTTAAAGAAGGTTGAAATAAATTTCTTTCTCATATTTATGAAACTAGAGGAAGTCCATCCAGGGGTGGCATATAGCATCATAGAACAAGGTTTCCTCTATACTATTTTCCCATGACATGTATTTTCTTTTTCCACCTACATCTCATGGTCCAAAATGGCTGTTTACTTTTCAGCCATTACATCAGTATTTTAGCCAACAGTAAAGAGAGAGGAGTTGCAAAGGGCACTCTCCCTTTTAAGGAAACTTCCCAAAAGTTGCTATACCATTTCTGCTTATATCCCATTATCCACTTAAGGCCAAGTTTGTAAGAAGTTGTAGAGAATGCTAGCAAATGTGGATTTTATTCCAGGTTGCCTGGTGCAGAGCTGAAGAAACAAGTGTTCTTTTACTGAGAGAAGAGTAGTAAGGATCTTAAGAGAACACAGTTTGTTGCCTCTCCTCAAGCACTGTGCCCCAAGCCACATGGGTGGTAAATAAGTAGAGGACTACCACAGCCTGGCCTACAATTTCTCCACTGTCTGACCTATGCTTACCTTTTAAGTATTATCTTTCAATAATTTTTCATGAATGTTCTAATGTCCTATACATTGACTTCTCTGTTCTTTGGACGGCCCTTTACTGGCATTGAACCTTTATCTGTACTGTTTCTTTGGTCTACAATGCTCTCTTCTTTTCCCACCCTGACTCCATAGTATACTCTGACTTGTCATCCAGATCTTTGTTCAAGTTATGTATTTTCAAGTAACACTACTATGGTTCCATCCATGTAAGGTTTTGTCAAGAACCGTGTTCCTTTTCCTTAGAGCATTGATCTTTGTCTTCAGTTATGCACCCATTCATGTCTGTCTGATGACCTATGACCTCTCATCTCCACTAGACTGTAAGTACTCCTTGAGAGTAGAGATTATGCCTCTAGTTTTCATTGCCAAACCTTCTGGCTATCAGAGTGCTCAGGATATGATGGACGTTAAATAAATACATGTTGAATGAATGAGTCTATCAATAAATGCTCTGATACAAAAAATTTAGTTTTACTAGGGTGAGAGAATATACAGAGTTTACTTGGTATATGTAGGAAATACATGCAAATGACTAAAATCATTAAAGAAAAAAATTGGGAGTGAAACAATCTAGTGAATCAGTGTATCTCTATGAAAGTTTCCGTTTTCCCTTCTACCGTGACTTAGTGTAATAGTAAATCTTGTCTTCACATTACTGAAGTGGCTTTCTCTTAGTAATCATTCTGTCATAAGCTTTACACTTTTCCATTTGGCTATGTTGGTCTTTTTTGGTTTGATGATGCAAATGAGGGAATGTGGTTCTCTTCCTTACCTTGTATGTATAGCTTTATTCTCGGTGTGCCAGCTTTC
Source organism: Enhydra lutris kenyoni (assembly GCF_002288905.1). Taxonomy (NCBI): domain Eukaryota; kingdom Metazoa; phylum Chordata; class Mammalia; order Carnivora; family Mustelidae; genus Enhydra; species Enhydra lutris. Next base: position 21,999,976 of record NW_019154094.1, on the reverse strand, counting down.
TCATTTAGAAATGGGGATGATAAGAGCACCTATCTCTTAGGTATGTGTTGATTTGGACAGGGGGTGCCACACTAACAAATACTCTTAAAATTCAGGTACTCAGTCCAACAAGGGCTGATTTGTCATCCACACAAAATCTGCTGTGGGTCAGGGGGCTCCCCAGGGCAACTGCTCTCCATTCACTGGCTCAGCAGTGATCCAAGTCACCTCAATCTTATGACATTGCCACCTCAATGCACACCTTCCAGGAAAAGGAAAGAGAGCTGGAAGAAGGGGGTCATCATTCCTCAGCTCTTAAATGCTTCAGGTTGGAAGGGACACGTGCCACATCTGTTCATAGCCCACTTGTCAGAGCTAGTCACGCAGCCCACACTTAACGCAGAGGACAGGGAAATGAAGGAGTGCACATGAATTTCAATGGGCAGTGAATGTATCAGCCATGGGGCAACTGCACCAATTAACAACTGCTGATGATGGTGATGATGAAAATAACAATAACTTTCTGATAGATGTTTCCTTGAGAGTCAAGTTTCATATCCCTTTATCTCTCACACTCCCCACCTCTTTCAAGCAGGGAGTAATTAGCACCATAAATACTCTGAATAATACATTTGCTTAATAAGAAACACACACAAAAAAAGAGCCTCAGTGATAGCTGTACTGATGATGATGGGATTCTAATGAAGGAGCAAGAAATCGCAGCTAGATGTACAGAGAAGCCTCCACAGAGATACTGAATCCATTCGAACTAGCTACATAGGTCAAACAGGATTTCAAAGAGTAGAAGGAGTTGTCAGAGGGAGAATGTTGGGAATTCAAAAGAAAGGACTAATAGGAACGATGCTTCTGAGGCATCATAATGTCACCTGTGCTGGAGGGGCATCGTACTTGGCCATGGCCAGTAGACAAGGAGTGAGGTGGACATGAGAATCCCCATGAAGGACATTCTGGAGTGTTGAGTTGCTGCTAGTCATCTTCAACTAGGAAGGGGCTGCAGCATTTCTGTCACCAGATTCCTAATCTACCTGGCTCCCCTTCTCTGCTCCAGCTTTCCATGCACCAGATCCCAGAAAAAGGAGGACCCTCACATTTTTGTGATCTGTTCATCTGATATTATGTGAACAAAGAAAGTCTTTTAACTTTATCCCCCCTCAACCTATCCTATAATTTCTGTACACTTTGTAATAAAAATATGGAAAATGGCTTTGAAACAAAAATACCTTCCTGTTATTTTTCTGATACTTTCATTGAATCGCCCTGTTATTACCTCATAGTTGGCAGGGTTGGTTATCTCTCTCTGGGCCTCCATCTCTCTCATCTATTTGAGGAAAATAGGTTTATAAGAGATATTTGATTTGTCTTTTCATCTGTTTCTCAAGTTTTCATAGAATGGGCAGATGTCACTGGACTTCATTCCCCTTTCCTTTCCTGAGTAACATGTCCTTTCTGTCTCTATGGAAACCCTCTGGAAGTGCTACCAGTATTGTTGCTGGAAGTGACTGATGTTTTGTGCTGTAGGAATTATTTCTTCCTCCTGGAAATGTGAGGCATTATTATTTGATTGGGCTAGATTCTCTTAGAGAGAATGTTTCTTCTAAGCTTTTTCAGAGAAAACATTTCTTCTAAACATTCTTAGAGAGAATAGTTCTTCTAAAAGTTAGGTTTCTTATGATACCCCAAGAAGGAGAACATGGAAAACCCATGGTGAAATGTAAAGTGAGGAGTGAGGATTTTCAAGACAGCCCAGCTCAGAAGATGAAGCTCCACTCTGAGTCTGAGGAAACTCGGGGAAAGAAGTTCGCCCCAAGCAGAATGTGGTGATCACCAATATTGTACGTGATGGGCAAATCCTTTTAAATGTGATTAGGAACAAAGATGAAGGCTCTTGGGGTAGATTGGTACATCAGTCAAGGGAACTGGGATTCTTATGCTTTCTTCATACATGCTGGAATAAATTAAAATAAAAATCAATCCATCACACCCACTCGAGATGCAGGCATCTTGCTTGGAAAACGAAAAGCAAGGAAAAAGAATTGCATCTGGTGGTGAGGCATGTTGTTCTGGAACCTGCCAAATTAATGAGTACTTAGAAGAGGTCTGGCAGCCAAGTGAGTTGTTGGCTTGTTGGTATCACTCTAGTGGTTGGGGAATTTGAGATAATGGGAAAAGAAAGGGAGGACTGGGACATTACAGCTAAGAGAGAGCAGACTGTTTCAGAAGCCCATGAGAGTAGAGAGCTTAGATGTCATTATAAAAAAATGACCTGACTAGCAACAAAGATTGATGATAAAAGAAGAAAGGAAAGGGAAGGCCCTTTGAAAGAGCTTTTGCCTTGATCACAGGGTAATTAATTTACTGTTTAACATGGCAAGAGATGCAAAATAAGATTCCTGGGTTGGATAGGGGAATTTCAGATTTGACAGTTAGTTGGGGGGCTTGTAGTGGAGTTTTCTGGACCTGTAGGCCAAGCAGGTGTAGCAATTTAGCTGTGTGTGCATGAGGAGAGATTAACCTACGGACATGTGGGAGGACAGACATCAGGTGGCTGACACTGCACATGGATTTGGAAATAGAATGTGGAAGATCTGAGACCAAACCGAACAAGGTACACTGCCAAAGGTGTACAGTGGGATGTCTCCGGGCCACAGTGTGAAGTGGGGGCTCATCAAATAATAACTCTGAATTTGCTGAGATTTAACCAAAGGTGTATTATTTGACTTAATCCTTTTAACAAGTTTAGAGTTAGACCAAATTTTTGTGACTCTTTTACTGATGGCTAGAGGAAGGCTCAGAGATTTAAGTGGTGTGACGAGAGCACACAGCTCAGATGAAGGGGCTTGAGATTGGAGATACGGAACTCAGAGCTCAAGCTCTTAAGGCTGCCTGTTTTATGGGATTCCTAAGGGGTAGCATACATGTTTGAAGATTAAGGTAAACATATCCTGTCTCACACAGGGGTTAAAAAATACATGTTGAAAACCATGCTGTTTCCTATATATTTTTTGTGACTCTATCTCAGATCCCTGGCATGATCTTGTTTTGTTTTGTTTTTATTTTGTTTTGTTTTTTCCCTTCCTTTATCCATACCTGCCTCTTAGACTGTGGTTTTGATCTACCTTCTCATTCTGCTTTGCTTTTCGTTTACAGCCAAGCAGTCATCATAGAATGGTGATTAAAGATGTGGCTTCTGATGCTGGGTTGCTTGGGTTCAAATCCCAGCTTTGCTGCTTGACTAGCTGTGTTAGCCTTTTATGCTTCAGTTCCTCCATCTGTTTTATTGTCATGGCTATATAACAAACCACCCCACAAGTCAGGGGCTTAAAGTAAGCACAACCACTGAGTTGTTCACAGCTCTACAAGCTGGCTAGGGCTTGACTAGTCACTGTTCCCTGTGGTCCTCTTAATTGGAGATAGAAGAGCCAAGATGGCCTCATCCACACTTCAGGTGGGGTGGATGGAACAGCAGGGGGCTGATTGACTGTCTCTGTCTCTTCATAGTCTGTCATCATTCAGGGATGTAGCTTCTTCACATGGCAGCTTGCTCCCAGGAAGGCAAAAGGAAAATCAACCGAATCTCTTTAGGTGCAGGCCCAGAAATCACATAATGTCATTTTGGCTGCATTGTTTCAGTCGAGAGTGTCATGAGGCCAGTCCAGTTTCAAGAAAAGGGGAATAGACTCCCATTCCCCCAACCCTGGTGGTAGGAATGGCATGTGTGTCAGAGCTGGTGGACTTGTAGGAAACTATTTTGCAGATAATCTACCACAGGGAGATCTTTGTCTTGTCGAGATAGGTAGTTCATATTATCCTGACCACAACTTCATGAATCATCAGGAGAAAAGTGTAACATGATATAGATTCTGAGATTCTGTTTTGAGAGAAAATGCACATCAGTGCTGACAGAACATGAATTTACTGGCAGTAAACCTTCATTAGAAGACAATTGGATATGCTAAAGGAAAAAAATTAAAATAAATACCATTTAGGTGATATTTTGTTTCCTTTAGAGGCTCATGCATGCTAAACTTTTCCAAATAGCTCATTGCCCCATAGCCATATAAATTATATTTTGATTTCCATGAAGGTTTAAAAAGATTATTATTATAGGAATGAGTTTGAAATAAGGCTGAATTGCCTAATAAATCAGGGGTTTACAGGTTCTTCTTGTAAGTAGCTTATTGTAGATGACATGAAATATTTTTTGTCTATTGCTTTGACCAAGCCTGTGTCACAGTGTGTTACATATGTCATAAATACAAGGACCCAGTCGGTGCAGGTGCACTCATGATGATGATTGCTGAGATGTATCAAAACTTCTGAAGAGAAACCCATGAGTGATGGGTTATATAAAGTCATACAAGGTAGAATCAGAGGAGCCTCAACAAATCCAGCAAACTAAATATCCTGAATCTCATATCTTATTATAGATATGAACAGATTCATTTTTTCCTTTTGTGTGGACTCCTGTAAAGCTCTTCTCTAAAGCATACTATGCACCACTTGATAGACACAGAGCTCAGCACTAAGTTCTCCAAGCCACCTCCATGGATGACCATTCTATGCCCACCTGATGTACATGACTTCAAGCACACACAAAAGGTAAGGCCCTAGCTGCTTTGCTCATAAGCAGGCAGTGGATGAAATTAGTCCAAGTGTAAAGGCAAAACCCAGATGAAGATGGGTAAATTATTTCAGGGGTTTTGTCAATGTGGACAGTGACATCTAACAACCTGTTTAAGAGGTAATTAAGATTTCCTCACACTCTGGAGGAATTAAATTGAATTGTTTAAAGGCCATGAGAAACATGGACTATTATGGTCCATTCTGGGTGATCTAGAGGTAATTTAGATGATGCAGGAATTTCATCTTTAGTTGTTAATATCTTGGTGAGATTAGGCTGTACCTCTAGAGGTACCTAATTCTAAGAGTACATATTATCATAAAGGAAATGTTCAGATTGCAATGGGATATATATTGAGGACTACAACTCAGTCTAGAGAATTAGAGAGCTTTCCCCAAGGAATTGAGGAATTGCATGTTTAAGTTAGGTCATCCAGGAAATAGTGAGTACCCTATATCCTGAGTACATTTCTAGGAGTTGGGGTGGAAAAGGGCAAGATAAGAGTAGGAAATAATTAGATGAGTAGAGTGGGGAGGAACATATTAGCCAAAGGAAATGGCATGTATAGTGACCTGGAGAGACCTGGAATGGTCCACAAAGTGAGAAAAGTCAATATGGCTGGAGCTAAAAGAAAGAGGGAACAATGGAAGAATGGAAGTTTAGAGTGTTGTGTAGGATTTCTGATCATACACGTCTATGCAGACCATCTTAAGGTTTGGGGTCTTCATCCTACAAGCAATGGGAGGTCTTTGCCAAGGTCTAAAAGCCAAGGAATGCCATTCATTCATTCATTTTCATTGAAATATGACTTTTTGAACGTTTTTAATAGGCATGCACTGGTGAAATCCTAGGTAGAGAGCAACAAATAAGACAGATATGTTTGAGACTGCTAATTGTACTCTGGTATTAATTTCCCCCTTCTTCTTCAATAATAAAATTCCTGGTTTTTCACTTGGCCTCTTCAGAAATAAAGACTACATTTCCCAGCCTCCCTTGCAGAAGGTATATCTATGTGATTCAGTATAGGCCAATGAGATGTAAGCCGATGTACATTTAAAGGAAGGATGGCATTGCCTCTCTTCACCTCGTCATCCTTTCTGCTGGTTGAAGCACAGAAGACATGAATGAAACTGAAGCAAAAACCTTTAAAGGTAGATTTAAAAGATGGAAAGGGTCGGAGCACCTTGAAGATCCTGTCGCCATTTGACCAGCCTGGACTGCTTACTTCTGGACTTTCTATATGTGAGAGAGAAATGCATTTTTATCTAGTTTAAACCATTGTTAGTTTGGATTTTCTATGACCAGCACAGGAAGCTCATCCTAACTGGATCTGTGCTCTCACAGAGTTTATACTCTGTTGTGGAGAAATAGGACATAAATGGAAAGGAAAGTCATTTGGAGACAAGCACTTTGTAAAAAGTATTGGATGGCTATTTTAGATGAATGGTTCAAGAAGATCACTTTGGAGAAGTGACAGCTAAGCTGCAGTACAGCAGATTTTGTGAAAGATTGCTTGCAGAAGTATTGCAAAGGGGTTATAAGAGGGGGTATTCTCCCCCTCTTTGAACAGAGAAAAAGGATAGAAGGTAAAGATCTGACTTCCAGTGATTTTCTAAGCTCAGTCCCTGCATACTTTGATATAACAGCACAAAACATCTAATACACAAATACCATCTTTGAACAGTACAAATAATCTAACATACAAATACCTCGAATGAACGTCCAGAGGGTCATCAGCTCATCAAGCCTGCACCCCCACATTCATTTAAGTTATCAAACTGTTCCCCTAACCTTCCAGCCATAGGAGCAGGCTGTCCTGAATCTGAACTGGTGACTAGAGGTGAGCGCATTTGTGTTTTGTTTAATGACAGACCTTGTGGTTCAGTTCACCCTGCCAATCTCTATCTGCAAATCATAGATTTGAGACTCACACAGTGACATGACTCCATGTTGGAGCTGATTAACCTTTTGGAAAGGGTCAAATAGATACTTGGGAAGAGAAAACAATGATTTGTGGGGCCCCCCCTTTATATAGAGAAGTTGTACTTTATCTGCCAGCAAGGATACTCTTATCTCAACACTCTGAAATTAAGACTTTTGTTATTGGACTACAGGCCACACTTAGAGCCGTTGATAGGTAGGATTCACTTTTCCTAACTTGTTTTTCTCCTTTTCCCAGCACCACAGCATCCCTCTCTCTTATACCATGGAACTAACAGACTAAGTTGTTTTTTTGATTGACTGGGCAATGGATTGGTCGTAAGGAATCTTGTCCCATGGACAAAGTATAAGGGAGCACTTTACTCCTTTCTTCTCCAAGATAGCAGGGATTATAAGAAGAACTTCTGTAACTAGGGCTTGGAATCTAAAAGCCCCCTTATTTGACTGTGGTTTCTGTCCTTAACTTCTCACTTGTCTCATTGTCATGGAAAAACCACACCACACTTATCCTTTATCAGATTTGCTTCTTTTTATCAAGCTTAATGTCATTGCCTATTATTTACTAGGGAGCCATGAGGAGATTTCTTGGATGAACTTCATAGAAGAATGGTTAGTGTCCTGGATAAGGAATTTGTTTATCTATAGGGAGAGCTCGGGCCTGGGAGTCAGGAGACTCTTGTTTTAGTTTTAAGCTCTTTTCCTGATTCACTCATCTAGGGACCTTTAGTCATGCTGCATGATCCCAAAGGATAGGCTATCATAATGTCTATACTCACAGAGCTGGAAGGCCAGAACTATGAATAATTATGAATACGAGGGTGGAACAATGATTATATAAATTTTTTCACTATAGCTTCTAATCTAAAAGGAGATATCAAACAATGGTTAATCCTGAGCTGTGGAGTCCGATAAGCACATGTCCAAGCTCAGTTCTGCCACCTTTAACTGCGTGAACTTGAGCTACTTTTGTAACCTCTTTGCGGCTCAGTTTCTTTATCTACTAGAGAAGAATGATAAAACAGCACCTTCCTCCAAGATATAGTGATGATTAAGTACATCCACCCATAGGGAATATTTAGCATAATGCCTGGCACCTGGTACATAGTAAAAAGCAGTTTGTAAATTCTTTTACATTATTAATAAATAATAATAATTAACAACTGAGTGACACTTTTAAATACCCTGAATAACTTGATGAGGATGTCTCAGTGAACAGAAAATTAGAGAGAGTTCTGTATGAGTAACAAAGCTATGACAGATGTGGTATGGGCTAGAAGCAAAAATGGTTCTATTTGTAAGGTGTGGAGTATGAAGTGGTCAGGAAATCCTCAAAACAAGAAAACTTAGAAAATGGAGAATTCTTGATAGCTTCTAAAAGCCTCACATAACAGTATTGTTTGCCTTCTTTCCCAGCCTTACCACACAACAACAGACAAAAAAGAAAGATAAGAAAACAAAAGATAAAAGTTCTCTCATTCCTTCTTATTCCTTTTATCCTCTTTCACGAATATTCCTTCAAGAAAAAGAACCTTTTCTCCAGACAAAGGGTGGATCCTCATTTGTTTGATCCCATTAAGAATTCCTCTTTCCAAGATATTATTTTCAGAATAGGCATGAAATCTAGAACTGGTCAATTAAAAATGAGGATAGGTTGGCTAGAGTACTTCTCAGAAGTTTTCCAGAAGGTTCTATTTCACTTTTTAATTAAGAGGCAGCCTTTCTTTCTTTCTTTCCTTTTTTTTTTTTTCTCTATCTTATTTCGTTGACATATGAAACTTGGAAATGTGTGGCATCTATCTTGTGATTATGAGGGGAGCTATTGACTGCTTGAGGGCCAATAATAGAAACCTGGAAATTATCTGTTCTCTTCAGGAGGCAAATTATCCAAGAGACAGGAGATTATCTTCTTGTAAATGAGTAGTGAAATAGAACAAATTATTCAAAACCTGAATATGTGGATCATGTTTATAGCATAGTGTGATACACACGCACACACACACAGACAGCATATGGTTGGCATATGGTTGGTGCTTTGACTTTTTTTGTTTTATCTATGTGATTCACCTGAAAAGAAGTGAAAACTGATCTTTATTCCAGGGTAACTTAAGAACAACCCAGAGGAAATGGTTTCTTTCTCTCTCTCAGGTAGTAGTAAGCCTAGTAAAAACGAATAGAACTTATTTCCTTTTAGAGTAGGTGAGAGCATTTATACCACTGTATCCCCACTTTACAGATGAAATACAGAAGAGTTGAAATATTTTAGTCCCTAGTGAGAGATGGAATTCAATATGGGAACTCAAGAATGATACTGTCCATTTCTGGACACTAGCAAGCTGTTCTCTAAACTCAGATACCATAAGGAAGCTATCTTTTGGAGTTTCAGAGATCCAAATGAAGGGCAATAGGGACTGTTCTATTCATCTTTTTTCCTTAGGTTTTTGCTCTTTTCCTCTATAGGAATGTTCATGTGGCAGGCCATGTCCATGGGCCTGGGCAAGTTTTTAAGCTCTGTTCATTTGAATAGTGCTTTTAGACCATTATACTTAGTATAATAAAAGTAACAAGATTAAATAACAAAAATAAAATAAATATTATTTACTAAAATTAAAATAAAAATTAATCAAAATTATATAATAAATAAATAAAAATGAAGATTAAAATAAAAATTATTTATTTATAACAAAAATAAAATAAATGAATATAATAAAATTTTAAAAAGTAACAGATTAAAAAAACTTAAATGTTTGTGGTTCCAAAATCTCATCAATGATTCATCTAATGGTGAATCAAATCAGAAAGCAATAATATCAAAAAGGGACTATCAAACCAGCCATTTAATGTTGGAATAACAGGGGCTCTAAGTAAAAGCACCTCCCACTAGGGTTTGTGTGAGAAACACATATGTGCAATTTTGGTTGTCCTAGGGGTTGAGAAGTATCTGTAGCTTCTGTGCTCCTCGCACAGATGAAATCATCTGACTCCTTTATCATGAGCTGTAGTTTAGTACCCAAACATGCAGATATTGAAATACATAATATATTATGACAAGTGACTTTTCCCCTTTATAGTATACTTAGGGCAAAGTTATTTATTTATTTTTTTTTAGTGATATGTTGGTGCATTATATTATCTGTGAATTCTATTTCAAAATAGTCAAGAGCGTGTTGCAAAATAAATGGCTGATAACCACTGGTTTACACAAAAAGAAAACTTCATTATGGTTCAACAGTATTTTTCGGCTTTATAGCCAGTCAATTCAGGGTCATGTGGATATAACCTTTCTCCTTTCAGAAAGCATTTCATCAGTGCCGGCTCCTTTAGCTCCAAAAGCATTTGAAGAAAAAATTCATTTACCAGCACATAACTTAGTAATGAGTCAGTGGGGGAGCTGGTACATTAGAAGAACAATTTAGAAGACAATTTTGTATGTTTCTGGATATTTAGCTAATCTGTTTCACAATTTACAGTACTGACTATCAAAGTGTATTTACCACATGTGACTGTTTTTCCTTTCCTCCCAGGTTATTTTTGTATATGAGGTTTATTTCTTAAGTTGTGTTTCTTGGTTACCAATTTTTAAAACAGCTGAAATCTGCATGAGTATTTGATATGGAATGTTGAGCTAGTTTTATTCGACAAAGTGTACTATAGTAAAAATTGCAACCAAAATCTTTCCTGTATGCTTACAAGGTGCTGGCCTCTTCTGTGCATAGGTTTACAGTTCATTTCTTATAAGACTGTAATTCTAAGGTCACAAGACTTTCTTGAGCACTGCTTTCATCAGCAAAGAAAAAGTCAGAACTCATTTCCAGGACTGATATAAGAAGGTGGGACCAACCATTTTGGCATGGTGCAAGGAGTCACAAAACTATGTGCATATGGAAAAGTCCATTTCTCGTGGTTTTTAAAGGCCCAAATCTGAGTTAAGATGAATGTACTATCTGGGAAGCATAACTCATGAAATTCTCACTTAGATTTACTCTAATACAAATTACTGGCAGAATTAGCTTAGAGACTAAAACACACAAAGAATGAGATATATTACAGTTGAGGTTGAAGTGAATGTCTATGTCTATTCCCTGATGTAGAGGTAAACCAAAACCCAAAAGCCAAAAACAAACCAAAAAAACCCCAAAACAAAGCAAAAAACAAAACAAACAAACAAACAAACAAACAAGAAAACCCTAAAAACCTGATGGGACCCAAATAGTTGGTTAAGAAACTAGCATCAATGGGGCAAATTGAGCAGTTCTAGATGAACTCTCTCAATATAAAACATGTAGTGGAGGACAGATTGTAAAGAGGTAGCTTGTGCCCTTACAGAACTTTCCATTCCTGTGGAAGGCTGCCCTTATGATGTTGGCACTCTTTTCCTACCACTATCATGTCCTTCTTGGAATGTGAAATGAAACATTTCTTTTGGTACACTTTGGGTATCCCAGTTAGTACTGTCAACATACAGATCATTCCAAGGCAATAAGGAGCTCAAATTTTCTTTTAAAATTAACATATAATGTATTATTTGCCCCAGGGGTACAGGTCTGTGAATCATCAGTCTTACATGATTCACAGCACTCACTATAGGACATACCCTTCCCAATGTCCAGCCAATTGATCCCTCCCCACCAACCCCCTCAGCAACCCTCAGTTTGTTTTCTGAGATTAAGAGTCTCTTAGGGTTTGTCTCCCTCTCCAGTCCCATCTGGTTTCATTTTTTTCCCTATCCCTCTCCAGTCCCATCTGGTTTCATTTTTTTCCCTCTCTACACCCCACACCCCACAACCTCCAGCCCTGCCTCTCAAATTCCTCATATCAGAGAGATATATGGTAATTGTCTTTCTCTGATTGACTTATTTCACTTAGCATAATACCCTCTAGTTCCATCCACATCATTACAAATGGCAAGATTTCATTTTTTTTTAATATCAAGGCTGCATTGTATTCCATTGCATATATATACCACTTCTTCTTTATCCATTCATCTGTTGATGGACATCTAGGTTCTTTCCATACTTCGGCTATTGTGGACATTGCTGCTATAAACATTCAGGTGCACGTGTTCCTTTGGATCACTGCATTTATATCTTTAGGGTAAATACCCAGTAGTGTGATTGCTGGGTTGTAGGGTAGCTCTATTTTCAACTTTCTGAGGAACCTCCATACTGTTTTCCAGACTGGCTGCACCAGCTTGCAGTCCCACTGACTGTGTGGGAGGGTTCCCCTTTCTCTGCATCCTCGCCAACATCTGTTGTTTACTGACTTGTTAATTTTAGCCATTCTGACTGGTGTGAGGTGGTATCTCACTGTGGTTTTGATTTGTATTTCCCTGATGCCGAGAGATGGTTGGGCACTTTTTCATGTGTCTGTTGGCCATTTGGATGTCTTCTTTGCAGAAATGTCTGTTCATGTCTTCTGTCCATTTCTTGATTGGATTCTCTGGGTGTTTGATAAGACTTTTGATATCTTTTGGTATGTTTGATATGTTCATTATAGATTTTGGACACTAGACCTTTATCTGATATGTCATTTGCAAGTATCTTCTCCTATTCTGTTGGTTGTCTTTGGTTTTGTTGACTGTTTCCTTTGCTGTGCAAAAGGTTTTGATCTTGATGAAGTCCCAATAGTTCATTTTTGCCCTAGCTTCCCTTGCCTTTGGTGATGTTTCTAGGAAGAAGTTGCTGTGGCTGAGGTCAAAGAGGTTGCTGCCTGTGTTCTCCACAAGGATTTTGAAGGATTCTTGTGTTACGTTGAGGTCTTTCATCCATTTTGGGTTTATTTTTGTGTGTGATGTAGTGAAATGGTCGAGTTTCACTCTTCTGCATGTGGTTGTCCAATTTTCCCAATACCATTTGTTGAAGAGACTGTCTTTTTTTCACTGGACATTCTTTCTTGCTTTGTCGAAGACTGGTTGACCATAGAGTTAAGGGTCCATTTCTGGGCTCTCTATTCTGTTCCATTGATCTGTGTATCTGTTTTTGTGTCGGTACCATACTGTCTTGATGATTATAGCTTTGTAATAGAACTTGAAGTCTGGAATTGTGATGCTGCCAGCTTTGATTTTCTTTTTTCAATATTCCTCTGGCTATTCAGGGTCTTTTCTCATTCCATATAAATATTAGGTTTATTTGGTCCATTTTTTTGAAAAAAAATTAATGGTATTTTGATAGGGACTGCATTAAATGTGTAGATTGCTTTAGGTAGTATAGATGTTTTTACAATATTTGTTCTAACAATCTAAGGAGCTCAAACTTTTAGAGAGGAGCAAAAAAGAATTCCTTTATTTCTTTACGGAGAGAATTGCCTACTAATTACAAAGCTGTAGCGCTGGAAGGTTATCTTAAGTAGCCAGCCTATCCATAGGACCAGAATCCTAAAAGAGGTGTTTTCTTAGGCCAGAACAAGTAGAAATAGTAGTTGTGACTTATTTAGTATTTCTAAGATTTCTCTGATAGGGGGAGAGAGAGAGAGAGAGAGAAAAAAAAAAAGATCTTTAACTCTCTAGCCATGCATGTTGACAGTCCAGTTCATCTCAGGGGAAACAAAAATCAAAACAAAAATATGAGATCACTTTACCAGAGAAATAATTTATCACCTGTGCTTTCAGACAAGGTATGAGGCCTTTGGTTTACAGGCACACATGTCCAGTCTATCAGTTTGTATATAGGAGACTTTTCAGGTTTGCTATTTAATAATTGGATTTGTTGAGAATGTACTCTAGATATCCAGCTTACTGCTAGTTTTCTCTTAATATTTGAGTTCTAATTGGGAATTTTTGCCCTAACTTGGATTTTTTAAAAACAGCTATAGATACTGAAATTAGCTATAATAAGCAATACTACATTGCTCATCAGGGACTTGGCTAGAAAATGAGAAACATTTCCCTTGCTTTACTCTACTGGAAAGCAAAACATCCCAAGACAACAAAATATCAAATCTGTACAACATCTACCCTTGAGTTTCCTGACTCAATTTCTGAAGTGAATGCATGCTGCTTTTGTTTCCTTCTCAGCTTTGCTGGATGTGAGATACTCTGAAGAAACTGAATTTCAAAGTTGTGAGTAATTCAGTCTTTCAGGGCAAAGGCAATGGAGGATCAAATAGAGCCCAGAGTCTTCTTAGAGGAGCAAATCGAAAATGCCACAAGTCTGCCTACCCTCAGGCAGATTTATGGCTTGGTGTCTGGTGAATCTTCAGATTAACACTCTCCAACCCCTATTGTCTATGCCTGGCAAAGGCAGAAGATTAATATCAACAGGCAGGCAGCCTGTGCTGGATGTTGGAAATACAGATCCTACCTTTGACTCGGCTATAGATCAAAGAAGCTTGCCATTTGGACAGCCCCTGGAAGGAGATTTGCAAATCAGGGAGAGGCATCCATGTCAAGAGAAAAAATGAGGCACAGAAGAGAAAAAGAAGGTGCATGAGGACTCAAGCTGAGGGGACCAGCAATCTCATATTTTAACCTGGCCAACTTCTGGCTTCTGGATTGTAGTTGTTAGATGGAAGTAGAGGCAAGAACAAGGGTATAGCTCTTGTCTGCGTTACATCCTTTGTTCAGCGATGACACACAACGGGGTCCCCTCTGAGATCTCACGGGCAGAAGTAGGCTGTTTGTTTCCCACCCTTCAGTCTCCACTCCACTGTGTGGGTTTGGAAACTTGCTTTCATCAAACCAAGTTAAAGGGGATGTTTGGAGAGATCATTTACCATTTCTCCTCCTCCAATAAAACGTTTACATGATTTACGTCTGTGGCAGGTAGGAGGATTAAGATTAATCATAAAATGCACTCTGTCTGAAATATGACCCCATGGCTGGCTGACTTCCAGAACGGGAGTGGTCAGTGGTTCTGATTTCTGACTCAAAGGGTCACAAATGGATAGGGGGTGAATTTCTATGGGCTATAAGTTACCCCTGTTTTGACTCATTCTTTGGTGCTACTGTTGATTGCTTCTTCATTTTTAATATGTTCATTCAACAGCCAAGTATTACTCTCCCTTTAGTCCTGAAACTTGGCATGGGTTTTAAAAACCTTATTGTCTGTTAGAGTGGTTCTCACCTGCTGCCATTTTGGCTTTATTATATTTCATTCTTCACATAGGGCCAGAGTGAACTCTTTAAAAACTTAGATCAGACGAGATTATACTTAAACCAAGACCCCCTAATGCTTCTTGCTCTCATTGAAAATAGCATCTAAACCCACAAGAGCTGGGCCTTACCCAGATAAGTGCCATACTTAACTGTAGCCAAATGACTCAAGATGATTGAGGACACCAGGGTAAACATGTGTGTGGTGTTAATAAGCCTTAAATTTTAAGATAAAAATAGATATAAAGAAGGTAGATGGAGAGTAACACAAGAAAAGTTTGGAAAGACATTTTGGGTAAGAGCAAAAATTTGACTTTATCCTAAATGCAAGGAAAATCACTGAAGGGTGGTAAGGTCAGATCTGTGTTTGTAGAAGTTCCCTTATATCCAGGATATAAGCTGGAAGCCCAGGTAGGAGATTGTTGTATTAACTCAGGTAGTGGGAAATAGGTGAATGATAAATGTAATTTGGAAGTAAAATTAATAGGATTTGGTTTTACTTTAGAGACTCATTGGGCTTGGCCTAGGATTCTGTCAAAGATATTCCAACATCTTTTTTGAATGTGAATGAGGCATTTACTAAGAGGTTTCCTTATTTCTATTTTCTCTCTAAAAAGCAGAAAATTGCCAATAGAAGTATATTAAGAATTAAAAATTCACCACACAGTGTAAAAAAAAAAAAACCCATAAAATGGAAGAGGGTTGAAGACTGATGGGGACCATCTATTGAGTATAGCCAAACACATTTTGAACATCTTATAAAAAATACAAAATATCAAGAGTGAACTATATGTAGCCTACCGTTGAAAGCTGTGGCATCGAAACAACACTTTGGGTGAGGTTCTTGTAGCTAAGGACCAGACCACTGGCTAAGGACCATCTTGCAATTATACTTGAGCAATGTCTTTTCACACTTTCGATTAAAATAGGCTAATCATTGAACCTCACAATCTGGGGCTGCCTAGCAAGTCTTCCTCAACAAGGCTGAGTTTTGCATGTGAACAGTTAGTCATTCGTCTTAATTTTGTACCACTTACAGCTGGTCCTCATATTGTTCAAAGCAAGTGACATCATGAATTTTCCCAAGAATCATTAATACCAGCAGTAATACATTAGTTTCTAACTATTTAAAATGCCCTCTGAAGTCCTCTATTCTTCCCCCAAGAACGTATTAACCTGAAATCAAAATTATTAATGGTTTGGATATTACCAGCAGGAATGTTAGCCTTCTGTTTGTCTTTATAAAAACAATTTTTTAATCAGTATTATTTATAATACACTGTCAGCATGCCACATTTGTTTGGCATGCACTCCAAAAGGGTTGCAAAAAGCATTTCTTCTTCCAAAGGAAGGTTTTCATCATGAATTTTCTCTTGTATTTGTGTTTCATCTAACTTATTTTAAGGACTTACTAAAAATTATCTAGGGAATGACTATCTTTTGAGTCCTTATAAATTCTACCCTTTGTTGTTTTCCTTTTCTCTTTTTACCATATTCCTACCTTTTTTCATTCCTCTCGTTATCAGTCTTCTGTCTCCCTGTCTTCCTCCTATATGTCTGCAAGAAGTTTATCTTTGAGCTACCTTATATGAGCCAGGCTATACATCAAGGCAGACAAAACCCTCTGCTTGAAGATCATACAATTAAATGGAGGAGACAGCTGAAGAAATTTTAATAGTGATAAGAGGGGCTGTTAGATATGCACACAGAAATTATTCAGGTAGCTTATGGAACTGACCCATCTCTTCCTTCATTCAATTAACACATATTTTTGGAGTCAGTATGTGACAGACCCTTTACTGGGATTAAGGAGCTTAAAGCCCAGGAGGAGATAGTTAGAAAGAACAATTGCATATATGACAGTATGACTGCAGTTGTGATATATGTTATCATGGGAATGGTAAGGTCCTATGATCACATAACACAGGGAACTCCTTACACTGAGTGTTGAAAGTGGACTTCTCCTGAGGACTTGATGTTCACATTGCAGCTTGAAGGATGAAGGAGAGTTAGAAAGGCAGCAGGCAGGAGCCAGCGATCTGTACAAAGACTCCAGGGCAGGAGAAGGACAGTACAGCTGAAGAGCAGTAAGCTCGGGAAGGAGTGGGTACAGAAGGAACCAGGGGGCTGCCAGGTTGTACAGGACTGCAATTCATCCTAAAGATTTTGACCTTAATCCCAAGAGCCATGAGAATCCATTTAAACAGAAAAGAAACAGAATCTTATACCTCTCAGCAATTTATTTTCCCTTAAAACCCCCCGGCCTTGACTTTTGGCCAATTTCTACAATGGATTTGGTGACAGAAGGGTTACAGATCAGTACCTAGGATTAGTGTATTAACTGTAATTAGAATTCATATGCTATCACCCCAAGCCAGAAAACACTGGGCCAGTGAAGCATGGCCTGAGGATTTAAAAGTCTACTATGACACCCAGTGCTGTGTCTTGGAGGTTTACACAGTTAGCTTTGAAAGCAGCAATCAACCTAACATGATTTTTTTGTCTTCGCCATGTTTGTATTATAACCTGCGAAACACTTGAAATATTATAACCTTGATAAGGTCATTGGAAAGAACATTCAGATCAGCAACCTCCTGTCTTCGCTCAATCCTCCTTCTGTCTCTATTTTTAACCTGAAGGACTTTAGTCATATCTATGCTAGCAATTAGTGATGATAACTCTTATAAGAATTGAGTACTTACGCCACATCTTGGTAAAGATGGTAAAGTTGGTAAAGTTCAACTCTCTTCTCACCCTTGGGATCTGTGTGTGTGTGTGTGTGTGTGTCTATGTTTTCAAAGTTTCTTTCCATCGGTCAATTAAATACCATCCCAGAGAGAAAGAGCAGCCAGTTTCGTGAAGGTCTGTGAAAATGTTCTGGGGTTAAATGCCTAGGAGTATGCCTGAGTCAAACAAGATCGCATATAGGTAATCCAGCATTAAAACAACATTCTTTGTTTTTGTCGTCATAAAAATACCCAACCGTAAGCTTAACTAAATAGGCATCAAAATGTGCAAAGAGCCGAGAAGAGTTTCTCATATTTTTTTCCCCTAATTTGAGAATTATTTTAAAAATGTGATTTATGAGAGTTGTTTTCTAAGGAGAGCCATCACTTCATCTCCAATAACCTTTAAAGATTTTTTTATGGCAGACTTTTTCGTTTTACAATTTTTTTGAAATGCACAGATTATATAAAGCAGTCACAGGAGTTGGGGTTTTTATATTTTACTAAGTGGTTTCTAAATTCCCTTTCCCACCATCTTCTTTACTCACATCAGCTCCAAAATCAATACTCAGTTATGTACAATAGAAAGGATAAAGGCAGTTGATGCTGAAGCAGTTCACTTAGCTAACAACCAGAGCTGAAATATTCTCACTGATATTTAAATTCCACAAGTTGGAGATTATTGTATTTATTTTCATCCACACTAGCCTTAGAAACACAGAGCTAGAACCAGCTTGAAAGATCTGTCTTGTCCCTCTGTCCCTACGTGACGGCTAAATTATGGCTACTTGGGCATGTAGTCGTATTGAGCATTAAGTAATTCCAAGCAAAGATGGGTGAAAGTCAACAAAATCATTGTGAAGTAATGAAAGAATATGCTTCCACTTTGGAAATGAAGTAGAATGCTATAGCTGCTTATTTTAGTTTGTAGAAGTGGGCTTGAATTTTTATTGCCTTTCCCACCCTACTGTCTGAAAAAGGACTAGGAAAGCCCACGAACATGTAACTCATCTCAAGCTGAGGTCCATAGCGGTCCCCTCTCCTCTGGTTTCACATAGAAGAATCACCAGTAATGAAACCGGAAGGCAGTTGGAAACAAATCTTTTTGAAGTCTCTTGAAGAATGGCTGGTGGAGACTCCTTGAAGAGTGCACAGCTAGTTTTCAGATTTGCTTTCCCCATCTCTGCCCATATTTGTTTACAACTGCCCTCCATCTCTCACCCCTTCTTGTCTCCGCATTTCCTTAAAGTGCACCCATTTTCCTTAAAATGCACCATGTTCCCTTAAAATTCCTTAAAATTTCCTTAGAAGCACCTTGCACAAATCTTTCCCTTTGCATGTCCCCCCATTGGCTCATCTCTTCATTATGTATATCTGCTTAGCCTCTCGCTACCTTTCAGTTCTCTTGTCTGTTCATTTTAGACAGCATCAAAGATGAGAAGACTGAACAGTGAGTAAGGACTTTTTCTCCTTCATAGGGTAGGCGAGGCCAGGCAGATCGAACTTTGACACTTTGTTCCCAGATTTGAATGTTCACATGCACCACGTAGGAAACCTTGTTCAAAAAGCAGATTTTGATTCAGTGAGTCTGAAATTGGGCTTCAGAATCTTCATTTCTTGTCAGCTCCCAGGAGAGTCTGTTGCCTCTGGGTCCTGCACCACACTTTGAAAAACAGCCCCTTAAGAGACCAACCAAGCTAGGTACCAAGAGTGAGATGGACGTAAAGCAATTCGCTGGTCTCCAAACTTCGTGAAGGCCATGATACTGTCTGCTTTATTTGCTACCAGAGTGGCATATTCAGCAAATATGTATTCTTTCCTAATGATCTTGAATATAGCAAGCCCTGAATGTTCCTGGCTTTTCAACCTCGTCTTCCCTTAACATTTGAAATACCATAGTAGTACCACATTTCTTGGGAGGAACCCCTTTTATTCGAGGCATTCATCTGGCATGTGATTTACACCGAATCCAGGGGCGCTCAAGTACTTTTGTCTGACCCTTGCCATTTTCAGAGATTCATTCTTCACTCCCAAGTACACTCACACCCCACACGTGGCCATAGCTCACTTCTGACAGGTTGGTTTGGATTTTAATCATGGCTCTCAAAGTTCTAGTTAACATAGCTTTATCCGTGAACTTAATCAGCAAGCTCTCCACTCCATCATTCCAGCCATTGATCGAACAACAGCCACTAAATCATAGGGAGCCCTGGCGGATCCCTGAAAACTAGGCCCCTTCTTGAAACTGAGCCATTGTTGGAAACTCCTTGTATGTTACTTTTTAACCACTTATTTGCTAGTTTCCTTTTAACTGGATGATCGTAAAATAGCTCATTAACAGTGTCTAAAATATTTTCCTTAAGAGGCAACGTGCAACTCGCTTTGTATTTTAAAAATACAAAAATTTTGGAAGCGTATAATATAAAATGTGCAATTTGTCTCCATTCTTTCCCTAATCTGACTCCCCATTAAATATTGTTTTTCCTTCTGGGACTTCTTATTTGCATTTTAGATAATATATCAGAAACATTTCCTGCTCACTGGATACCCATGTGCTCTTCCCATTCAGTTCCTTTGTAGCTCAGATGGGCCACAGGAATAACTAAGGCTTGGATGCTATAAGCAGAAGTGACATGTGTCTTTCTTGGGTTGATGGATAAAATAGTAGTATTAGTTCTTCATGAGCTTTCTTCCTTTCTTGCAAAGACCGAGAAGGCCCCCTCTTCCAAGAACTGCAGATCCAAAATGGTGGAACCTCTGTCAGCCTGGGTCCCTGATGACTGTAGAGATTAGAGCTCTCTCTTCCCGCTTCCTGCACAATTGTGTGATTCATGTAGTATGAGAAAAACATACCTTTGTATGTTACGGACATGTCGGCTTAATTAGTTACTGCAGCAAAACCATTCAGCACCTGACGAATGTACACATCTACAGTTACATTTTCTTCTTATTTAATAAGATCAAACTATGTATATTATGCACCTTATTTTTTCACTTAACATTTCTAGACATCAATCCTTACCAGCATACAATTATGTTGAAGTTATAAAACCATAGTCTTAGAACCAGGTTTTGACATTTTATTTTATTTATTTTTTTAAAGAATTTATTTATTTATTTGACAGACAGAGATCACAAGTAGGCAGAGAGGCAGGCAGAGAGAGAGGAAGGGAAGCAGGTTCCCTGCTGAGCAGAGAGCCCGATGCGGGACTCGATCCCAGGACCCTGAGATCATGACCTGAGCCGAAGGCAGCAGCTTAACCCACTGAGCCAA